>NC_140485.1:80098111-80663111 GCF_964271855.1 Acomys minous | reverse complement strand
AGACAGAGAAACCCTGTGAGAGAGAGAGAGAGAGAGAGAGAGAGAGAGAGAGAGAGAGAGAGGTGGGGGGGGGCTCTAGAGAGATGGCTTAGTGGTTAAGAGCACTGACTGCCCTTCCAAAGGATCGGGTTCAAATCCCAGCACCCACATGACAGCTCACAACTGTCTATTATTCCAAGATCTGACACCCTCACATAGACATACATGCAGGCAAAAACACCTTTGAACATAAAATAAAAAATAATTTAAAAGAAAAAAATTGAGCCAGTAAGGTCAGCGCTCAGTGGCTAAAAACCCCTACAACAACACGTGCGCTGCCTTCAGAAGCACCATGGAAAAAGAGAAGCGAGTGCTGATTTGCCCTCTACATTCACACCCACACAGAAGCAATACATAAACACGAACAGCCAGAGATAGCCAGGCATGGTGCCTCACACCTGTAGTCCCAGCACTTGGGGAGGCAGAGAGGCAGGTAGATGCTGTGAGTCTACAAGGCTAGTCCAGGACAGACAAGGCTACACAGAGAATACCTGTCTCAAAAAACAAAAGAAGGGGGTCTGGAGAGATGGCTCAGAGGTTAAAGGCACTGACTGCTCTTCCAAAAGGCCTAAATTCATTTCCCAGCAACCACATGGTGGCTCACCCCTATCTATAATAAGGTCTGGTGCCCTCTTTTGGCCTGCAGGTGTACATTCAAGCAGAGTGCTGTATATATAATAAATAAATCGTTAAAAAGAAAGAGTCGGGCATGGTGGCGCACGCCTTTAATCCTAGCACTCAAGAGACAGATGCAGGTGGATCGCTGTGAGCTCGAGGCCAGCCTAGTCTACAAAGTGAGTCCAGGACAGCCAAGGCTACACAGAGAAACCCTGTCTCGAAAAACCTAAAAAAAGAAAAGAAGAGCCGGGCGTGGTGGCGCACACCTTTAATCCCAGCACTCGGGGGGCAGAGGCTGGTAGATCGCTGGGAGTTCAAGGCCAGCCTGGTCTACAAAGTGAGTCCAGGACAGCCAAGGCTACAGAGAGACCCTGTCTCGAAAAACCAAAAAAAAAAAAAGAAGAAGAAGAAGAAGAAAAGAAAACAAAATAGCTGTTGAGATAATTGTCTGTTAGCACCTGGACGGAAGAGTAAGGAACTCAGGGCTCAAGGCTGCCAGTGCAGTGGCCAAGTGCAAAATTACGTCCTGTGGAAGCAGAGTGGTCACAGGTGTTCAGGAGTTTAGCAAGACAAAGGATGGGTTTGTATCATGGGGTTGCAAGTTCAGCAAAGGTTGAAAACCATGGTTTGCAGGCTACTTTAGACTTAGGACACAGAAACTTGTTTTTACAAGGTATGGAAACTTAGTAACAATGTATAACAATGTGACTCCTGTTTTGCTTTCACAGTGGAGTGTTGTCTAGCATGCATGAAGCCCTGTGTTCAATCTTCAAAACAGACAAAAATAATAAATAATAAACTAGGTGTGGTGGTACACATCTGTAATTGTAGCACAGAGGAGGTAGTGGTAAGGAGTTCAAGATCAGGAGTTCAGGGCAAACCTCAGCTACAAAGTGAGTTAAAGCTGAACCTTGGCTACATGAAATCCTGCTTTAAAAACAAACAAACAAACAAACAAAGACTGGAGAGACGGCGCAGAGGTTAAGAGTACTGTCTGCTCTTCCAGAGGTCCTGAGTTCAATTCCCAGCAAGCACATGTTGGCTCACAACCATCTATAGTGTGATCTGATGCCCTCCTCTGGCCTGCAGGTGTACATGCAGACAGAACACTGTGTACATAATAAATAAATAAATCTTGAAAAAAACAAATAAAATTCAAAGTCATTCTCAGCCACATAGTGAACAGGAAGCTGGTTCTAGATACAAGAGACCCCACCTCAAAAAATGCATAATAAAAAAGCTGGGCATAGTGGTGCCCGCCTTTAATCCCAGCACTCTGGAGGCAGAGGCAGGCGGATCACTGTGAGATCAAGGCCAGCCTGGTCTACAAAGCAAGTCCAGGACAGCCAAGATAACACAGAGAGACCCTGTCTTAAAATATCAAAAACAGGGCTGGAGAGATAGCTCAGTGGTTAAGGGCACTGTCTACTCTTCCAGAGGTCCTGAGTTCAATACCTGGCAACCACATGGTGGCTCACAACCATCTGTGATCTGATGCCTTCTTCTGGTCTGTAGGCATACATGTAGGCAGAACATTGTATATGTAATAAATAAATAAATCAAGCAGTAAGTCTCAGAGGCTGAAGATATTTTTAAAAAAACAAAAACAAAAACAAAAAACCCACATAATATTAATAGTTCATTTACATTTTTTTTCTGTTTTTGTTTTTGTTTTTTGAGACAGGGTTTCTGATCCACCTGCCTCTGCCTCCAGAGTGATGAGATTAAAGGCTTGTGCCAACATACCAGGCTGTCACTTAAATTTCTGTTCCTGGCTTGAGGATTGTTTTATTGTAACTAATATTGTTATTACTTTTTGTTGTTGTTTGTTTGTTTTCCTTTGATTTTTTTTTTATTAATATGTATATAGTTCTTTACCTGCATGCCAGAAGAAGGCATCTGATCGCTTTATAGGTAGTTGTAAGCCACCATGTGGTTGCTGGGACTTGGACACAGAATCTCTGGAAGATCAGTCAGTGCTCTTAACCTCTGAGCCATATTTACAGCCCCTGACATTGTTTTTTTGAGACAAGGTTTCTCTGTGTAGCCTTGGCTGTCCTGGACTCACTTTGTAGACCCGGCTGGCCTCGAACTCACAGTGATTCACCTGCCTCTGCCTCCCAAGTGCTGGGATTAAAGGCATGCGCCACCACACCTGGCTTATTTATTTAGTTATTTATTTATTTTTGTTTGTTTGTTTGTTTGGCCAGGTCAGATGGTAACTTTATTATTTTTTAAAATTTATTTTATCAATTTATTCATATTACATCTCAATTGTTATCCCATTTCTTGTATCCTCCCATTCCTCCCTCCCTCCCATTTTCACCTTACTCCCCTCCTCTATGACTGTGACTGAGGGGGACCTCCTCCCCATGTATATGCTCATAGGGTATCACGTCTTTTCTTGGTTATTTTTGGTTTTTCGAGACAGGATTTCTCTGTGTAGCCTTGGCTGTCCTGGATTTATTTTGTAGACCAGACTGCCCTCGAACTCACAGTGATCCACCTTACTCTGCCTCCTGAGTACTGAGATTAAAGGGATGCACCATCGTGCCCGGCCTATTATTACTATTTTTTAAAATATGTATTTATTTGTTTATTTATTATGTATACAGTGCTGAGATTAAAGGCATATGACACCACTCCCAGCTCATCTTTTTTCTTTTTTTTTCTTTTTTATTTATTTAAGAATACAGTGCTCAGCCGGGCGGTGGTGGCGGCGAACGCCTTTAATCCCAGCACTCGGGAGGCAGAGGCAGGCGGATCGCTATGAGTTCCAGGCCAGCCTGGTCTACAAAGTGAGTCCAGGACAGCCAAGGATACACAGAGAAACCTTGTCTCAAAACAAACAAACAAACAAACAAACAAAAAAACAAGAATACAGTGCTCAAGCCGGGCTTGGTGGCACACGTCTTTAATCCCAGCACTCGGGAGGCAGAGGCAAGTGGATCACTGTGAGTTCGAGGCCAGCCTGGTCTACAAAGCAAGTCCAGGACAGCCAAGGCTACATAGAGAAACTCTGTCTCGAAAAACCAAAAAAAAAAAAAAAATACAGTGCTCTATCTGCATGTACACCTGCAGGCCAGAAGAGGGCATCAGATCAGATCACATAATTGATGGTTGGGAGCCACCATGTAGTTGCTGGGAATTGAACTCAGGACCTCTGGAAGAGCAGTCAGTGCTCTTAACCTCTGTGCCATCTCTCCAGCCTGTTATTACTATTTTTTTAAGATCTTGCCACTTTATCCATCAAGAATTTTTATAGCAGGGCAAGGTGGTACATGCCTATAATCTAAGCACTCAGGAGGCAGAATCAGGCACATCTTTGTGAGTTTGAGGCCAGCCTGGACTACAAAACAAGTCCGAGACAGTCAAGGATACACAGAAAAAAACATGTCTTGAAAAAAAAGAAAAGAAAAAGAAAGAAAGAAAAAAAAAAGGGCTAGAGAAATGGCTCAGAGGTTAAGAGCACTGACTGCCTACAATCCCAGCACTTGGGAGGCAGAAGCAGGTGGATCTCTGTGAGTTCGAGGCCAGTCTGGTCTACAAAGTGACTTCAGGACAGCCAGGGCTACACAGAGAGACCCTGTCTCAAAAAGAGAAAAAAAACCAAAAAAACAAAAAAAAAAAAAAAAAACAAAAAACAAAACAAAAAAAAGAACGCTGACTGATCCTCCAGAGGTCCTGAGTTCAATTCCCAGCAACCTCATGGTGGCTCCCAACCATCAATTATGTGATCTGATCTGATGCCCTCTTCTGGCCTGCAGGTGTACATGCAGGCACAGCACTGTATACATAATAAATAAATAAATCTTGAAAAAATTATTTTTTACTTTTATTTTCTGTGCACTGGGGCTTTGCCTGCATGTATGCCTGTGTGAGTGTGTCAGATCCCCTGGAACTGAAGTTACAGACAGTTCTGAGCTGCCATGTGGTTGCTGGGAACTGAACCCTAGTCCTCTGAAAGTGCAGCCAATGCATCTCTCCAGCCCCATTTTGTTCCAGCACTCAGGAGACAGAGGCAGGTGGATCTCTGTGAATCTGAGGCTAACTTACTCTATATAGCCAGTCCCAAGCCAGCCAGAGCTACATGGGGAACCCTTGCCTCGGAAAGGGGTTGGGAGTGGGGGAGCAAAGGGTTAATCCTCTGGCTCCAGAATTTTCCCTTCACACTGGAATCTACCGCTTTTCTCTGGCCAAAGTCAGGGGTTTCCTAAGGCCTGAAAAGCCCTGGCCCTGGTTGCACACACAGCCCCGCCGTTCTGTGACCTCCAACGCATCCGTGTGCCTCGTCATCCACGGCTGTCACGCCTCGTCATCCAGAGACACTCTTTTTCTTTGCCTCACAGATGTTTCACACAGCCTCTTTTTGCTTCAGAAATTCCCTCAAAAGCATTCACTGGTAATTTTTCCAAAATCACAGTAATTACCTCATTACTTTGATATTAATAGACCTCACTTGGCACCAGGGAGCCAATTGAAAGCTCTCAGGCCCTGTGTCAGGGGTGCAGAGGGATTCTGAAGAGCAGCCCCTCAGGAATGCTGGCCTCGGGACAGCCCTCGCCTGCCTCCCTCCCAAGTCACGCTGCACCTCCGCTCCCGCGTGTTCTGACTGAAATCAAGAGAATTCTGGAACCACAGGCTCCCAAGAAATGGTAGATGCTAAACCCTGGGCTCAGCCCTGGCCACCCTAGGCAGCCTTTTCCCTCCTGGCCCCTCGTCCCTCAGCTATGCCCCAAGGCAGGTCTCATTTGGAAATCTTTTTTTTTTTTTTTCCAAGACAGGGTAGCCTTAGCTGTCCCGGACTTGCTTTGTAGACCAGGCTGGCCTAGAATTTACAGAGATCCACCTGCCTCTGCCTACCTAGTGCTGGGGTTAAAGGTGTGTGCCACCACACCCAGCCTATTTTTTAACAATATGTAGGCCTTATTATTTCAATAATTCCTTTTTTGTTGTTGTTGTTTTGTTTTGTTTTTCAAGACAGGCTGTCTCTGTGTTAGCCTTGGCTGTCCTGGAGGGCCTCGAACTCACAACGATCTGTCTGCCTCCGCCTCCCGAGGGCTGGGATTAAAGGTGTGCACCACCACGCCCGGCTCAAAATGCTTCTTGAATAAAAGGAGACAACTGCTGTCATTTAACCCATCTTACAGAAAAGGAAACTGAGGCAGGACAAGAAGACAAGCTTGTAACTTCGAGCCCTCTGGATTCTGGGCCTGAACCTGCCAGCTACGGATGCCGTGGGGCTTCTCTCTTCACCCTGCAGCTTTCTTACCTCTAGACTGGCAAGGTCTTCCTAGACGCAGGAAGACAGTGGGTTTAACCAGCATGTACTGAGCACTTCCACAGGCTACCTTACACTGTGTCACCTTGTCCTCTGGACCGTGCTATGACAGCTCAGGCGATCTGTGCTGTGCAAGAGTGCTCTCAGCAGCTGATGTGGGTTGACAGCAGACTCCCCAGTTTATTCTCTTCGCCCCAAGACTCCTCTGCCAGCATCTCCCTCTCAGGGCCATCCAAAACAGTCTCTGGGACCACGGAAGAAGGCCCACTGCGTGTCAGGTACTGACCTGTTTGTCCCAAAACCCTACCTGACCCGCTGCCCTTCATCCTGTCACTGCGTTTGAAGCTGCAACCAGTTGTGACCATATGGCCGGCCACAGATTGACAGATACGTTTCCAAGGCCAAGGCTCTCCAGGAACACTTCCTGGGAAGCCTCCTCCATAAACAGAATGGGGAGAGTGTCTCAACAGAAAGCCAGGCCTGAGAGTGACTGCTGCACAGCCAGAGACTAGACTGGCTGAGCTAGGAGGTAGGAGGGGGGCGGCATAGAGGATCTTTTGTTAGGCCAGAAGCTACAAAGCTGCAGGGTCCCCACCATCTGGCTCCTGCTCCAGCCCAGTGACGCATGATGGGGAATATTGGGGCGGGAGGGGGGGGGAGGGAGTGTTGTAGGAGCTAAGGGCTACCCACCTGCTCTGCCTCCTGGGATAAACGGATCCAAGACCTCCCAGGCCCATCTGGTCAACACATCCCCAGGCCCTGACCACCCATGGGACTCCTTTAGACAGGCTGAAATTGGCCGGGAGTGTGGCCAGCCTGTCAGGGTCACAGGTCACCCTTAATCTGCCAGAACAAGGGAGGGCAGGCAGGTGGGTGAGCAGGCAGCATGAGCCAGACCCGGGGAGTTCCTTCTGTCTTCCCCAGTGATCACAGAGGGAGGGTTTCCCCTTCTGGGAGGCGGGGAGGAGGTTATTGGACCCCAGGGAAATTGCTCGTTCTCACACCTTGCTCTTCTACTTCCAGATGGGAAACCTTGCAAAGTCTCAGCAAATATGCTCAGAGCATCACTGCAAGGCTGCATGAGACAAGCCCTGGGGGGAAATCTAAGTGCCCATCAACAGGAAGTGGGCTAATCAAAGACTGCGACCGACCGACCGACTGACCGTCCTCAACTCAACCTCTTGTGCTGAGAACGGAGGTCCCTGTATCTACCGACTCTTCAGGAATCTCTTGCCTGTCAAGACAAGACTAAACCAACAGATCATCTCACTGTTTGCCTCAGGGAGTTTTGACAAACTAATTTGTTTTTTTTTTTTTATTTTATTTATTTTTTGCAAACTAATTTCTTTGGGCAATTTGGCCAGTACCTCTTTTTGCCAGACAACAATTTTGGTTTTTCTTTCTTTCTTTTTTGTTTTTGTTTGTTTGTTTGTTTTTTCGAGACAAGGTTTCTCTGCATAGCCTTAGCTGTCATAGACTCACTGTAGATCTGGCTGGTCCCAAACTCACAGCGATCTGCCTGCTTCTGCCTCCCGGGTGGCACCACGCCCAGCCTCCCAGACAACACTTTAATTTCACTACTTTTGGAACATCCTCTCAGAATCCTGCCCTGTCCACACATGAGCTTGCACTCAGGATTCTCCCTGGCCTCAGGCTTGTGACAGCCACCTCTCTCCCTTCCCAGGTTAGCCTGCAGTCTGCACCTCCAGCACAAAGCTGTTAAAAATTTTTATTTGTTTGTTTGTTTTTTGAGACAGGGTTTCTCTGTGTAGCCTTGGCTGTCCTGGACTCACTTTTGTAGACCAGGCTGGCCTCGAACTCACAGCGATCCTCCTGCCTATGCCTCCCAAGTGCTGGGATTAAAGGTGTGTGCCACCACACCCGGCCACTATTTCTATTTATGACAGACACTAGCTAATGTTATCTGTCTCTCCCCCTTCCCTATCCCTTTTTGTGACAGGGTCTCACTGTGTAACCCTGGCTAGCTCGGAACTATCCTTCTGTCTCTGCCTCCTGAGTACTGGGACTAAAGGCGTTATGCCACCAACACCAGCTGGCAGCTGGCTGACTCCTTGACACTTACATAGAGCTTGTCTATGTAGTCTACGCCTCCCACCTACACCAGTGCTTGGCACCCGGTAGCATAATACCATATTACACTCCTGCGAGCAGAATGGAAAAAAACCTGCTAGGGCTAGGTGCTATGCTGGTGCGTGGGCAAGTCAACTGGCCAGTGTCTCATGTCACCACCTGCATCCTATGTCATCACTTGGACCAGGTGCACAGGAGACAAAACCCCGCTTGCCACCAAACTTGCTCTCTCTCACTCTTCCAGTCTGTCTCTCTCTTCCTCTGCCTGTCTCTCTCTGTCATGGGCACCCTCCCTTCCTCCCTTCTTCCCCCTTTCCCGCAATAACTCTCCCTCATACCAGCTCTGTTGCGTGGCATCTTTCTATATCGGTGCCGTGAAGCTCGGAGGACAATCCTGTTGTCTTCGTACCCTAGGATCCCTGTTACCACCTGCACACAACAGATTTGCTTTCCCTTCTGTGGGACTCAAGTCTATTTTCAACCCTCAGCGCCTCGCAACATGCTCTCCGGCTCACCACCTGCTCATTGCTCCATCCACCACTGACAGGTAGGTAAGCTTCACCTGCCCTCCAGCTGCAAACCTGCAGCATCTTGTAGGCCCTGCTGAGCCACTGTGACCCCCTCTATTCCTCTACCACCTCCACTCTGAAGCTGTCCTTTCTGCACTGCCTCTCTCTTTCTCTACGGCCTGTGGCACCAGCAAGATGTGCAAGCAAGCGTCGGGCCAGAGAGATGGCTCAGAGGTTAAGAGCGCCATCTGCTTTTCCAAAGGTCCTGAGTTCAGTTCCCAGCAACCCACATAGAGGCTCACAACCATCTATAATGTGATCTGATGCTTTCTTCTGGCTTGCAGGTGTACATGCAGGCAGAAGACTGTATACATACTAAATAAATAAATAAATAAATAAATAAATATTATTTATTATTATTTTAAAAAAAGATGTGCAAGCGTCGTCGTCCTGGACTCCACATTGCCAGGAAGCTCCACTGTCGCCGAGGCATCCACAAGTGGGATGATAAACAATACAAGAAAGCCCACTTGGGCACAGCCCTGAAGGCCAGTCCTTGTGGAGGTGCCTCTCATGCAAAGGGAATTGTGCTGGGAAAAGTAGAACTTGAAGCCAAACAGCCAAATTCTGCTATCTGGAAGTATATCATGAAGTCAAGAACTCCAAGAAGATCAGAGCGTTCATGCACAGTGACAGCTGCTTGACTGTCATTGAGAAAACAATGACCTTCTGGTTGCTGGATTTGGTCCAGAAGGTCATGCTGTAGGTGATAGTCCTGGAGTCTGCTTTAAGGTTGTTAAATGTAGCCAATGTGTTTCTTTTCTCTTTTCTTTTTTCTTTTTGTTTTTTGGAGACAAGGTTTCTCTGTGTAGCCTTGGCTGTCCTGGACTGCCTTTGTCGACCAGGTTGGCCTCAAACACACAGTGATCCCCCTGCCTCTGCTCTCCAATGCTAGGATTAAAGGTGTGCGCCACCACTCCTGGCTGCCAATGTGTTTCTTTTGGCCCTATACAACGGCAAGAAGGAAAGACCAAGATTATTAAAAAAAAATTTTTTTTTGAAACAGGGTCTCTTTGTGTAGCCCTGGCTGTTCTGAACTCACTTTGTAGACCAGGCTGGCCTCGAACTCACAGTGATCCACTTGCCTCTGTCTCCCAAGTGCTAGAAATAAAGGCGTGTGCCACCATGCCCAGCCAAGATTATAGATTTTGACAATGGAAACACAGTAATAAACTTTCATATTCTGTAAAAAAAAAAAAAATCCACTCTAGGATCCACGATTATAGTTCCAAGCTGAAGATTTTAAATTTCCTTTGGTTTGTCTTTTTTTTTTTTTTAAGATTTATTTATTATTATGTACACAGGGTTCTGCCTGCATGTACACCTGTAGGACAGAAGAGGTCATCAAATCACATTATAGATGGTTGTGAACCACCATGTGGTTGCTGGGAATTGAACTCAGGATCTCTGGAAGAACAGACAGTGCTCTTAACCACTGAGCCATCTTTCCAGCCACCTTTGGTTTGTCTTTTAAGTATAGACTTAAAAATGTTTCTCGTTGTGCTTGACTTATATACATCAACTTCTGTTTTTGTTTTTGTTTTTCGAGACAGGGTTTCTCTGTGTAGTCTTGGCTGTCCTGGACTTGCTTTGTAGACCAGGCTGGCCTTGAACTCAGAGATCCGCCTGCCTCTGCCTCCCAAGTGCTGGGATTAAAGGCGTGCGCCACCACTGCATGGCTCAACTTCTGGATATAGGGAAGAGACCCCTCTTTCATGATGTGTACTCATGCTTAAAATCAGGATCTTGTCCCTTGTACTTCACAGAACGCCTCTGCCTTCTCTGAGCTCACCTTAAAGAGTGTTCATGCTGTTAACCCAAAATCACTTCCCAAGACTGCCATGCTGAGCCGGGCGGTGGTGGCTCACGCCTTTAATCCCAGCACTCAGGAGGCAGAGACAGGCGGATCACTGTGAGTTCGAGGCCAGCCTGGTCTACAAAGCGAGTCCAGGACAGCCAAGGCTACACAGAGAAACCCTGTCTCAAAAAACCAAAAAAAAAAAAAGACTGCCATGCTGTGACACAAAGATGTGTGTCTACTGTCTTTTTCTACAATGTGTACTTCACTGCACATTGCAAACAATGGTGATGCTAACATGTTTAAATGTATGTCCTTGCCAGGTGTGGTGGCACACACCTTTAATCCTAGCACTCAGGAGGCAGAGGCAGGAGGATCGCTTTGAGTTCAAGGCCAGCCTGGTCTACAAAGCAAGTCCAGGACAGCCAAGACTACACAGAGAAACCCTGTCTCTAAAACCAAAATAAATAAATAAATAAATAAATAAATAAATAATTTAATGTATGTTCTTTGTAACCTTAAGAAGGATTCTTTTCTGTTAGTTTGTTTTGAGACAGGGTTTCTCTGTGTAGCCCTAGCTGTGCTGGACTTGCTTTGTAGACCAGGCTGGTCTCAAACTTACAAAGATCTGCCTGCCTCTGCCTCCTGAATGCTGAGATTACAATCCTGTGCCACCCTGCCCAGCTTGATAAGAGTTTTTTGGCTTTTTTGTTTTCGATTCTGTAATGTATGAGTGCTCTGTCTGCATGTACAACTGCAGGCCAGAAGAGGGCACCAGATCTCATTATAGATGGTTGTGCGCAACCAGGCGGTTGCTGGGAATTGAACTCAGGACCTCTGGAAGAGCAGCCAGTGCTCTTAACGTCCCCGCCATCTCTCCAGCCCAAAACGGATTCTTGTAAGTTACAGGGAATCTACCTCTCAGGTCAAGTGGACTCTCAGTAAGTACAGCGGAAGTTCTCCACCCATTGCCTCTTTCTTTCTTTCTTTCTTTCTTACATAAAAATTTGAATCCTACAACATCCTTTTATTTGTAACGTCCTATCGTTCCCACATTTTTGAGGTCACTGCCATTTGTGAAACATCAAGTTGAGTCATATATCCCTATTGCCTATTTCTGAGGTGGGTTCCTCCCCCTTTCCCTAGCTTTGGGACTCCTGTCCCCCAACTACCAAAACCATGGGTCCAAAAGTTTCTAATGTGCACCCCCCCCCCAATTTTATTATTTTTCTTCTTAACCTACTCCGCGTTGTCTTCTGCCCACACATAGTTGCAGCGTTCAGTCAGGTCCAGGTGTTTTCTACACCCGGGACAGCAGGACAGGGCGGAAGCAGCCTTCCACGGGCGCTCCAGCCCACCTCGCAGACTCGCAGTCAGCGGGACCTGCCCTTGCCTTCCTAGCTTCAGATGTGCTCCCAGATCCTGGACGGCAGCCAAACAGCCGGCGCTCCATGGCCTTTCTCTTAGGATCCCCAAAGATGTCTTCGGCTCCACGCAGCAGGAAGCAATACAGCGTCCTCATTCCTGCCTCAACACCCTTTCACCCTTTCCTAGCTCCTCTTTTTTTTTTTTTTTTTTTTTTTTTTTAATTAAACAAAAAGGGAGGAATGTTACCTTGGCACGCAGGCAATTCACCTGGCCTGCCCTCAGGGGCCTTTAGGGTCCTGACAACGTCCTATGTCACCACCCGCACCAGGTGCTCAGGAGATTAAAACCTGCGGGCTGCCGGTCGTGGGGGCACGCACGTTTAATCCCAGAGCTCAGGAGGTAGAGGCAGGTGGATTGCTGTGAGTTCGAGGCCAGCTCTATGTAGACCAGGCTGGCTTCAAACCGACAAAGATCCTAACTTTCTTTCTTTTTTTGTTTCTCAAGACAGGGTTTCTTTGTGTAGCCTTTGCTGTCCTGGACTCGCTTTGTAGACCAGGCTGGCTTCGAACTCACAGCGATCTACCTGCCTCCTCCTCCTCCTCCCAAATGCTGGGATTAAGGCCATGACCAGCAAAACTCCCTTTTCTTAAACAAAGTTACAAATTAAAAAATAAACTGTGCCAGCCAGGAGGTTTATCGTCTCTCTGTGTTACAGCTGTCAGATGTATACAACAGGCGCTGGTCACCGTAAAGTTCTTTCACTAAAGTTTGACTTTTACAAAACTGTCCCAGGGACAGAGAGGTCTTCGGACTCTGCAGATAATTTAATAAGTGTGAAAAGACTCGAGTGGAAGAGGGACATTTTTTTCCCCTCCAGTTTCAGTGATACTGGGAAGTCCCTTAACTATTCAGAGCCTGGGGCTCCTACTTTGCAAAAGGCCTATAATAAAAGACCTTGGCTCCCAAAGCGCTCATGAGGGTTGGCTGAGGGGCCGCTGCTTTACACACGGGGTTGCTATTGTTGGTAATGATTATTATTACTATGACCAGAGGGACTTTGAGAGTAGCAAACGGAAGGACGTATGCAAATCCTCCAGCGCAATGTCTGTCACACCGGGAGACCTTCATAAAAGTTCCTAAGCGCCCCAGCTTTACACCCTAAACCCCCCACCGCCCGCCCCCACCCACATCCCAGGCCATTTCTCGTAGACTGTTCTCAGCATCCTTCAAGCCTTTCTCCCAACCCCCATCCCATTGCGTGATCTTCTCGCCCCACAGCCTCAGCAGAGACTAGAGAAAGTGCCCACGGCAGCTGGCCGGGGTCCGAGAGAGGACCTGGCGCCAAGGGAGGCAGGTTCCAGGCAGACCCCAGCCCATTGTCTCAGTCCGCCAGCCTGCGGGCCCGCCAGCCAGCTGATGTCTTGGGTCGCCGACACCAGCTGGTTAGGCCCCACACCACCTCTAAACGCCCTCCTCCTTGGACCCTCCCAGTCTCTCAGCTTGCCCTACAAACGCCCAGAGAGAATCCTAGCGCTCTCACAACGACTGGGCTTTTGTTCCTCAAATCGGGGGCTGATTTGCATTCCTTGGCAATTTGCATAGCCCATTCTTTTGTGGAGGGCTAGGCTCCTGGAGAGCCCGCCTTCGTCCTTTGGGTTCGTTAATTCCAGTAATCGTACTTTGTAGCGCTGGCTAGTTTGGAACTCCTGCCTCTGTCTCCCAACTCTCTGCCATAACAAGGATCCATGTCCAGTACTGGAGCTACTAGGCATATATGACTATTTAAATTACAATTAAGTAATCTTAGTACTTTGGTGCCTCAGTTATAAGCACAAAACACATATAGGGCTTTCTTTCTTTCTTTCTTTCTTTAATTTTTCGAGACAGGGTTTCTCTGTGTAGTTTTGGCTATCCTGGACTCACTTTGTAGACCAGGCTGGCCTGGAACTCACAATGATTCGCCTGACTCTGCCTCCCAAGTTCTGGGATTAAAGGCCTGTGCAAACACACCCAGCTTGGTTTTGTTTTGTTTTGTTTTTTGAGACAGGGTACCTTGTATCTATCGTTATCTTATTCTCATATAGAAAAGTTTCTCTGTGTAGCCTTGGCTGTCCTGAACTCTCTTTGTAGACCAGGCTGGCCTCGAACTCACAGTGAGTGATCAGCCTGCCTCTGCCTCCCAAGGCGTGTGCCACCTCACCCAGCTTAGGACTTTCTTTTTTGCTTCTTTCTTTTTTCTTTTCTTTTTCTTTCTTTTTTGTTTGTTTGTTTATTTTTTTTGGGGGGGGGAGGGCAAGGCTTCACTGTAATCCAGGCTGGCTGAGCTTTGCTGTGTAGTCCAGGCTGACTTCAAACTCCTGATCCTCCTGCTTCTAGAGTGATTGGATTACAAGCTTGTACCTTCATACCAACTGAGCCCCATCTCCCGTCTAGCAGCCACATATTAAGTGCCACATGAAGGGGCTGGGAGCGCAGCTGACCGGGGTGACATTCTTGGCTAGTATGTGCACAGGCCCTGAACCCCATTCCCACTGCCACACACAAGCGAGACTGCTGGCCATGGCGGTGCACACCTGGAATCTCAGCATTTAGGAGGCAGTAGCAAGAGGATGACACATGGCCGGGCGTGGTGGCACACGCCTTTAATCCCAGCACTTGGGAGGCAGAGGCAGGCGGATCGCTGTGAGTTCGAGGCCAGCCTGGTCTACAAAGTGAGTCTAGGAGAGCCAAGGCTACACAGACCCTGTTTCAAAACAAACAAACAAACAAACAAACAAAAAACCCAAAAAACAAAAAACAAAAAAAGAAAGAAAAACAAAACAAAACAAAAAAAAAGAGGATTGACACATGTCTGAGGCCTGAGTGGTTGCATAGTTCCAGGCTAGCCAGAACTATATAGTGTCTAAAAAGAACTGAAGATAACCCTGTTTAGGGACTCTCACAATTAAGCAGTGTAGATATACATCACCATCATAAAAGTTCTGCTGGGCCAGGCTGATTCAAACCTTTTAGATGGCCTGATTTCTTTTTGTAGAATAGAGGCCGTCCTTCTCCAGCCCTTCTCCTACCCGCATCCAGGTAGTGACCTTGGTGAGTAGGTGTTCTTTTGTTCTCGGAAGGCCTGCACCTGGGCAGAGGGCGGAGGACAGGTGTGGAGCTGTGTGCCCTGGAGCGCCAGCGGGGTGGGCTCCGTTGTTGATGTTATAAAGCAAACAACCACAGCCAACTCTGGTTTTTTTTTTTTTTTTTTGGCCTTAGCTTGAGCCTCCACCGCCTGGAGGTGCAGGAGGGAGGAAAGGCTTGGGGAACGTGAACCCAGTCCACCCACCCCCCACCCCCCACCCCCACCACCCCTCACCCCCACCACCCCTCACAGGCAGTTTAAGGTCACCCCTCCCCCTCTGAGTTGAGTGGTTTCCAGCCCAGCTGACACCTGGGGAAGGTGTGCCAGATGGAATGCGCTTTGCGGAGGTTGGGGGGGGGGGGAGGGGAAGGCCTGGCAATCTGCCAGTGGCAAAGGCACAGCTGCAGCACAAGCTGTGTGGAAGGCTTGTGTGGCTCTTGTCTAGCTATCGCAGGTTGTATGTACCCCACACCCACTGCGGGGCCCCACCTCACCTCTGGAGAGAGTCAAGAGCTTAGTAAACACAACAGTAATATCTCTATAGCCATGTGACTGTCTCTTGCCATCCCAAAGTGTACACTCACACTTAAACTCTGCTAATCCTACAGCTAGTCTTATCTCAGCTGATGGCTGTTCTAGACTTCTAAATATTCAGGCTTCAAATAGTTTATTTTGTTTTAAAAGAAGATCATGCAATTTACTTTCAGCTGGCCTCAAACATACTGTAATTCTCCTGCCTCAGTGTCCTGAGTGCTCGGATTACAAGCATGAGCCACCATGCCCAGCTACCTTTCTGGTGCTCCACATACAAATCCTTGGCAAATTCTGCTCCCTCCGCCTTCAAAATATAGCTGGAAGCCAAGCGTGCTGGAGCACACCTGTAATCCCAGCCCTCGGGAGGCAGAGCCAGGTGGATCTCTGTGAGTTTGAAGCCAGCCTGGTTTACAAAGTGACTCCAGAACACCCAGACTACACAGAGAAACCCTGTCTCCAAAAACCAAAAAAACCAGAAAACAAAACAAAACAAAAAACAGAAACAAAACAAAAATCAAATGTCCACTGCCTCCACCCCACTTTGAGCATTTCTCTAGCAACATGCCACCTTTACCTTCCCCAGTAGACTTTCTCTCCTATATGGATCAAGATTTCAAAACTGTAGTGGCTGCAAAATTGCCTTAGAACAAAGCCCTAGGCCTTATGAATGTGCAACAGGTCCCACACAACCTCCCATGCCCTTCTAAGTCTCTGGATCTTTACGGTTTCCTCTGTGTGCTATTCCTGCCTCAAGGCCTTTATTTCCAGCTACCTTCTCCTTTATTCAAACTTGGCAGCTCTGTTACCTTCTTCAGCGTTCAGTGGTATATATGTCACTGCCTTAGAAAAGACTTTCTTATCCAGGCAGTGGTGGTGGTGAAGGTGGTGGTGATGGAGGTGGTGGTGGCGGCGAACACCTTTAATCCCAGCACTTGGGAGGTAGGGGCAGGCAGATCTATCTCTACAGAGGGAGTTCTGGGACAGCCAGGCCTACACAGAGAAACCCTGTCTCAAAACAAACCAACAAAAGATGGAAGATTTTCCTTGCTACCTTTATATAAAGTAGTACCGGAAGCACACCCTTTGCCTTTCTCCTGCTCATTCTTCCTCACAATAGCACCGTTACCTACCCTTTGTCAGTTAGTGGGCCAGCACCGTAGGATGGGAATTGTGTTTAAGACTATTGTACCCTCCAGTGCTCAGTGACAGGCCGGGGTGTGGAACAGTGCTAGAGTGTTTGCCTGGTATGCTCAAGACTCTGGGATGCTCGGGAATAGCAAATAGTGAGGCACTTTGTGTAAGCCACAATTTTACCATATGGGGAAATCTAAAAGATTCACATAAAAGTTTTGTTTTGTTTTAACAGATCTTGCGTCAGGGTTATTTGTAAAAACAGCATAGGACACTGGTCGTCTGTAAATAGTGTGTAGGTAGGTGTGTCACACCAGTCCATCTGTCTTCACATAGGCAGAAGCCTTTTCTATGGGGCCTTCACAGGGGCCTGGGCACCTTTGGGAGCCTGAGCTGGGGCTGAAGCCGGGGGCCTTAGCTGGAGCTGCGTCCTCTGCCTTGGTTTGAACTGGGCTTTGGTTGGCAGAGCCTACGACCCTTGGCCATGTAACGTCAATCTTCTTCCCAAGCTTGGCATGAGCAATGAAAGTGAGCTGGCTGAGTTTGCAGCTGTGGCCCTTTGCATGTTGGGCTTAATGGCCTTAAGCTTCACAAGGGCCTTAATGGCCTCTGCACGGCAGTTGTTTGCATTGTTTGCCTGCATCTTCTTCAGGCCTTTCTTTTCTTTCTTTCTTTCTTTTTTTTTTTTTTAAGATTTATTTATTGTATATGAGTGCTTTATCTGCAGAAGAGGGCATCAGATAACATTATAGATGGTTGTGAGCCACCATGTGGTCGCTGGGAATAGAACTCAGGACCTCTGGAAGAGTAGGTGCTGCTCTTAACCTCTGAGCCATCTCTCCAGCCCCTTCAGGCCTTTCTTGTGCTTCTTGGCAAAGCACATGTTCCTTAGGAACTTGGGGTCAACCCCCTTAAGAGATTCATATCTTTGTGCTTGGGGTTTCTTGGTGCCATTTCTGTGCCTTTTGTGGGACTGGATATGTGTGGTGTGGTTCTTGGACTTGGCCATGTCTGCCTGGTAACCTGCTGCTCCCGCAGCCTATACAAAAGTTCCAGGTGCTAAACTGAATGGGGTGGCAATGCTTCCATCAAATTCTAGGGCAGACTGGGCCAGGTTTGGTGGTGCACACCTTTAATACCAGCACTCAGGAGGCAGAGGCTGGTGGATCTCTGTGAGTTGGAGGCCAGCCTGGTCTACACAGTCTAGGACAGCTAAGGCTACACAGAGAAACCCTGTCTTGAAAAACAAAACAAAACAAAACAAAACAAAAAAATAATGATAATAATAATAAAAATTTCTAGGGCCTCCTGTGGGATTATATAGTTATCACTTGGACAGATATGGCTACACAGTCAGATTTTGTCTTAAAGAAAAATATTGAGACAATGCGTTGGTGGTGGTGAAGTGGTGGGGGTAGTGACAGAGTTCTAGGCTTACTAGGTTGCCAGAAAAAAATGATTTGAACAGGGCTGGAGAGATGGCTCAGTGGTTCAGAGCACTGTCTGCTCTTCCAAAGGTCCCGGGTTCAATTTCCAGCACCTATATGGCATCTCACAACTGTCTGTAACTCCAAGATCTGACACCCTTACACCAATGCACATAAATTAAAAAATTAAATTAAAAAGTTTAAAAAAATGATTTGAACTGAATGAATGAATTTTTTTAAACCAAAAATGAATAAATAAATAGATAAGGTGGTTATTTTCTTCATAATCTTCTTGAGTATTTAATTTGGATTTTATTTTACTTGTTTCTTTCTTTTCTTTCTTTCTTTTTTTGTTTGTTTGTTTGTTTTGGTTTTCGAGACAGGGTTTCTCTGTGTAGCCTTGGCTGTCATGGACTCCCTTTGTAGACCAGGCTGGCCTCGAACTCACAGCGATCCGCCTGCCTCTGCCTCCTGAGTGCTGGGATTAAAGGCATGCGCCACCACCACCCGGCTGTTTATTTCTTTTGAGATGGGCACTCATTAGGTTTCTTCTTCATTCCTCACACTGGCTCAGAATTCCTGGTCCTTCCAGCTTCTATCTCCTGGGTACTGAGTTTATAGGCATTTACCACCATACCCAACATAATGCTTTTGTATAACATGTGATTTTCATCATAAGCATCTCATTCAGATCAAAATTATAAATAGTAATGAATTCTAACAATACAAGTAGTGCCTCACAACCTCAACTGTTCATATCTTCCACTGGGACCTCGTAGGCTCCTTCCCTTTCGGAGAGAGACTTTGTTTAGGAGGAAAGTCACAGTCATGGCGAATAGTTCTGCTACGTAGTCAGGCCGTGTCAGGCGGAAAGGAACTAAGTACAGTGGAATACACCTGTAATACTTCAGGAGACTGAAACAGGAGGACTGCTATGAGTTCCAGAGTGTGGGGCGTGGTAGTAAGCCAGCCAGAGTCATAGGGAGGAGGGGAACTGACCCTGATTCAAGCATAATAGTGATAAAAAGAAAATCTGGGGGCTGGAGAGATGGCTCAGTGGTTAAGAGCGCTGCCTGCTCTTCCAAAGGTCCTGAGTTCAATTCCCAGCAACCACATGGTGGCTCATAACCATCTGTAATGTGATATGACGCCTTCTTCTGGCTTGCAGGAGTACATGCAAGCATAGTACTGTATACATAATAAATAAATAAAAAGTAAAAAAAAAAAAAAAGAAGAAGAAAATCTGATGGTATGGGATAATCCCAGCACTTGAGAAGTAGGGCCAAGGAGATCAAGAGTTCAAGGTCTACTACATACTGAGTGAGTTCTAGGCCAGTCAAGCATATAGGAGAGCCTGTGTTAAGACCAACCACCTAGTCAACCAACCACCACCACTGCCATAAATAAATACGTAAGTAAATAAAGAGCCAGTGGTGTTTCAACAAGGGACATTACTGAAGCTACGCCACAGCCTTTAAGCGGCTTCTCTCACTCATTTGGTCTGGCTTTGAGTTTATCATTCATTAGGGGAGGAAGTGGCGTGGCCCGGACAGATGGTAGGCAGGAGGTTCTTCTCTCTGCCTTCCCATCTTTACTCTTCTTGGCAGGGGTGGGGCGGAAGGAGAAAAACATTCAGCTTGGCATGGTCATGTCTGCGCTCCCAGAACTTGGGAGGCTGAGGAAAGGGACTTGGTAGGAGTGCAGGCCAGTCTGAGATACAGAGTGAGAATCTATTTTTTAAAAAATATTTATTTACGCATACAGTGTTTTGCCTACATGGTACCTGCATGCCAGGAGAGGGAACCAGTTTCCATTATAGGTGGTTGTGAGCCAGTATGTGGTTGCTGGGAATTGAACTTGGGACCTTTGGAAGAGCAGCCAGTGCTCTTAACCTCTGAGCCATCTCTCCAGACCAGAGTGAGGATCTTTTGTTGTTGTTGTTTTTGTGGTTTTTTTTGTTTTGTTTTTCTTTTTTGTTTTCTTTTGTTTTGTTTTTTGTTTTTCAAGACAGGGTCTCTCTGTAGCCTTGGCTGTCCTGGACTCACTTTGTCGACCAGACTGGCCTCGAACTCACAGTGATCCACCTGCCTCTGCCTCCCGAGTGCTGGGCAGAGTGAGAACCTTAAAAAGAAGAAAAAGAAGGAGGAGGAGGAAGAAGGGAAGAAGGAAGGAAGGAAAGAAAGAAAGATCTCAGAACTTCAAGCCATTTCCATTTCCTTTAGTCTGTCTAACCCTGAAAGTTTGTTTGCTTGTTTGTTTTTTGCTGAGCTGGAGATCAAACCTAGGCACTCAGGCCATGTTAGGGAGTTACTCTGTGTGTGTGTGTGTGTGTGTGTGTGGCGGGTGCATGTGTGTGGTGTAGACAGGATATGATAGTATCTTAGGCAACCTCCATGGTAGCTATCTTTCTGCCTCAATTTACTGATATACTTTATATGTATCTGAATTATTATATTTTTTGTTATGTTTTTTTGAGCCAGAGTGTTTCTCTGGGTATCCCTGGCTGTCCTGGACTCTCTTTGTAGATCAGGCCGGCCTCCAACTCATAGTGCTTGATTTTTTTTGTTTTGGTTTTTTTAATTTAAAACCCTGCAGATACACGTGCCCCCAGCCCCCACAAAGCCCTTGATCTAATACAGAAATCAATAATGACAGTTACTAGTTATTTAATAAAATTTAGATTCCTGGAGCCTAAAAAGGGGAGGGCATCTGCGAGACAGCTAATCTGGCAAAGATGTCTGCTGTCAAACCCCATGGCTGAAATTTGATCCGCTAGATCCACAGGGTGTAAGGAGGGCAAGCCCCCAACTTGTCCTCTGACATTCACACACTCGCCTTGGAATGGACGCGCCCAGGCACATACACGCACACACATGCAATAAATCGCTGTAAAAACAAACAAGTAAATAAAAGGGGGAGGAATAACTTGCCACCCAGCACAACCTTAAAGACTTAGCCGCCGGTATCGGAAGCATCCCTCCCCGGAGCCCCGCCCCCGGGATCCGCCCCCGCGCCTCCGTCACCGCCCAGGCCACATCCGGAAGTCTGGCGCTCTGAGACGGGGGATTACGTGACAGCTGCGCGTGGCGCGCGGGAGGCGGGTCTGAGGTGCAGCCCGCTTCAGGATAGGGCCCGGCCTGGCGCGGAAGGGGCGGGGCTAGGTCAGGGGGCGGTGCCTCGCGTGAGCGCCCTCGGGCCGGGCTTCCGCGTGCGTTGGTCGGCGAGCGGGAGCGCGCGGCGGGGGCGTGCCGGGGCCGTCTGGGGGCGGGGCGGCGCGCGGCCTAACGGCGGCGGCGGCGGCGGCGACGGCGGCGGCGCTGGTGCGGGCTAGTTCGGCGGGTGCAGGTCCCGGCCTGCGCCTGCGGAAGACTCGGGCGGAGGGTCGGAGCGGGCGGTGCTCGCGACAGGCTGCGCTTCGCGATGGTGGGCGTCCCTGGAGCGGCCGCCTTCCAGCGTAAGTGGGGCGGGAAGGCGGGCGGCGGAGGGGTGTGTGTTGAAGGGCCTGCTGCTCCGTAGGCGCGAGGCTCTGCCGAGGCCCCCGGCGGGAGGCCCCGGCAGGGAAACTGAGGCCGGGAGTCGGGTGCTGGATCCAAGGTCATGCGGCTCCCCGGGCCTTCGCGGGCCCTCGGGGCCACCCCGGCCCTTCCTGCGGGGCTCAGGGATCCCGGGGCTAAGCGGGACTGTGTGTGTGGAGCGGCCTTGGAGCCCAGGCCTGGCGGGCGCCCTATGGACTGGCCGCGAGAGAAGTATTGTTTTGTTTTCGCGGCATCGGGGCTGAAAGTCCGGTCCCGGCAAACAGTAGGCACGCCGGATTTGGAGCGACGAGTGGTGGATGTTGGAGGACACGGGGCTGGTATTCCGGAGGGTTCCGGAGGGCCCTGTTTCGTGCGGGTTCTGTGGTCGGACTGCTTGGGTTCATGTCCCGGGTCCCCCGTGTGCAGGCTCTGTGACCTTGGCACTCCGGGAGTCTCAGTTGCTCTGTCTGAGAAATGGGTTGTGAGGAATGTTCCCTGAATTGCCTTTTAGTTAGGTTTAATGGGTCCAGTAGAAAGCCCTGAACACACAGTTGCACATCACACAAGTGTGAAAACTCGCTATCGTAATCGCAGTTTATTGATAATTATATGTGCTCCTTGGAAAAGTCCGAAACTGGGGTCTAGTTGTGTGTGTGTGTGTGTTTAAGGATATTTTGTCTTTGCCCAGTCCTACTGTGTGATCGATCCAGTTGTGTTTGTATTCTTCCCCTCATTTCACCAATCCATATTTCCGATGTTCTTCCTCGAATTGTAAGATTCTCGGAGGAGGGATGGTATCGTTTAATAAGAACGATAAAAATTTAATTGTCATTAAAATAGCAGTAATAGCTGACATTACTTGAGCACTAGGCATTTTGCATTCGATTCATTTAATATTTATTAAATCATCTCTTAAGTACAAAGTATCATTCTAGGCCCAGAGAATATGGCAACAAACTAGACAAGACTAGATTCTGGATTTGAGTTTGAGAGGGGGGGAGTCATATAACCTGTTTTGTGGATATTTCCTTTTTTTATGCCAGGTGACAATCTAAAAACAGGTATTGGAGGCACTTTTGAGGCAGGTGGACTACATAGTGAGACCCTGTCTCAAGCAAACGAAAGAGATAAAGAAAAACTAGACCTAGATATTTGGGTATATTTATTCAAGGATAAAATAAGGGATATTGAGAACTCTGTGTTCTACCTCCAGAGGGTTGTTCCTCAGCACTTCAAACTAAGGATTCATATAGTCTTTTTCTCGGGCACCCTTTCCACATTGGATCGAAGAGATAGAAAATAGCTTTACCCAGTAATGCCTTTGGTAGTTAAGTGCGCTGTTGCTGCTTTGACGATCTTGTGGAGGCAGACAGGTAACCCTTAGGATTGACAAAGATTTCATTATATTAGGAAAGAGGGAGAAACTTCTTATGTGAATTTAAAATCATGTCCTTACAGCAGTGTTGGGAATTGGACTTAGGGCCCTGTGCTCTGTGCTGTACATTGAACTGTATTCAGCCCTCTCCATCTTCAGACAGTTGCCCAGGCAACTCGTAATTCATTGTCAGCTCCCAGGAGCTAAGAATACAGGACTGGGTCATTAGGTCCAGCTGAACTAACACATTTTTATTTCCATGTCTTTTATGTTTTCAGTTAAACATATTACCAAAAGTTGAGTATGATGAAATGTAATTCCAGAATTCAGGAGGCTGAGGCAGGAAGATGTGAATTTGAGGTCAGCCCAAGCTATGCAGTGGGATTGTCTGGAAAAAAACGACAAAAGCCAAGGAGTAGAGTTTTGGGGATTGTTAGGTAACTAAGTTTCTTTGTATAAGGTAGTCTGTAGTGGTTTAGTGTGCTTGTTTACTGTTTGTTAACTAACTAATCTTTTGGGGTTGAGGATTGAATTGATGGCCTATGTGCTAGGCACACCATTTTCCCCCCTCTCTGTGTAGCCCTGCCCTAGAACTCACTCTGTTATAGACCTGCCTGGCCTTGAACTCAGATCCACCTTCCTCTGCCTCCTGAATTCTGGGATTAAAAGTGTGCACCACCACTCTGGACTAGGCAGGAACTTATAACTCAAAACTACAACCACCCCACCCCCTTTTCTCTTATATCATGTGCATTGGTGTTTGCCTGCATGTATGTCTGTGTGAAGATGTCACGTCCTCTGGAACTGGAGTTACAGACAGGTGTGAGGAGTTGCCATGTAGGTTTGGGGAACGGAACCTGGGGCCTCTGGAAGAGCAGCAGTGCTATTAACTGCTGAACCATCTCTCCAGCCAACATTCTCCTTTTCTTTAAAATTGTCTTGAGAAAAGCCTCTCTGGGCCTCTACCCTTTTTTTGGGGGGGGGGTTCTGTTTCTTGTGTTTGGAGACAGGGTCTCTCTGTGTAGCCCTAGAACTCAACCATGTAGACCAGGCTGGCCTGGAACTCATAGAGTTCTGCCTGCCTCTGCCACCCAAATGGTAGGATCAAAGGCAAGCAACAAACACCATTCTAGGTTTGGCCTCTAACTTTCCCCCCGGCCCCCCGTTCCCACACAGGTTATTTTGGTTTTTTGGTTTTTCGAGACAGGGTTTCTCTGTGTAGCCTTGGCTGTCATGGACTCACTTTGTAGACCAGGCTGGCCTCGAACTCACAGTGATCCCTCTGGCTCTGCCTCCCAAGTGCTGGGATTAAAGGCGTGCGCCACCACCGCCTGGCTCCTAACTCTTTTAAAAGATACATATTTATCTTTGTGTGTGTGTGTATGAATAAATGCTTTATTTGCATATACACCTGCACGCCAGAAGAGTCACCATGTGATTGCTGGGAATTGGACTCAGGACTTCTGGAAGAGCAGCCAGTACTCTTCTGTTTTGTTGGGATTTTATTTTTTCTTCGAGACAGGGTTTCTCTGTGTAACAGCCCTAGGCTCTGTGGACCAGGCTGGCCTCGAACTCACAGAGATCCGCCTGCCTCTGCCTCTCAAGAGCTGGGATTAAAGATGCAAGGCTGCAGCTAGTGCTCTGAGCTACTAAGCCCTCTCTCCAGCCCTGCCTGACCTCTAACTCTTAAACCTGCTTCAGGTGCTTGACTACTTAGAATTACAGGCGTGCACTGCCATATCTTACTCTTTTTTTTTTTTTTTTTTTTTTTTTTGGTTTTTCGAGACAGGGTTTCTCTGTGTAGCCTTGGCTGTCCTGGACTCGCTTTGTAGACCAGGCTGGCCTTGAACTCACATCGATCCGCCTGCCTCTGCCTCCCGAGTGCTGGGATTAAAGGCGTGCGCCATCACGCCCGGCGTTACCTTTTCTTTTAATTCAGAAGAATTTAATAAATTACACAGGAAAGAGGTGGTTTGAGTACTTTCTTTTTCTTTCTTTCATTAAGATAGCATCTTAATGATCACTGGCAATGATGGTGCATACCTTTATGCCCAACTCTCCAGAGCAGAGGCAGGGGAATCTCTGTGAGTTCAAGGCCAGCTTGCTCTGTAGAGTTCCAGGACAGCTAGGGCTACACAGAGAAACTGGAAAAAAGCAAAACAAACCAAATGAGATTTGACTCTTGCTAGGGCATGTTGGTCTGTGTCTGTAAAGCTGCTTTTTGGGAGGCTGAGGTAGGTGATTTTGAGGCCTGCCTGGGCTGTATAGTCAGATGGGAGCAAGCAAACAAGCAAAAAAAAAAAAAGGGATTTTTGGTTCTCCTATCTATTTGCATTGCTATACTTAAATGCAGAAGTCAAAGTAAAATTTTGAGTGACCAATGTAAAAATTTGAATGAAAATTTTTTTAAAATTTAATTTTAATTTATTAATTTTAATTTATATGCATTGCTGTGAGGGTGTCAGATCTTAGAGTTACAGACAGTTGTGAGCTGCCATATGGGTGCTGGGAATTAAACCTGGGTCCTTTGGAAGAGCAGGCAGTGCTCTTAACCACTTAGCCATCTCTCCAGCCCCAAATTCTGAATTTATAGCTCTGGAGTTGGCAGACTTTTAAATTAAATTAGTTGATGGCAACAGATATGTAATCTAACCTCTCCAGCAGCTCAAGTGAAACATTAGTATCTGGCATCTCTCTCTCTCTCTCTCTCTCTCTCTCTCTCTCTCTCTCTCTCTCTCTCTCACACACACACACACACACACACACCCTTGACAAACACACTACTCTGACCTTTTCTCTTTTACAAATGTTGGCCTTGCTCTTGTTAATTTTGATCTTCATGTAGAAGTACTGCCTGCTTTTAATTTTCAGAACCACATGAGAACAAACATTCACATAGCACAGATTTATTCATTTAGGTCTCATATCCCTAGAGCAACAATAAACACACCCTCATTTTCCTGGAATTCACATCACTCCTGACCACTACTACCTCTGTCCCATAAAAGCTAATATTCCCGTGGTATTTTTCTACACTATAAAAATGTGACAAGTTTTTCTTCAGTACTTTGTGTTTCTTTCTAGAGAAGTAGTGTCAGCCACGAGGGAAGGTGACAGGCAGAAACAAATCATTCCTTTTTTCTCCCCACTTTAGTTTTTTTTTTTTTTTTAATATTTTATTTTTTGGTTTTTCAAGACAGGGTTTTTCGGGGGCTGGAAAAATGGCTCAGAGGTTAAGAGCACCGGCTGCTCTTCCAAAGGTCCTGAGTTCAATTCCCAGAAACCACATGGTGGCTCAAGACCATCTATAATGTGATCTAATGCCCTCTTCTGCCCTGCAGGCAGAGCACTGCATACAATAAAAACAAACAAACAAACAAACAAAAAACGGGGTTTCTCTGTGTAACAGCCTTGGCTGTCCTGGACTTGCTTTGTAGACCAGGCTGGCCTCAAAGTCACAGAGATCTGCCTGCCTCTGCCTCCAAGTCCTGAGCTGAAGGGGGTGAGCCACCATGCCCGGCCCTACTTTTGCTGTTATCTAGGTTGGTCAGCCTTAGCGATTGCCATTTTGCGCGCTCCCCACCCTCTCTCTCCCCTCCTTCTTCCCTCCCTCCTTTCCTACTTATATGGTTTTTTGAGACAGGGTTTCTCTGTGTAGCCCTTGTGTCCTTGGAACTCACTCTGTACACCAGGCTGACTCTGAACTCAGATACCTCCTGAGAGCTAGAATTAAAGGTGTGTGCCACCACTGCTTTGCTTTTATTTTATTTTGGGTAACATTGGGGACTAAATCTAGGACCTTGTACATTCTGGGCAAGTACTTTATTACTGGGCTGCCTTGTGTTCCTTTTTCCTTTTTACTATTCTAAAAAGGTTTTGTTGTGGGGCTGGAGAGAGATATCAGCAATTAGGACATTTGTTGCTCTGGCAGAGGATCTGGGTTTGGTTCCCAGCAGCCAACTTGGCAATTAACAATTGTTCTTAACTCTAGTGTCAGGGGGTCTGATGCACCCTTTTCTGGCTTTGGCAGACACTGCACGTGTGGTCCACAAACATACATGCCAGGCAAAATACCATATATATAAACTTAAGCTCCCCCAAAGTGCTATTGGGGCTCAGGCAGATAGTGAGTGAGTAGCCTGCTTGTGGCTTCAGCTTGAGAACCTGAGTTTGGATCAACCTCGTACTCATGTGAAAAGAACGAAGTCAGGCATGGTGGCAAACACCTGTAACAGCAACACCACGGGCCAGAGACTGGCAGAGCCTGGGGCTTGCTGATCAGTCTGACCAAAACCTAAGCTCCAGGTCCAGTGAAAGGACCCTGTCTCAAAAATAAGGTTACTGGAAGAAGAAACCAAGCATTGACCTCTGCTTTCCTCACATGCACGTATAGGTAGCTTAGTACATACACACCATACACACATGAACACAAAGATATGTTGGATAGAGAAAAGCTTTATTTTATGTATGTAGAGTGCTCTGTCTGTATGTGCTCCTGCATTCGAGAAGGGGGCATCAGATTCAGCCCACTGTGTAAGTTTTTAAAAAAGATTTGTTTTTAGCCGGGCGTGGTGACACATGCCTTTAATTCTAGCACTTGGGAGGCAGAGGCAGGAGGATGGCTGTGAGTTCGAGGCCAGCTTGATCTACATAGCAAGTCTAGGACAGCCAAGGCTAAACAGAAAAACCCTGCCTTAAAAAACCCAAAAAAAAAAAAGAAAAAAAATTTTTTTTTAATTTTTAAAAAATTTTTATATACATTGATGTTTTGCCCACAGGCATGTCTCTGAGGGTGCCAGATCCCCTGGAATTGGAGCTAGAGACAGTTGTGAGCTGCTATGTGGGTGCTGGGAATTGATCCTGGGTTCTTTGGAAGAACAGCTAGTGCTCTCAACCACTGAGCTATCTCTCTAGCCCCACTATGTAACTTTTTTGTTTTCTTTCTTTCTTTCTTTCTTTCTTCTTCTTCTTTTTTTAAATCTTTTTTTGGTTTTTGAGACAGGGTTTCACTGTGTTGCACTGGCTGTTGTTCTGGACTCCCTTTGTAGACCAGGCCGGTCTTGAACTCACAGAGATCTGCTTGCCTCTGCTTCCCAGGTGCTGGGATTAAAGGCACACCTTTAATTCCAGCACTCTGGAGGCAGAGGCAGGCGGTTCTCTGTGAGTTCAAGGCTAGCCTGGTCTACAAAGGGAGTCCAGGACAGCCAAGGCTAACACAGAGAGACCCTGTCTCGAAAACCAATACATAAATAAATAAATAAAAAATAAAACAAAATAAAGATACATTCTTATAGCCCAGACTGGCTTTGAATTCCCTATCCTCTGAAGATAGTCTTGAACTCCTGAACCTTCTGCTTTAATGCTAGCATGATAGGAGTGTACCGAATGCTGCCACACCCAATTTAGAGCTGCCAGTATTTGATTGTGGACTGGGATAGGGACAGGGGAGAAAGTCAAGGTAATATTAAGATTATTAATTAGGTTACTAATTTGATACTTGGGGAACTTGGTTATGCATGGGTAGGAGCCCCAGATAAGTTTCAAATGGAATGAGTGTTGGGGTTTGAGGAATGTACCACCACCCTCAGCTCAGTCTAAATTAAATTAGTTAATTAAAAATTTTCTAGGGTCAGCCGGGCATGGCGGCGCAGGCCTTTAATCCCAGCACTTGGGAGGCAGAGGCTGGTGGATCGCTGTGAGTTCGAGGCCAGCCTGGTCTACAAAGTGAGTCCAGGACAACCAAGGCAACACAGAGAAACCCTGTCTCGAAAAAACAAAAACAAACAAACAAACAAAAAATTTCTAGGGTCTGGTGACGTGAATGAGTTAGTAGAATACATGCCTTATATACATTATGTTTTGGTGTTCTCCAGCACTTTGTAAATCAGGCAAAAATTCCTAGTTACTTGTAAGCACAGCCTAGGAACTGGAGGGGAAGATCAGAAGTTCAAGGCTAGTTTTATTCCACTATATATCAAGATTGTGACCAGTTTGAGATACATGAGACTCCATTTCAACAAAAGTAAAAACAAAAGCTCCCCACCCACAAAGAAAGTTAGCGCTGAAGAAGCAGCTCAGAAACTCTGTATCAAAAAAAAAAAAAAAAGAAAGAAAGAAAGAAAGAAAGAAAAGAAAAAGTTTTAGGTTGGCTGTGATGGTCAACACTCAGAAGGGTGGCAGAGGCAGGCAGATCTCTGTGAGTTCCAGGTCAGCCTGGTCTACAAAGAGAGTTCCAGGTCAGCCAAGACTATACAGAAAAACTCTGACTTGAAAACCTAAAGAATAAAATAAGAATAAAAAATAAATATAATAAAATGATCATAGCTTTCATTTCAGAGAAACCTGCAAATGTTCTGTAATAAAGTAGAAGCCCTGGGTGGTGTGTCCGCCTTTAATCCCAGCTGGGTGGAGGTGGCATAGGCCTGTGGTCCTGTCACTCGGGAGACAGAGGCAGGCAGATCTCTGAGTTCGAGGCCGCCTGGTCTACAAAGCGAATCCAGGACAGCCAGGGCTGCCATGAAAATAAAAAAAAAAATATTAAAAAAAAAAAAAGATAGCTATGTGGTTGACTGCTTCATGAGTTTACCAAGCAACATTTCCATCTTTCTTTCTTAGAGAAACTTGTCCTATTTTGGAGTTATTTGCATCTAGTTGAATGATTTTTTTAATCTTTGGTTTTCATCAGTAGTGGAAAAAGTAAATAAAGAACCTGTGAAGTTCTATAAGTAGATACAGCTAATGAAGTATAAATAAGCCCTTTTCAGCCATTTGGCACAGGAAGAAAGGTGTCAAGTAGGGATGACTTGCCAGAGGCTGGAAAGATGTCTCAGCAGTCAAGGGCTTGGCTTGTTGGTTTTCTAGAGGACATGAGTTTGGTTCTTAGCACCCATATCTGAGGTTAACAACCACCTTTAAACTGGGCATTGTGGCGCACCTTTAATCCCAGTAGGGGCACAGAGGCAGGTGGATTGCTGTGAGGCCAGCATGGTCTACAAAGCGAGTCCAGGACAGCCAAGGCTACACAGAGAAACCCTGCCTTGGGAAAACAAACAAAGAAAATGCCCCCCCCCCAAAAAAAGACAAAGAAGCATTTCTTTAGGTGCAGGCTGCAGAGGACCTCCATGCCTATCTGCCCCACTGGTGCACAGTAGCACCCCGCACTAGTAAGTACGCTGAACGAACTGCTGAGTTTTCTTTCTAGGACTTGCCTCCCTATTTGATTTTGAATTTTTGGATGTTGCATGTTTAGAAATCTACATTGCCATCTCATATGCAGCTTTGTGACTTTATATATGGAATGTGGCATGAAATTATCTATCATTTTATGAGCTTTTAATTTGCACAAGAATTAAGTAATTGGTTGGGTAGAGTGGTGCTTTAATCTCAGAACTCTAATCCCATAATTGCAGCTTTTGGGAGGCAGAGGCAGGTAGGTGTCTCTGAATTCAAGGGCAGTCTGGTCTATATAATGAATCACAGGAAGCTAAGACTGCATAGTGAGATTTTGTCTCAAAAATAGATGAATAAAAATCACATAATTTTGTTTTGTTTTCTGAGACAGGGTTTCTCTGTGTTACAGAGCCCTGGCTGGCCTGGTCTTGCTTTGTAGACCAGGCTGGCCTTGGCTTCATGGAGACCCACCTGCCTGTGCCTCTCAAGTGCTGGCATTAAGGGTGTGTGCCACCACGTCTGGCAGCATACAAAATTTTTATTAAAGATTTGTTTTATTTTTAACTGTGTGTGTGTTTGTATGTGGATGTGAGTGCAGGCAAGTGAGCTGCCCCACATGGGTGCTGGTAACTGAACTCTGGTCCTCTTGAAGAGCAATAGTAATTGCTGGTAACTGCTGAGTCGTCTCTCCAACCTCTAAATTTGCCAGTATTGATGTGTCTTTTTGTTGTTGTTTGTTTTGGTTTTTCCAGACAGGGTTTCTCTGTGTAGCCTTGACTGTCCTGGACTCACTTTATAGACCAGGCTGGCCTTGGACTCTGCCTCCTGAGTGCTGGGATTAAAGGTGAGCACCACCAGGCCCAACTACATATTTATTTAAATTGCGTGTGCATGCCACACGTGGAGATCAGAGAACAGCTCTTGTGAGTCAGTTGTTGTCGCGAGCACTGAGCACTCCGCACTCAGGATCCCGAAGAGACTCAGTTTGTGACACGTTGGTGATAGTGGAGCAAAGGCGTTTATTGAAACCCACTGGGTGTTCCAGTAAGAAAGCAATGCAAAAACAACACCACACCAAAGCTATGGTGGCCACTACTAGTGCAAACCACCAGTACCATTCCATTACAATCTTAAACTTAACACTATCTTAATCCTAATAGGAGTGGCATCTAACATTTCATAGCATAAGGTATACGACCTGATCGAAGAGTCGTGCCCAGCTCGTCAGGTTCGGAGCCGCGACGTCGTTTGCTTGACCGCTCGGTGCTAGTCTGAAGTTAGGTGCTTTCAGATCGTCAGAGGTTCAGTCCGCGTCTGCGTCGGTGGATCTTGTTCACGAACTGGCCATGTTTAGGCAGTCATGATGAAGGCGAGATAACTGACTGCTTCTTCTCAGGGTTTTTATACTTAACCTTATCATTTCTAATTCACACGTTTCTGTTAATCTAGCTTTCTACGTCACTCTTGTCACGCTCGTTCAGCATATGGCTGACGTCATTATCTTATCTACTCTGGGCACCTGCTGGTGGCCCTTACATGTTTATGACAGTTGTCTTCTTCCATGTGAGTCCAGGGGATTGGATTCAAGTTATCAGGCTTGATGACAGGCACCTTTACTTGCTGGGTCATCTTGCTTACTCTATGCCTGTCCTTTTTTTGTTATTGTTGTTGTTTTGAGACAGGGTTTCTCTGTGGAGCCATGGCTGTCCTGGAACTGACTGTGCAGACCAGGCTGGCCTCAAACTCATCTGTCTCTTGAGACCTGGGATTAAAGGTGTTCACCACCACTGCTCAACTGCCCAGCCTTTGCCTCACTTTTAAAGATAATTCTGGTTTTTTGTTTTTTGTTTTTTTAAAGACAGGGTTTCTCTGTGTAGCCTTGGCTGTCCTGGACTCACTTTGTAGACCAGGCTGGCCTTGAACTCACAGAGATCCTCCTGCTTCTTCCAGGTGCTGGGATTAAGCGCCTGTGCCACCACTGCCTGGCCACGATTCTGCCTTTTATTTTTGTTTATTTACTTGTTTTTATTTTTATTTTCCAAGGCAGGGTTTCTCTGTGTACTGGAACTGTGTACCGAGTCCTGGAACTCACTTTGTAGACTGCTAGCCTTGAATTCAGATATCCACCAGCCTTTGCCTCTGGAGTGCTGGGATTAAAGGCCTGCACCACTATGCCCGGTCCATTATTTATTTGTTTGTTTGTTTTGTTTTTCCGAGACAGGGTTTCTCTGTGTAGCCTTGACTGTCCTGGACTCACTTTGTAGACAGGGTGTCCTTCAGCTCACAGAGATCTGCCTGCCTCTGTCTCCCGAGTGCTGGGATTACAGGGTATGCCACCATGCCGGGCTCTTACTTATTTTTAAACAATGTCTGAGTATATTGTCCAGACTGCCTCAGATGCTTGCTATGTAAATCAGGCTGGCCACCAAAAGTCAAGATAGGTAAATAAATAAAACTCTGATCTGTGTCTCTAGCAGTTATCAACTTGGATATTATTGTTACACTTTGAGATTATAGTATTTTATTTTTTCCAGACAGGGTTTCTCTGTGTAGCCTTGGCTGTCCTAGACTCACTTTTTTTTTTTTTCGAGACAGGGTCTCTCTGTGTAGCCTTGGCCGTCCTGGACTCACTTTGTAGACCAGGCTGGCCTCGAACTCACAGCGATCCGCCTACCTCTGCCTCCCGAGTGCTGGGATTAAAGGCGTGCGCCACCATGCCCGGCATCCTAGACTCACTTTTTAGACCGGGCTGGCCTTGAACTCAGTGATCCGCCTCTCTGCCTCCCGAGTGCTGGGATTAAAGGATTTAGTATTTTTATTTGAGAGGTACGACATTTATTTTAGTGATGATTTTGGTCTTTGTGTGGACACAAATGGAAATAGTGACTTGGGCTTGGTGTCTTCACAGCTAGCACTATTCTGACTGTGTGGAAGGAGGCACTGAGCCAGGTGCTGTACCTCACCTGCACCATCTGTGGGAGCAGGTGGGCTGATCCGCTGTCATCAGGAAAACACAGCTGCTGAGACTTAGAAGAGCTAATTGGTTGCTTTCTCAGCTCTTCCTAGTCACATATACCTGAATTCATTCTTACCCCCGCAAATATATTGATTCTAGTTAGGACATTAGCGGCATAAATGAACAAAAATAAAAAGATGCGAGGACATATGTGTTACGACATTGTTTGCTATGCTTGCTGGCTTGGAACTAATACTGTCCTGTCTCATCATCTTAAATTCTTGAATTGCAGGGATATGTCACCACACCCTGCTCTGTGTTTTTTGCTTGTTACTGAGAAAGATATTTTAAGGGTTAATTTATCTATTTGTATTTGACTTTGTGTGTGTATGTTCATGTGTATGCTTATGTCTTTGGAGACTAGAGATTAACTTTAAATGTCCTTCCTCGGGAGGAGCCATTCATTGGATTTTTGAGAGTCTCCTCACTGATAAGCTGGGCTGGCTGCTCTTCAAATCCCAGGAATCTGACTGTGCCCGTCTTCTCATCACACACCAGCCTTTTATGTTGGTGTTAAAGGTCAAACTTGTTGTCCCCGCGACCCCCCGCCAGGTGGTAGGGGAGGAGTTTAGACAGTGTTGTGTAACAGTGCTGGGAGCAAAGGCATGAGCCGCCATGCCCTGTTTAAAGCTTTCTTCTTTTTGTTTTTGTTTTCTTTGAGACAGGGTTTCTCTGTGTAGCCCTGGCTGCCCTAGAACTTACTTTGTACATCAGGCTGGCCTGGAGCTCACAAAGATCCATCTCTGCCATTATTATTATTATTATTATTATTATTATTATTATTATTATTATTATTATTATTGAGACAGGGTTTCTCTGTGTGTATCCTCGGGCTGTCTTGGACTCACATGTAGACCAGGCTGACCTTGAACTCACAGGGATTTACCTGCCTCTGCCTCCTGAGTGCTGGGATTAAAGGTGAACGCCACCATGCCCCAGCCTTTATTCTTTTTTAACGTGGAGTAATATGGATGAATTAAAGGTTTGGGGTAGGGGGCTGGAGAGATGACTTAGAGGTTAAGAGCACTGGCTGTTTTTCCAGAGGTCCTGAGTTCAATTCCCAGCAATCACATGGTGGCTCACAGCCATCTATGAACCGATCTGATGCTCTTTTCTGGCGTGCAGATGTATACGCATGTAGAACATTCATAGACATTAAATAAATAAATAAATATTTAAATGTTTGGGGGTATAGCTTAATCATAGAGCAGGTGGACGGGCTGATTGAGTCCACAGTGCTAGTTATAGGGAAGCATTTTTTTTTGTTTTGTTTGTTTTTTGAGACAGGGTTTCTCTGTGTAGCCTTGGCTGTCCTGGACTCGCTTTGTAGACCAGGCTGGCCTCGAACTCACAGCGATCCACCTGCCTTTGCCTCCTGAGTGCTGGGATTACAGGTGTGCACCATCACCGCCTGGCTAGGGAAGCATTTTTTAATACTGGCAAGTGTTGTCATTTAAAGTAGAATGTGCCGGGTGTGGTGGCGCACGCCTTTAATCCCAGCACTCGGGAGGCAGAGGCAGGTGGATTGTTGCAAGTCCAGGGCCAGCCTGATCTACAGAGTGAGTCCAGGACAGCCAAGGATACACAGAGAAACCCTGTCTTGAAAGAACCAAAAAAAGAAGAAAGAAGGAAGAAAAGGTATTTTTCTTGGACTATTGCACCATTATAAAAACAGATTTTGTTGCAAGTCTACATTTAAAACTGCTTCATTCTGTATTCTTTCTGAACCTACCTAATATCTTACACTGGTCTTCATGTGTTCTGTGGGGAACAAAGGCACATGATCACTGAAGCCTGTAGCATAAATGCGAGGCTTGTGCGGGTGGTGTGAAAGGAGCTCTCCCAGCCTCACATGCCTGGGTGGGCGAGCTACACTAATAGCTCCCAGCAGTTCTGAATCAGACATTGTGGAGCCAAGAGTCTAGCATTTGGAATTCCACTGCCTGTGCTAAGGGTCTGTCTTTTATCCTCCAAACCACCATTTGTTAAATGGCAGTGGACCTGTTGACAAGAGAGGGGAGACTGGCAAAGATCAAGTTAAAAGGGAAAAAGTTCAAAGGTAGGAAAATAAGACTAAGGGTTTAGTCATGTCTTCACTTTTTTTTTTTTTTTGAGACAGAGTAGCGCCAGCCTGGTCTACAGGATAGTCAAGGCTACACAGAGAAACCCTGTCTTGAAAAAAACCAAAACGAACACAACAACAAACCAGAGTAGAGGTCCTTGTTTTAGGCTTTAGGGTAAGTGGTATGTTACTTAAACCATTTTTCTTTTCGGTTTTTTTTTTTTTTTTTGGATTGGGGTGGAAAGTGGGGTTGAGAAAAGGTTTCTCTGTGTAGCTTTGGCTAACAAAATGAAAGCAAAAACCACCATTTCAAAGCATGTTGAACCAAGTTTGGATATCTGCCAGAGGACTTGTGAGGGTGTGTCTACATCTTATATTTTGGTTGTGTTTTTCAGTGAAATAGGCCAGGAGAACAGTCTTTTGTTTTTTTATTTTAATATTTTATTTAACTTTAATTTATGTGCGTTGGTGTGCAGGTGTCAGATCTTGGAATTAAAGACAGTTGTGAGCTGCCATGTGGGTGCTGGAAATTGAACCTGGGTCCTTTGGCAGAGTAGGCAGTGCTCTTAACCACTGAGCCATCTCTCCAGCCCAAGAGAACAGCCTTTACTTTAGCTTTTATAAAGGCTGACAGGCAGGGTGGATAGTGGGTGGGTACTGTAAGTACTGTGCTGTAGGTTAATATACTTGTGAGAGACCTGGTACCACCCTCTGACTTGTGCTGTCTCCTCTTTTTCAAGGAGTGATTCTTTTTGGTTTTCAGACCCAGTGTTTTCACTGCCCACAGATGATGCCCATTTGGCGTGTCTTTTCAGATCCAGCTGTTTCCAATTGCATCAAATCCTCAGGGATGAATACTCTCCCTGAGCAAGCAGTGCCTTACTGTTTTTTTCTTCCAAAAAATTTCCCCTTTGCATATACTTTTGTATAGTCTTCGTCTTAAAGAAAAAATGAGACGTATGGCCAGGGATGTAGCTAGGTTGGTAGGATGCCTGCCCACCATGCACAAAGCCCAGGATTTGACCTTCAACACCTCCTAAATTGAATGAGGTAGTGTGTGCCTGCAATCGGATTTTGATGCCATGTCTCAAAAAATCTTTTTTTTTTTTTAAAAAGGTTTTTCGAGACAGGGTTCCTCTGTGTAACAGTCCTGGCTGTCCTGGACTCATTTTTGTAGCCCAGGCTGGCCTCGAACTTACAGTAATCCGCCTGCCTCTGCCTCCAAAGTGCTGAGATTAAAGGCATGTGCCACCAAACCAAAAAACAAAACAAAACACCCCCATTATTTGTATTGTTTTTAAAAATTATTTTATCTATCTATCTATCTATCTATCTATCTATCTATCTATCTATCTATCTATCTATCTATCTTTCGAGGCAGGGTTTCTCTGTGTAACAGCTCTAGCTTCCCTGGCACTTGCTCTGTAGACCAGAATGGTCTCGAACTCACAGAGGTCCATCTGCCTTTGGCTCTGCCTCCCTATTTGTATTGTTTTATGTGTATGGGTGTCTGCTGTGTGTGTGTGTGCGCGCGCACCATGCAGTATCCTCAGAAACCAGAAGAGGGTGTTGCCATCCCTCTGGAACTAGAGTTGCAGATAGCAATGAGCTGCCGTGTGGGTGCTGGGACTTGAACCAAGGTCCTCTGGGAGGAAGAACAGCCAGTACTCTTGAACCACAGACACTTCCCCAACCATCCCCCTCCTACCTTGTAGTTTTAAAAAATTGTTTTAGGGTTTCTTGTGTTTTGAGGCAAGGTCTCACCATGTAACTGTGGCTGGACTGGAACTTGATTAAGTAGACCAGGCTGACCTCAGATTCAAAGAGCTGCAATAAGGTGTGGGTCACCATGCCTGCCTTTACACTTTTATTTATTTATTTTAAGTTTGAAAATTATTTTAGGCCAGATGATGTGATGCATGCCTTTAATCTTAGCACTTGGGAGGCAGAGCAAGGAGGATCTATATGAGTTTGAGGCCAGCTTTGTCTACATAGTGAGTTCCAGGGCAGCCAAGCCTATGTAGAGACCATGGCTCAAAAATAACCAAAATAGACAAATAAGTAATTTTATTGACTTAAGAGGCAGAGGCAGGTGGATCTCTGTGAGCGCTAGGCCAGCCTGGTCTACAAAGTGAGCATAGGACAGCCAAGGCTACACAGAGAAACCCTGTCTCGAAAAAACAAACAAAAACAATTTTATTGTTTTGTGTGTATGGTTGTTTTCCTGAAGTGTATGCCTGTGTACCATGTGTGTGCCTGGTGCCCAAGGAAGCCAACAGAGGGTGTTAGATCCCTTCAGACTGGAGTTAGTTGTTAGCCACCATATGGGTGCTGGGGATTGAAATTGGGTCCTTTTGAGGCATCTTTCTAGCCCCTACATTTGTATTTTTAATTATGTGTATATGTATGTGTCTTTTAGTGTGGGCTTATTTGGGGAAGTGCAGTACCCTCAGAGGCTACAAGACAACAATGGGTCCCATGAGGCTGGAGTTACAGTGTTGAGCTGCATGAGTGGGTACTGGCAGCCAGGGTCTACAAGAGCAGCAGCTCTCTCAGCCTTGAAGCTGCTTCTCTCATCTGCTTGTGTGGGGTTTTTGTTTTTTGTTTTTTTTCCAGATAGGGTTTCTCTGTGTAGCCTTGGCTGTCCTGGACTCACTTTGTAGACCAGGCTGGCCTCGAACTCACAGCGATCCACCTGCCTCTGCCTCCCGAGTGCTGGGATTAAAGGCATGCACCACCACGCCCGGCCAACCCAGGTTTCTTAAGTCTTTTGGACACAACTTTCAGAAGACGTTGGTAAATTATTTGCTTTCTGATATGAGGAGTTTGACCATTTCCTTCCTCCTTTTTGGGGAGGACACTGCTCTTCTAAATAAGTTGCTTGGTTTTATTGGGAAATAGTATTTAGAATCTATAATCTTCATGATAGAAGTTACTATGTGGACTGGAGAGATGGCCCAGAGGTTAAGAGCACTGGCAGCTCCTCTAGAGGTCCTGAGTAGTTCAATTCCCAGCAACCACATGGTGGTTCACAACCACCATATAATGAGATCTGATGCCCTCTTCTGCTGGCTCACATGCAAACAGAATACTGTATAAATAATAATAAATCTTATTTTAAAAGATATATTTATGGCCGGGCGTGTTGGCACATGCCTTTAATCCCAGCACCTGGGAGGCAGAGGCAGGCGGATCGCTGTGAGTTCGAGGCCAGCCTGGTCTACAAAGTGAGCCCAGGACAGTCAAGGCTACACAGAGAAACCCTGTCTCGAAAAACCAAAAAAGAAAAAAAAAAGATATATTTATTTATTACGTATACAGTGTTCTGCCTGCATGTACACCTGCACACCAGAAGATCTCGTTATAGATGGTTGTGAGCTACCATGTGGTTGCTGGGAATTGAACTCAGGACCTTTGGAAGAGCAGTCAGTGCTCTTAACCTCTGAGCCATCTCTCTAGCCCAATAATAAATCTTAAAAGGAAAAAAAAGTTACTATGTAGTTCAGGCTAGCCTTAAACTTGCAGTGGTCTTCCTGCTTCAGCCTCTTAGCTGTTGCTAGGATTACAGGCACAGTTTGAGAAAACCATCTTTTTTCTTTGTAAAAAAAAAAAAAGGGTAAACATTTATTGTATTCTGTACTTTCTATGGGTATAATTCCAAGCTGTGTTAGCTGGTGGTAGTAGCTTGGTGCCTGCTACCATGGTTGTTTACTGGGGGCTGGAGAGATGGCTCAGTGGTTAAGAGGACTTGTTGCTCTTTCAGAGGACCCAGATTCAATTCCCAGCCTCCACATGGTGCCTCATAACTAACTATTAGTATATTCCAATTCAGAATAGCCCTCTGGACACCCTCTTCTGACCTCCCCAGGTACCAGGCACGAATATGGTGCATAGACATACATGCAGGCAAAATACTCTATTAAAAAAGAAATTGCTTACTCACATAGTGAACAAGTTGATATTGCCTGTTGGCAAGAAATCTTTTTTTTTTTTTGTCTTTTGAGACAGGGTTTCTCTGTAGCCTTGGCTGTCCTGGACTCGCTTTGTAGACCAGGCTGGCCTCGAACTCAGCGATCCACCTGCCTCTGCCTCCCGAGTGCTGGGACTAAAGTCGTGCGCCACCACGCCCGGCCCACGGCAAGAAATCTTAATTCCTTACCAGGTGGTCCTCTCCTATTAGAAGTGCTTGAATATTTTCATGACTTGGTAGTTAGCATCTTCCAGAGTGAGTAATTTAAGATAACCCCTTGCTTCTGTTTCTCTTTCTTCCTTCCCTCCTGCCTTTCTTTACTTTGCTTGGATCAGTACATATTCGTGGGTGCTGCTGTGTTGCCCAGTCTGGGTTTGAACTCCTGGGTTTACACAGTGTTCTTGCTTCAGTCTGACAAGTAGCTGGGACTACGGTGTATGCCCCTGCATCCCACTTCAGTTGTGTCTTGATTAGTTTTCTTACTTAATAATATAGGTTTTTTGTTTGTTTGTTTGTTTGTTTGTTGTTTTTCAAGACAAGGTCTCTCTGTGTATCCTTGGCTGTCCTGTACTTACTTTGTAGACCTGGCTGGCCTTTAACTCACAGAGATCCACCCGCCTCTGCCTCCGCCTCCCGACTTAATACTGTTGTATAGTACTCTGGTTGTGAATCCAGACATGCTCCTAACACTAGTCATGTGATGTTAACAGCTCTTTTTCTTTTTCTTTTCTTTCTTTCTTTCATTTTTTGGTTTTTCGAGACAGGGTTTCTCTGTGTGGCCTTGGCTGTCCTGGACTCAGTCTGTAGACCAGGCTGGCCTCGAACTCACAGCGATCTGCCTGCCTCTGCCTCCCGAGTACTGGGATTAAAGGCGTGCGCCACCATGCCCGGCTTTCTTATTTTTCTTAATGTAATACTGAGATAATAACATCTACCAGTAGGCTCTATCCTATAGGCAAGGAAATGAGAATAGTCCTTGAAGCTGGGTGAATATTAATTATATTGCTGCCAACTGTATTTGGGGAATGAGTTTCCCTTTTTTTGTAAAACATTGACAGGCAGAAAAGTGCCAAGTTTATAGGTTTCATCTATTTGAAGTATGCATGGTGGAGGCTAAAGAAAGGCGTATCTGTTTATGTATGTGGAGGGTCTTTTTTTTTTCTTTCTTTCTTTTTTTTCTTTTTCTTTTTCTTTTGGTTTTCCAAGAAAGGATCTTTCTGTGTGTGTTAGCATTGATTGTCCTGGACTCGCTTTGTAGATCAGGTTGGCCTTGAACTCACAGCGATTCGCCTGCCTTTGCCTCCGCCTCCCTGAGACGCCCCTATGCCTGGCCAGGTCTTCCTTTTTTGGGGGGGGGGTTTGTTTTGTTTGTTTTTGTTTTTCGAGACAGGGTTTCTCTGTGTAGTCTTGGCTGTTCTAGACTTGCTTTGTAGACTGTTACAGCCTCGAACTCAGTGATCCACCTGCCTCTGCCTCCCAAGTACTGGGATTAAAGGCCTGCGCCACCACCGCCCGGCAGGATCTTCATTCTTAATGTGGTTCGTGTAAATGTTAATGCTCATGTGACATGACCTGGGAAGAAGACAAGCCCCTCTTACACTTATCTTTTTATTCTAAAATAAAGATTGACAGGAAATTTAAAAAGTGTCTCAAAACCCTTCCCCTAGTTTACTCAGCCATAAGATCTTATATAATAGCTGGTACTGTTGTCAGCTTGCAGATAGCAGTTTCCACGCCACAGAAATCGGTTAAGCATTATCTTGTATTAGCTCTTGGGAAGCGTGTCAAGGATTAAACTCCAGCGTGTTGTGTGGATCTACCTTTTCTCTGGATTCTCAAAATAATTATTTCAAAATTTACTGTATTCTTCATTGTTGAAACTTTGATGTTCGTCTTTGCTTGATTTTAAAGCAATTTTTTGTATTGTGTCCTCATCTTTGATTTGCAGTCTTTACAGCACCAGAACCGTGTTGCCTGCGTTGTCTTAATTTAATCATGTGCCAGTTTAGTAGAGTACCAAGTCTGGATTTGGGAGGCAGCTTGTGTGAATCATTTACATATATTTCTGCTTATGTTCCCAAAACTAATTTGCAGCTTTTTATTTTTGATCCAATTATACATTCGAAATATGTTTATAATTTATTTTATGAAGGCTTTTGTCTCATATAGTGTTTAAAAACCAGCCCAAAGAGCAGAAGTTATTAAACAATAGCAAAAACCACACAATATATAGGACTTTAAATAGTGATTGTTAAAACATTTGACTAGTCCCCAAAATTTGAGTCTGTGTGTTTATCTATGACTGGATATTTATTCCTCTAGTGACTTGAATAGAAAGGTTTTACACAATATTTTTGCTGTTATTGTCAGCCATAAACAAATTACATGCATTTAACAAGTTAATGTCAGATTGGCTAGGGGCCACTAGGAGGTGTGTGCTTAGTGACATCAGCTGGCACAGCGCCCTGGTAACAGAGAACCTGGAGGGTAGTGGAGAGAGAGGGGAAGCAGGAAGGGAGAGAGAGACTGGCTGTATCTGGGGATTCTGGCGAGGTGAAGAGCTGGTCTGTTTGGCAGGACCTTCCCATCTGGGATCCATCTGTGTTTCCCTGGAATGGGACAGGCAGCTCTAGTCAGTGAGAAATCGCAGATGTGAGAGAGCTGACACATGTCCAGCTAATGAAAGGAGGAGGAAGGCTGGTCTCCAATTGGGCTTTGAAGATTAGGGGGAGAAAAGAGAGCTTTTTAAATACCTATTTCAAGTAGATTTGGTATATTACGAGTCTGGATTTTATAATTTGGACATTCAGGGTAAGTGCACATTTTAATTTAGTTTTGGGGGATAAAGTGTACAACTTCTGCCTTCTCAAAGCTCAAATTTTATGTTTATTGTTATTTTATGAAAGTTTAGTCTTGGTTTCATTTTGATGCTTCATTTGGTTTTATGTTTCTATTTCATTTTTCAGTTGCTACTCTGTCTTTTTGAATGGAAAGCTTAGTTAAAGCCCGATGTAGTTCATAAATTCTGTAATTAGGAAAATAGTTCCACAGATACTTCTTTAAACTATTCCATATTAAATACTTCTGCCATATTCTGATTTTTTGTTAAGTTTATATAATACCAATGTTAAAGAGATGACTGCTGCAGTGCTCTTTTTCATCGTCAGATTTTTCTTCAAAGTAATCAGGCGAATTACAACTAGAAGATTGTAGTAAAGCTATTGTCATCTTTGCATTTTAGATCTTATGTTTTATTCCTAATAAAATAACAGCAAATCTGACTTAAAATGTGAATTGGAGAGCATGCAAGCCCTGAGCCGTGTGTGCGCCCGTGCGTGCGTGTGCACCTGCCGTGCAGGCGCCCTACCATGTTCTGGAGGCTTTGTGGTGCCTATTGGCTATTTCTATAGTGTTGTTTGTTGTTATTATTTTTGAAAGGCTTCCAAATCAGCCACCTATAGGTAGAACCTGAGTTTAGTACATACTGTACAGACATTATTTCCTCGTTCTCTCATCTTGGGCAATCTGCTGCTCTGAATCTCCATTTGGCTTGTTTGTTTTTGCCTCCCCCTCCCCTCTTTCTCTGTCTTTCTCTACTGGATCCTATTATGTATCTGTGTACACCAGACTGGCCTCACAGACAGAGACCCGCTCTCCTCTGTCCCCTCCCTAAAGGCATGTGCCACCACAACCAGCTGACTCCTGATTTGTGCTGGTATTGGGGAGGTTTGTCTACTGCCTTTCCAGCACTAGAAGGCACACTGATCAGTTTCAAAAGTTTTCAGATATTTTTCTGTTGTGGCAAGTGCCTAAACCCTTTTCACTTTTCCCTTCAACCTTGAGGTATAAATATATGTGTCTAATTCATCTTTTCAGGGTATTATTAGTATTGCTGTACTCAATTTTTCCCCCTTTGGGTTTTTTGACCCTGACCCACTTTTTAATTTTCATTTAAATTTTTATTTTATGTATATGGATGCTTTACACGTGTGTGTGTGTGTGTGTGTGTGTGTGTGTGTGTGTGTGTGTGTACACGTACCACATGACTGCCTGATGGCTACAGAGGCCAGAAAAGATCCCCTAGAACTGGAATTGTAGATGATTGTAAGCTGTAATGTGGGTGCTGGGGTATTGAACTCAGGTCCTCTGGAAGGACAGTCAGTGTTACTAACTGCTGAGCCATCTCTCCAGACTCCTGATACTTTGTATCTGTTATGTCATCTTTGCTAAACCTTTCTATGACTATAGAGTTTAGAAAACTTCTGAGTATAAAGTGAAAATGTATTCTCTCTGAGTATACCAAAAAAGCTTTGAAAAGTCAGCTTGCAAGCCAGGCGCAGTGGCACACACCTGTAATCCCAGCACTCAGGAGGCATAGGTGGGTAGATCTCTATGAATTCTAGGCCAGCCTGGTCTACAAAGTGAGTCCAGGACAGCCAAGGCTACACAGAGAAACCCTGTTTCTAAAAAAAACAAAACAAAACAAGAAAAGTTAATTTTTAGGAGTGAAGCATTGATTCTGTTACTTTGGTTTTTTTTTTCTGTTGTTTTTTGTTTTGGTTTTTCAAGACGGGGTCTTGAACTCACAGTGACCCACCTGCCTCTGCCTCCCAAGTGCTGGGATTAAAGGTGTGCCCCACCACACCCGGCTTGATTCTGTTACTTTGTAAGGGCACCAATTATTTAAAAAATATTTTATGTTAATTTGTCTGTTTCTATTTGTTTCTACTGCCAGGGTCCAGGATTCAAATTCAGATCATTTCAAGTTTGGCTGTAAGGGCCTTTACCCACTGAGCCATCTTACTGGTCAGCACTGTTTAAATTGTACCTGGCTCCTCAAAGATTCTTTGAAATGATAAATAATGATAAATGCGAGCTTTAAAAATATCTTTTTTGTTTGTTTGTTTGTTTTTCGAGACAGGGTTTCCCTATGTAGCCTTGGCTGTCCTGGACTCACTTTGTAGACCAGGCTGGCCTCGAACTCACAGTGATCCGCCTGCCTCAGCCTCCCGAGTGCTGGAATTAAAGGCGTGCGCCACCACCGCCCGGCATATCTTTAATTTTTTAAAAATAAAATTTAAGGGCTAGAGAGATAACTCAGTTGTTAAGAGCATTGGCTGCTCTTCCAGAGGTCCTGAGTTCAATTCCCAGCACCCACATGGCAGCTTACAACCACCTGTAACTCCTCTTTCAGGGAATCTGACACTCTCACACAATTGTACATTCAGTCTAAATACCAATGTGTGTAACAAAAATAAAATAAATAAATAAATAAATAAATAAATAAAATTTAGGCCAGGCATAGTGGCGCACACCTTTAATCCCGGCACTCGGGAGCCAGAGGCAGGTGGATCTCTGTTCGAAGCCAGCCTGGTCTACAAAGGGAGTCCAGGACAGCCAGGACTACACAGAGAAACCCCGTCTTGGAAAAACAAAACAAAACAAAAAAATAAATAAAACACATATATATTATTTTAGGTGTATGTGTACTACATGCAAACTTGATGTCCATGGGAGTCAAAAGAGGGCACTGGATCCCCTGGAACAGGAGTATGGATGGATGTGTACTACTCTAGGATGCTTGTGTCCTCCCGGAGGGTATCCAGTGACCTTAACTTCTGAGCCATTCCTCTAGTCCCCAGCAGCTTTCATTTTGTAAAGTTCTTCAACCTTATATCACCTGAGTGTCTTATGAAAGAAAGCAGTGTGGTGCGTTTTTGTTTGTTTAGTTTTTTTTTCTTTTTTCTCTATAGACCATATTGACCTCAGTCTTGCAGCAGTGCCCTGCAATAGGTATGCATCTTGTTGCAGTGCAGTATACTGTTCAGATTCTTTCATTTTTTTGTCTCCCATTTCCCTCAGATAGTGGGAACTTTTTAAATGTATCTTCTTAGAAGTTTCTTTTATTTTAAGTTGGCTAAATGTTGTAGAATTTGGTAGTTTTGATAGGTGCAATGGACGGCACTTAGGAGTTTTCTGAATATTTGAGAGGCTATATATAGTGTTAGACTGCATTTATATGGTTGTCCTTCAGGGAGAATGTTACACCCATAGGACCTAGGGACCTATGTTCCTGGGAATGAGCAGGGAGGTAGTAGTAGGTTGTAGTCTAGTGTGGCCTAAAAAGGCCTTCGGTCATTGCTATAATGTCTGTTCTGGTGACATTTTTTATATTCTGGGGCTCAGGATTGCATCCAAAACTTTGTATGCTAAAAAAAAGCATATGTTCTATCAGTGGCTAATTCCCTTGCTCTAAGGAATACTGTGGTCCCGGTTTAGCATAGAACTATATGTATATATAGTCCAGGCAGTTCCCCAAGCTTAGCCTCCCAAATGCTGGGAACACAGGAATATGCTACTACCCCTCACTTAAGTGATGATCCATTGACTATAAATAAAAATATTTGATGCGTAGTGGCGCACGCCTTTAATCCTAGCACTAGGGAGGCAGAGGCAGGCAGATCACTGTGAGTTTGAGGCCAACCTGGTCTACAAAGCAAGTCCAAGACAGCCAAGGCTACACAGAGAGACCCTGTCTCAGGAAAAATAAAGTGTTTGACTAACAGTTCTGATGGAGTGAGATGAGGCCCTGAGTTCAGTCTTCAGTTGTGCCTTGTGGGACCCAGCAGTTAAAACAGAAACCAAAACCAGGTGCAGTGGTACGTGGCATTAATCCCAGCACTCCAGGAAGCATAGACAGGCGTGAGTTCAAGGCCAGCTCAGTTTACATACCGAGTTTCAGCATACAAAGAGAGGCCCTGTTTCAAAATAAACAAACAACAAAAATCTAACAAGATTATAACCAAGAATTTGTTTAAAGATGTTTTATGGTGTGGGTAGGTGAGCGTGCCAACTATGCACTTGCACAGGTCCATAGAGGTGTATGTGTTGGGGCAAATGTCCCTTGGAACAGGATTTACATGAGTTTGTGAGTTGTCTAATGGGATACAGGGTTATTTGATAGACTAGTAAACACTCTTTTCTTTTCTTTGTTTTTCGAGACAGGGTTTCTCTGTGTTAGCCTTGCCTGTCCTGGACTCGCTTTGTAGACCAGGTTGGTCTTGAACTCACAGCAATCCTCCTGCCTTTGCCTCCTAAGTGCTGGGATTAAAGGTATGTGCTACCACGCCTGGCACATGCTCGCGCTCTCTCTCTCTCTCTCTCTCTCTCTCTCTCTCTCTCTCTCTCTCTCTCTCTCTCTCCCTCCCCTCTCTCCTCTCTCTCCCCTCTCCCCTCTCCCCTCTGCCCTCCCCCACCCCTCTCTCTCTGCTTTTCAAGACAGGGTTTCTCTTAGTTAACAGCCCTGGCTGTCCTGGACTCTTAGACCAGGCTGGCCTCGAATTCACAGAGATCTACCTACCCCTGCCTCGCAAGTGCTGGGATTAAAGGCATACACCATCACACCTTGCCAGTAAGCACCCTTAAGTACTACTAAGCTATCTCTCCAACCCACAGTTTAAAAAATCTTTTTTTTTAAAAAAAGACTTATTTATTTATTATGTATACAGTCTTCTGCCTGCATGTAAGCCTGCCCAGCAGAACAAATAGGTGGTTGTGAGCCACCATGTGGTTGCTGGGAATTGAACTCAGGACCTTTGGATGAACAGCCAGTGCTCTTAACCTCTGAGCCATCTCTCCAGCACCCCAAAAAATCTTTTGAGTTAAGTAGCACCAAGAAAGTCATCGTACTTTCTGAGAACTGAGGAAGTCACTCTAGTGGAAGTCAAAGTTAGTTGCAGAATTTAGTTCTAGAGAGTGAACTCAGATTGTTCTTTATGTTGCTGGGCCCAGGGACTGTTCTTTATATAATCTCACTAAATGCATTATTGTATCATAAATTGAGGAAATGGGTTAGCAGTGGAGCATTGCCCAATCATGTATTAGTTTCAGTCCCCAGCATGGTGCTTATATGGGGAATGGGAGAGAGTTCTCTCTGACCCAAAGTTGTAATATCCAGTAGCTGAACTTGGAATAGTATTCTGAATATCTAGAATATTCATCTTACTATCTATTTATTATATATATTTATTATTGTTGTTGTTGTTGTTGTTTTTTCAAGACAGGGTCTCTCTGTGTAGCCTTCGCTGTCCTGGACTTGCTTTGTAGACCATGCTCGCCTTGAACTCACAGCGATCTGCCTGCCTCTGCCTCCCAAGTGCTGAGATTAAAGTTGTGCACCACCATGCCTGGCCCTCTGCCATATTTTTAATGGCGATGGGGGTCTCATATGACTTAGACTGGTCTTGAATGTACTGTGTAGCCAAAGCTGGCCATTAACTCCTAATCTTCCGGGCTCACAGGTGCTGGGATTATAAATTGTGCCACCATTCTCACTTGTTTGCTGTCGGCTTTTCTTTTTCTTTTAATTTTATTTTTAAATTATTTGTACATATGTGTTGGAGTTTTAGCATGTGAGTGCAGGTGCCCAAGGTCCAGAGGTATTAGATCCTTGGCAGCTGCTGTTACAGATAGTTGTGGGCTGCCAGATGTGTACAAAGAACTAAACTTGGTCATCTGGAAGACTTCTCTTAACCACTGAGTCTCTCCAGTACCTTTTTTATTTTTATTTTTAGGATTTATTTATTATTTATACAGTATTCTGTCCACATGTGTGTCTGCACACGAGAAAAGGGTACTAGGTCTCATAGATAATTATGAGCCACCATGTGGTTGCTGGGAATTGAACTCAGGTCCTTTGGAAGAACAGACAGTCCAGCCCTCTCTCCAGCACTTTTGCTGGGTTTGTTGAAATATGCCTCTCTATTGCTATCTTTTAGATCTGAGCACAGTTGTTTGGTTGCGAGGCATTTACCACTGTACTTACATCTTTTCTCCCCCTTGAACATGTGGGTTTTATCTAGTTTAAGAGGTCCTGCTATGCTGGTTGTGTGTGCATTAATTCCCTCCAAGTACAGATCAGTAAATAATGGATTAATAGTGGCTTACAGAAAAACCCTGCTAAATGGTTTGTTAGAGTCTGACTTGGCTGTGATGGACTTCTCAGTTAACTTTTTTTAAGCTGGGCCTGGTGTAGGTATAGAGAAGTCTGTAATTCTGGCTCTTCAGGAAAATGAAAAGTTCAAGGCCTGTCAGGACTACAGAGTGGATTCAAGGTTAGCCTGGGCAATTTAGTAAGACTTTATCTCAAAATAAGTTAAAAAAGGTCTATGGAACCTATCATGGAAATGCATGCATTAGGTTCCAGGTTCAAGCCATAGCACCACCAGAAAAACAACCCAAATCCTGAGAGTGTAAAGGCCCTGTGTTCAGTACTCAACTATAAAGCACACATCCACCCCCAGATTATATATTCACAGATTTATGCTGGAAAATTGAAAATGCATATGCGTTTACTTTTATAAAGCAAGCACAGTCTCAGCCCTAGGAATGTTTTTGTGCTCGGTTTAAAGCAACCACTGGTGGGAATCCTGTTACCTTTCCATCCTGAGCAGCTTGTTAGAGATATCCAGTAAGGTGGGCTACATACAGTATTCGGGCTACCTGCAGTGATGCGGAGTATATGGGTTTTGTTGTTGTTTGTTTGTTTTGTTATGTTCAGTGGGAACAGGCTGCCAAGTAATGCAGGTTGGCCCCTAACTCTGTAGCTGAGGATAGCTTTGATGTTCTGCTTCTACCTCCCAAGTGTTTGGATTGCAAGCGTGTGACTAATGCCTAGCCTTAGAACGTGCATTTTCACTTGATTGTGTTAAGATGGAAGAAAATGAAAATATTGTGTGTAGGCTTTAACATTATATTAGGTTGTGAAGCCATGAGCATTGATTTATTTTTTAAGCTTCTGTTTCTTCAACTCTAAAATTGTAGTAAAATGAGTTTTAAGTATTAATACTTGCTACATGAATACTTAATAAAGTTTATCTTTCTGTGTAATTTTTCTTTGCCCTTCCAAATTGATAAGTCACAGTAATGAAAAGGTTAACTAAAATATGCATGGTTTTTGTTTGGTTGGTTTTTTTGAGACAGAGCTTGCCTGTTTTTTTAATATGTCTCTTTTCAGGCTGGTGGAACCAGCTTTGCTTCCTTAACTAACTCTTAGTCAAAAGAGGGTTTCAAGTAGAGAGTGTAGTAGCCTTAAAAACCCAGACCTGTTGCTGCGTGGCAAGCTGTTAGGGACCTCGCCTTACTTTGCTGGAAGAGCTGGGGGATGGGCCACTTTGAGGGTGACAGATGTGTCCTCTGCTCCCAGCACCAGGTGCAGCCATTGTTCTGGCTGGTCTCTTCATCCCTCCTGTCTGTTACTCTGCTCTTTGTAGCTCATTGTTTCTATAGGAAATTAGCATTAAATCCATCTGAAACCCCCATGTCCCTCAACTGCAGGTGACTGTTACTAGCCCCAGCTGCCACCCCTTGCGCTTGATTACTTCCATATGGGGCTGTGCAAAGAAGTAGTAGTCATTTATTGATTTCCACTACAAGCCCCCACCTCAAACATAATAACCTGAAATCTATTAGGCCTCCAATAGGCTGTAGCTCAATAGGCACTACACTGTGATGAACGGTTTACAAGCAAAACTAATTATGTCCTTTTTCTTCCTTCTTAGCCCCCTCCTTCTTAAGTATCAGATAGAGAAAAACTTGAGTTATCATAGTGGAGTAGTAATTTGAATGTCTGGAGCTGGCTGCTTCTGAGTGGAGCTTTAAGAGTTTGGATGTACTTGTCTGGAAAATTTTAGTTACTATTTTAGATATTTCATATCATACCTATAGTGTTCGAACAAACTATGGTCTAATAGGTCATTAGGATAGAGATGGGAAGGAACACATTTTTATCACCTGCTTTATTAAATTATGGAGTGTTCAAAAAGCAAGCAACAGAGTCTGTGTCAGAGACAGCCCCTGCTCCCCTTGCTAGAGGACCCACATGAAGCCTGAGCTGCCCATTGGCTATTTCTATCCATGACCCTTGGTTGGTGCTTCAGGCTCCACAGGCTCCTCTGGGCCTGGGTAGTTGGCTCTGTTGGTCTCCTGTGGAGCTCCTGTCGCCTCCAGGTCCTTTTCTCCTTCTCCCCACTTTTCCACTAGACCCCTACACTTCACCCAATTTTTGGCTGTGTGAGCCTCTCAGAGGACAACTCTGGTAGGCTCCTGTCTGCAAGCATAGAAGATAATCATTAATAGTGTCAGGGGTTGGCTCTCTGCCATGGGCCATCCCTTCAATCTCTGTTTTATTTGTTCTATCTTTATCCTTGCATGCCTTATAGGCAGGGTAAGTTTTGTTTGGATGGAAGTATTTGTGGGTGGGTTGGTGCTCTCCTCCTTCCACTGGGAGTCTTGCCTAGTTAGAGGGTCTCAATGGCCCCTGCTACTAGGTGTCTCAGCTAGAGTCCCCTCATATCCTCCAGAGGCCTAGTCTAACTTAGGTCTCCAGCTTGTCACAGAGATGCCCCCACCCACACGTTCTCTTTCCTCCGTAGGCCTTCTGCCATTCCTCACTTTTATAATTAAAATGTAAGAAAAGAAGGTGCCAGGCAACAGATATTAGATGAGGAGTTTTTATTTTTTATTTTTTGGTTTTTCGAGACAGGGTTTCTTTGTGTAGCCTTGGCTGTCCTGAACTCATTTTGTAAACCAGGCTGGCCTCGAACAATCTCCCTGCCTCTGCCTCCCAAGTGTTGGGATCAAAGGCCTGCGCCACCACCGCCCACCTATGATGAGCTTTTAAAATGAGCGTGGCGAGAGAAGAAAAGGTGGGAGAAGGGGTACCTCGGGGGAGGGGTAAGAGAGAGAAAGGGGATAAGAGAAGAAGAGAGAGGAGGAGAAAGAGAGAGGCGATAGAGAGATGAGAGAGGAGTGAGGTGGGTCTGCTCTTTTATATACTGGGCAGGGCCAGCTCTGGGGTGGGGGTGGGGGGCCCATAGGCCATGACACCACAGGCAGGCAGGCTGAAGCAGAGCCCTAACAGCCACCGCTCCTGGGTCTGATCTCCACCCCTGTTTCTGTCTGCACTCCCTCCTGCCTTGTTTCTTCAATTAAACCTCTGTTCTATTTTGCCTTCTGAGTGAGATTTAAGCATCCTCCCTTGGCTGCTCCTCGTTGCTTAGCTTCTTTGGTTCTATGCATTGTAGTATGTTCATCCACTTATAAGTGAGTGCACACCATGTGTGTCTGAGTTAACTCACTCTGGATGATCCTTTTTAGTTCTATCCATTTGCTTGCAGATTTCATGATTTCTCTCCTCCCTCTCCTCCCTCTCCTCCCTCTCCTCCCTCTCCTTCCCTCCCTCCCTACCTTCCTCCCTCCCTCCCCCTCTCTCTCTTTCTCTCTGCCTCTCTCTCTCTGTCTCTCTCTGTCTCTCTCTCTCTCTCTCTTTCTCTCTGCCTCTGTCTCTCTCTCTGTCTCTCTCTCTCTCTCTCTGTCTCTGTCTCTCTCTCTCTCTCTCTCTCTCTCTCTCTCTCTCTCTCTCTCAAAGTTCTGGCTGTCCTCAACTCACAGAGATCAGCACCTGCCTCTGCCTCCTGAGTGCTGGGATTAAAAATGTGTGTTACCACCCCCGGCTGATTTTCTTGTTTTTAATGGCTGGGGAAGAAGACAAACTCAGTCCTGATGCCACTTGATGAGCTGGGGTGAGTACTGGGATTAAAATCATGGGCCACCACTGGCCAGGCCCTAGACGACGACTTCTTCGTCTTCTTTTAAATCATTACATTTGTGTGTTTGACTTTGGGCCTTGTTATGAATTGCTTGTAGTTGGTGTATGTGTTGACACGTGTGCAAGATCCCAGTTTTTAGACGGCAAAGAAGATCTCAACTTTGTGGTCAGTCACACAGTTAGGTTCAAGGCTAACCCACCTGTCAAAACCAGATCTAAAGAAAATGTAAAAATGTGAATTGGACTTAAAATCCCAAAATCTGAATTTTTTGTTTTGTTTTTGTTTTTGTTTTTTGAGACAGGGTTTCTCTGTGTAGCCTTGGCTGTCCTGGACTTACTTTGTAGATCAGGCTGGCCTTGAACTCACAGTGATCCGCCTGCCTCTGCCTCCCGAGTGCTGGGATTAAAGGCGTGCACCACCACTGCCCAGCTCCAAGTCTGATTTTAAGGACAGTCTGAACTTGCTTTGACTTCCAGTGACTTTGACAAAGTTTAATAGCACAGCAGTGAAGAGTATCCTAATAACCTGTACAGTCTCACAGCCCTGGAAGTCAGCGAGTTTGCCGACTTGACTAGTGAGTGTCTTTTTGCAGCTCAGGCTTTATCACAAAATCTTTAAATTAGAGTGTTTTGAGAACTTTGAAATAGGCTTCAACATTTTGGGGTTTTGTTTTTGGCAGACTCTCCCTATGTAGCTTTGGCTGTCCAGGAACTCACTATGTAGGCTAGGCTTGCCTTGAACTCACAGAGATCCTCCTGCCTGTGCCTAGAATGCTGGCATCAAAAGAGAGTGCCACCACATACAGCTACTCTTTCATCATTTTTTTGTGTTTTTGGTTTTTTTTGAGACAGGGTTTCTCTGTTATCTTGGCTGTCCTGAACTTGCTAGTAGACTAGGCTGGCCTAGAATTTACAGAGATCCACTTGCCTCTGCCTCTCAAGTGCTGAGATTAAAGGCATGTGACACCACTCCCAGCTCATCTTTTTTTTTTTTTTTTAAATTAAGAATACAGTGCTCTATCTGCATGTACACCTTCAGGCCAGAAGAGGACATCAGATCATATTATAGATGATTGTGAGCCACCATGTGGCTGCTGGGAATTGAACTCAGGATCTCTGGAAGATCAGACAGTGCTCTAAACCTCTGAGCCATCTCTCCAGCCCTTTCTCTTTAATCATTTTAAATAGAAGAAAGACTGAAAAATTAAGATCAAGTGTTTTGGTCAGTGTTCTATTGCTGTGAAGAGACATCAAAGCTGGCTATGGTGGTACACCCCTGTGATACCAGCACTCTGGAAGGCAGAAGCAGGTGGATCCCTGTGGATTCCAGGTCAACCTAGTCTGCAAAGTGAGTCCAGGAAAGCCAAGGCTACACCGAGAAACCCTTTCTCATAAAACAAAAACAAAACCCAAACTAACCAACCAACCAACCCAAAAAAAAAAAAAACAAACAAAAAACCACACCCAAAAGAAGAGACACCATTGCTGTAAAGAGACATCATAAAACATTTAAGCCAAGGGGTGGTGGCACACTCCTTTAATCCCAGCACTTGGGAGGCAGAGGCAGATGGATCTCCGAGAGTTCAAGGCCAGCCTGGTCTACAAAGTGAGTCTAGGACAGCCAAGGCGACACAGAGAGACCCTGTCTTGAGGGGGGGAAAAAGAAAGAAAGAAAAGAAAACATTTAATTGGAGCTTGCTTACAATTTCAGAGGGTTATTCTCTTGTCCCCATGTTGGGGAGCATGGTGCTGCACTATATGATCCAAAGGCAGAGAGCTGCAGGGTTTCAAAAGTGTGGACTTTTAAATCTCAAAGTCCACCCCCAGTAGCATACTTCCTCTAAAAGGCCTGCGTCCCTACCTCCCCAACAAATAAATAGGCATGCAAGAAATAAAGAGTATGGGAGCTGGAGAGATGGGTCAGTGGTCAAGAGCACTGGCTGCCTTTCCAGAGGTCCTGAGTTCAATTCCCAGCAACCACATGGTGGCTCTGAGCCATCTCTCCTGGCCTGCAGGTGTACATGCACACAGAGCATTCATATGAATAAATAAATCTTAAAAAAAAATAGAGTATGTGGGTAGAGATATGTGGGTACCTGTTAGCATGCACAGAGCTGAAGGCTCAGTTCCTTTTAGCTTATAAACTGGCATTATTACAGAAGCTGTCTGTACTGCTAGCACTGGGGAAAGTGAGGGTAGGAGGAGGATCAATCCAAGATATTCCTTGGCTAGCCAAATAAGGAAGATGGAAACCAGCCTGAAATATCACAAGGCACCATACCTTTAAAAATAAAAATATTTATCAGTAGATGGCCATTAACAATAATAGCAAAACCAGGATATGATACTAAATGGTCAGTTTACAGTTGCCTGAAGAAATAAACTGTGCTGTTCTAAATCACACTGAAGAAATGTAGTAGCTATCAGAAGGAAGACCACTCACGCCAGGCAGAGGCCAAACGACGGGATCGGGCTTGTTATGTTCAAAGAAAAGAAAATGCCCAGTATGATTATAATGTGGTGGAGAAATGAGTGTCCCTGTCACTGCTGCCCGGTGTTGGTGTACTTTTTACCTACTTTATTTGGTTTCCAACCCTCCAACACTAGGTAGGAGAGAACAAAGCTTAGAAGGGAAAGGGGATGTAGACCCCTTTAGACTCAGTTCCTAGCGCAGTTACAGTCTTTGTAGTTAGTGTATTCAGAGTCCAGCTAACCAGCAAAAAAGCAAACAGCAAGCACAGCAGCAGCCTTCTTCCTCCTTGGACTCTTCTTCCTCTTGGAAGTCTCCAGAGTTAAACTATCTGTAGCTGGCAAAAATCATGCTCCTCTCCGAGCCCACACAGGGCAATCACAGTTAACAGCTGTGGAGAAACTGAAAGTAGCCCTGTATCCCACACTTATGATTAAAACAAAACCATATTTATATAACATAACATTTTTTAAAGAAACTAAAACTTCCACTATGGCCTAGCATCTAAAAATTTTCAAATTACATTTATTTATTTGTGTAGAGGGTCACCTGTACTGTGATTCGCACGGGGAGGTCAGAGAATTGCTCTGAGGAGTTTTTCTCCACCAGAATTGCTTCTGGAGGTTGAACCCAGGTTGTCAGGCGTAGTGGCAAGCACCTTAACCCAGTTTCTCCAGTTCTGATCAATTTTTAAAAATGTTTATTTTTATTGGTGTTTTGCCTGCATGTATGTCTATATGAGGTTGTCAGAAGCCCTGGAATTGAAGTTACAAACAGGTTTGAGTTGCCAAGTGGGTGCTGGGAATTGTACCAGGTGTCCTCTGGAAGAGTAGCCAATACTCTTAACTGCTGACCCATCTTTCCATCCCATTATAAATTGTTTGTTTTGATTTTTCAAGACAGGATTTCTCTTTGTAGCCCTGGCTGTCTTGGACTTTCTTTGTAGACCAGGCTGGCCTCGAACTCAGTGAGGGCTGCTTGCCTGTGCCTCCCTATGTGCTAGGATTACAGGCATGTGCCACTGCACTGAGCTCCACTATACAAACTTTTTTGTTTTTTCTAGATAGGGCTTCTCTGTGTAGCCTTGGTTGTCCTGAACTTGCTTGGTAGCCTTGAACTCACAGAGATCTGCCTGCCTCTGCTTCCTGAGTGCTAGGATTAAAGGCATGCGCCACCACTGCCCTCTGCTTCATTATACATCTTAAAAGATTAATTTATGCATTTTAATGTATATACATCAGAAAAGGGTATCGGGTCCTATGGGACTACAGTTGGAGACAGTCATGAGCCATGAGGGTACTGGGAATTGAACCTGGGTCTTCTGGAAAAGCAACCAGTGCCGTTAACTGTTGAGCCATCTCTCCATCTCTCTGATCTATTATTATTATTATTATTATTATTATTATTATTATTATTATTAATCTTTTTTGGCTTTTCAAGACAGGGTTTTCCCGTGTAGCCTTGGCTGGCTTGGACTCACTTTTGTCCACCAGGCTGGCCTGGAACTGACAGAGATCCACCTGCCTTTACCTCCCTGAGTACTGGGATTACAGGTGTGCGCCACAAGGCCTGGCTTATTTCATTTTTTGTGGGTCTCACTAGGTAGCCTTGGGTGACCTAGAATTTATAGAGATCTTTTGCCTCTGCCTTCTGAGAGCTGGGATTAAGGACACCATGGTTTAAAGGGGTGGGTAAGTAATTTTGAGCTTTCAAAATGAAGTTCGACAGATAAACTTGGATTCTGTTCATATTTTATTAGACACTTAGGATGGCAGAAATATTTCTGGCAACCTCATTTTCATTTTTATCTGTAGGACAAAAAAGTAAACTTTTCCCCCAGCAGACCATATGGTGTTTGCGTAGACTGCTTATGTGAGGTAGCTGTGTTATTTTTCTTTCAGGATAAAGTGCTTTACCTGATGCCAGTGTTCTGAAACATGTATTTTTCTAGTCATCAGTATGTGCTGCAGTTATTCTAATCACTATTTTTTTCTGTGCTTCCTCCATACCTCCTTAGGGTGTCATGTATTCTAGGCTGGCTTAAAACTTTCTCAAATTTAGGATGACCTTGAAGTTCTAATCTTCCTCTTTCTAACTTTTGAGCACTGGGATTACTGTTATGTACCACCACACATAATTAAAATAAATATTTTATTTAATCTTAATTTTTATGTGCCTTAGTATGAGAATGTCAGATCTTGGAGTTACAGACAGTTGTGAGCTGCCATGTGGGTGCTGGGAATTGAACCCGGGTCCTTTGGAAGAACAGGCAGTGCTTTTAACCACTGAGCCATCTCTCCAGCCCAACACACATAATTTTAAGAGTTACTAAGGGTCTAACTTAGGGCTGCATAAGTTTTAGGCCTAGTGCTCTACCAGCTAAGCCACACCACCCCTCATCCCCCCAAAAGCTCTAACTGTTTCTGTTTTGAGACAGTCTCACCATATGTCCCTGGCTGACCTCAACCTCATTGTGTGGACTGAGCTGGCCTTGAATTTAGAGATTCACTTTTCTCATCCTGAATGTTGAGATTAAAGGCAAGGCGTGCCACATCACTCTTACCATGTTTCTGCTCCTCCCTTCCTGGATTCTACAATTAATGTTACAGTTTGGATAGTTGGATAGAGCTTTTTAAATTTTTCTCATTTATTATTTTTTATTTATTTAGAGATGAGATCTCTAGCCCAGTTCAGCCAAATTTGAGGATTCCTACTACTTGCTGGTTCTTTTTGTTTGTTTGTTTCGCTTTTGCTTTTTGTTTTTTGAGACAGGGTTTCTCTGTGTAATAGCCCTGGCTGTCCTAAAACTCTTCATAGACCAAAGTGGCCACGAACTCAAAGCAATCTGCCTGCCTCTGCCTCTGAAGTGCTGAGATTAGAGGCGTGTGTCACGCTCAGCTGTTTGTTTTTCTTTATTCTGTTGAGACAGGGTTTTGGTGTGTCACCTTGTAGATGAGCCTGGCTACCCAAGCTTCTAGAGTGCTGGGTTATAGGCGTAGGACACCATGCATAGCTGTGCAGCATTTATAGAATACACCTCAGGACCGAGGAGATAGCTCATTCAGTCAGATGACTGTGCGTAAGCACAAGGATGAGACTCTTGCCCCCAGCACCCTTGTGGAAATTGGTATGGTGGCACAGAGCTCTAACTCCTGCAGTTGTGGTCTTGACGGGAGGGAGATAGGTGCACCCCTGGAGCTCAGTGTTCAGGCGTCCAAGTTAGACTGGTGAGCTGTAGGCTCAATGAGAGACCCTGTCTTGAAAAGTAAGGTAGAGAACAGCCATCTTCTGTCTCCTTCACACACGCTCACACACCCCAAAAGATCATGTAAATACACCACATAGAAAAAGAAATTGAAGTTTCTCACTTATATGGTGTTTCTTCACACCATCTCATAGCAGATATCAGAAAGAAATTCTGGTTTACTGTCTGAGGCTGAATAAATAACATTTGAGTAAATTTACCCACACATGTATTTCCCATTGTGACTTGTCATTTGCTTGGGGAATTATGCCTCAATAGAAACTGGATAGAAACTTTTCTCTATTGTAGTTGGTTAGCTAGAATTAGGAAAGTTTTAGGGCTAATATTGTGTGCTAAATATTCTACTAGGAGTTGTGGTTATTGAAATATAAAGTTTAAAGAACTCAGAACCAGGAAGAGAAAGAAGTCACTGGTGGAAAATTCAACTTGAGACACTTCAGTGGTTCTTAAGATGTGCTGGAAGAGTGCAGATGTGGACAGACTTAATTCAAAGCGCAATTGGAATATGTAGAATTAATAAAAGAGATACTTAGACAGGAAAGCAACGAGTAAAGAACACAGCCTTTTTTGTATGGCAAAAGTTTGCTTTTTAATACTTTAAAAATTTTTATGTATATGGGTGTTTTGCCTGCTTTTGTGTGTGTGCAGCATGTGCAAGCCTGGTGCCCATAGAGGCCAGGAGAGGGTGTTGGATCCTCTGCAAGAGCAGCAGGTGCTCTTTGTTTTTTTAATTTTTTTCTAAAGATTATTTATTATGCATACAATGTTCTACCTGCAGGCCAGGGAAGAAGGTACCAGATCGCATTATAGATGGTTGTGAGCCACCATGTGGTTGCTGGGAATTGAACTCAGGACCTCTGGAAAAGCATCCAATGCTCTTAACCTATGAACCATTTCTCCAGCCCCTTGATTTTTTTGGGTGGGGTGTTTGAGACAGGGTTTCTCTATGTAGCCTTGGCTGTCCTAGACTTGCTTTGTAGACCAGGCTGGGCTTGAACTCAAAGTGATCCGCCTGCCTCTGCCTCCCGAGTGCTGGGATTAAAGGCGTACGCCACCACGCCCGGCTTGATTTTTTTTTTTTGTTTTGGAGACAGAACTTCTCTGTGTAGCCTTAGCTGTCCTAGACTTGTTTTGTAGACCAGACTAGCCTTGAGCTCACAGAGATTCACCTGCCTCTGCCTTCCTGAATGCTGGGATTAAAAGCATGTACCACCACTAGGCATAGCAGGTGTTCTAAGTGAGCCATCTCCTAGGCTCCCAAAGATCTCCTTTTAATATAATCATAGGTTGTACTTACATGTTTACTCTGATGGCATAGGTGGCTATTTGCTCTGCCAAAGTGCCCATCTACCTTCCATTTATGTTGTTTGGATTCAGTCCCTGTTATATTATTGCCTCATATTTACATTGTGCTTTTAATCTTGAAAAGCTTTTTATCCTCATAAAGGCCCCTCAGGGATAGGAAGTAAAATCCAGGTGTAATATTTTTATGGAGGAGAAAACTGAAACGCCATCATCCTACCACCATTTTAGTTCTTAGCTAAGGTCCTTTTCCATAGCTTGACTGCAAAGAGCACGATAGGAAGACACTCCTTCGGCTGTGTGTTCCCTGAGTGCCCATCAGGGAAGGAGCATGGCCGCTGGCCTGCTGACAGCCTCACCTGCAAGCTGCAGCTGTATGCTTTTGCTGTCATCTATATTTTTGCTTGTATTTGTGAAGAATCACAGAATCTGGAAGAATTTAAGTTACCCATTCCAAACTTGGAAGTTTGCTCTATGTGTGGGTGTCTGAGAGCTGTCCATAAAAATCTCATAGTTGGTACTGTTCTCTCAGTTCATTTATTGCCATCTTTATTTCATTATTCCTATCCCAATCTTAGTTTAATGCCAAAATAAGATTGAGCTATCATGATAGATGGATTGAGTGGGTGCTAATTGTGTCACTGAAGTGCCTGCCAAAGAATTTTCTCTATCTGATTTTGTTCTTCTATTCTTTAGTCTGTTTTGGTAAACATTTAATACCTGTAAAATTTAATACCAGTATAAAACTATTTACCATATAAATATTATTTATATAGTAAACACATTTTAGTGTCATTTCTCTTTTAAAAAAAACTTAGCCAAAATGTATGGACTTTATTGAGTCTTAACTTTCTGGCTGGGCATGGTGGCGCACACCTTTAATTCCAGCACTCTGGAGGCAGAGGCAGGAGATTCTTTGTGAGTTCAAGGCCAGCCTGGTCTACAAAGGGAGTCCAGCCAGGACAGCCAAGGCTACACAGAGAAACCTTGCCTCAAAAAACAAACAATTTCTGCTTTGTTTTGTTTTGTTTTTGGTTTTTTGAGGCTGGGTTTCTCTGTAGCTTTGGCTGTCCTGAACTCGAGCTCACAGAGATCCGCCTGCCTCTGCATTCCGAGTGCTGGGATTAAAGGCGTGCACCACCTTGGCTGGCTGTTGTTTTGTTTTTGAGAGAAGTTCTCACTAGTTACATTTCAGAGTATCACTTAGCAGGGCTGCTTGTCGATCCCCTATTCCCCACTTGAGAGAGGCTCTCAATAGTTAACTCACTGTGGGTCCAGGCCTCCTCATGGTGATATTTTCCTGCTTTGTTGTCTCTAAGTGCCACGATTTAAGGTGTGTCCCATCATTTCAGGCTGTGTGGTTTGATTATTTATGCTTTAGGTTGTGTACCGCTGGTTGCTAGGTAACTACTATGTAGGCATAATGAACCCTAGGCAGCCTTCTGTTTCCTTTTGGTTGCTTGGGTTATAGGCATATGCCACTGCAGTGGGTTTATGCAGCCCTGGAGGTTGAACCTAGGGCTTAAGAGTACTTGCTTTGTTTGCACAAAGTCAGCTGAACCATACTCCATGTCTCCTGTGTAGTTTGTTTATTCATTCATTGATTTATTTAATTTGGTTTTGGAGACATTCCTAGAACTTGCTCTGTAGACCAGACTGACCTTGAGACCAGCCTGCCTCTGCCTCGAGTACTGGCATTAAAGGTGTGCATCACCACTGCTTGACAAGTTTATTTGTTACTAAAGGCATATCTGTTGCTAAGTTTAAAAAAAAAAAAGATTTACTTATTTAATGTATATAAGTGCTTTATCTACATGTATATCTACAGGCCAGGAAAGGGTATCAGATCATATTATACATGGTTGTGAGCCACCAAGTAGTTGTTGGGAATTGAACTCAGGACCTTTGTAAGAGCAGATGGCTCTTTTAACCGATGTGCCATCTCTCCAGCCCCACCCCCTGTTTGTTTTGTTTTGTTTTTTGAGACAGAGTTTCTCTATGTATAGCCCTGGGTGTTCTGGATTCTCCTACCTCTCCCTCCTGAGTGCTGGGATTAAAGGCATGAGCAACCGAGCAACCATGTCTGACTACTGTTGCTAATTCATTCTTTCTTTTCTTTTCTTTTCTTTTTTCTTTTGTTAGTTTGCTTTTTGTATTTTGTTTTGTTTTGTTTTGTTTGAGATAGGGTTTCTTTGTGTAGCCTTGGCTGTCCTGGAACTCCTTCTCTAGACCAGGCTGGCCTTGAACTCACAGCAAACTGACTCTGCCTCCCTAGTTCTGGGATTAAAGTCATAGGCCACCATGCCCAGCCTGTTGCTAATTCTTTTTTTTTTAATTAAATTTTATTATTTGGATTACATCCCTATTGTTATCTCCTCACTTGTATCTTCCCCCTCCCCCTCCCTCTTTCACCCTGTTCCCCTCTCCTAGACCTGTGACAAGCTGTTGCTAATTCTTAAGTCAGCCCGTTGATTTGCTAAACTGAGAACCTTTTTTCTTTTTTTAATTATTGATTTAATTATTTAATGATTGGCATAACTTTTTGCTATAACTTATAGGCTCTTTAGGGTCTGCAGTAGCTATAGAATGTATTTTTTTTTATAGAATGTATTTACTGTCATGTTTGTCACTTTTAGCTGTGATCAATATCATTTCCCTTAAATTCTTAGGGAAATGTACAAACTTCATTAAATCTTCTAATAATTGTCTTTATCTGTTGTTTTGTTTTTGAGACAAGTTCTCAGTATGTAGTCCTGGCAGTTTTGAAACTTGCTATATAGATCTGGCTGGCCTAGAAGAAGTAATGTGCCTTTGTCAGCCTTCCAAGTGCTGGAATTAAAGGAGTGTACCCTCGATTTAGATTTCTTTTGTTACAGTTCTTTTTTTTTTTTTTTTAAGATTTATTTGTTTATTAAGTACACATTGTTTTGCCTTCATGTGAGCCATGATGTGGTTGCTGGGAATTGAACTCAGGACCTCTGAGTTAAGTGCTCTTAACCTCTGAGCCATCTCTCTAGCCCCGGTTCTTAACTCTTGAGTACACCAAAACTATTACTGTTAGGTATTTAACCCTGAGTATAATTCAACATCCTTGTGCCCTAGTTTTTGATTAAATAAAGTAGTAAAGAATTGGATATGAGCTGAACATGGTGGCTTATGCCTTTAATCCCAGCACTCAGAGCTAGAAGCAGGGGTACCATTGTGAATTTCAGGCCAGCCTGGTCCTCAAAGTGAGGACCCTGTCAAAGAAACCCTGTCTTGAAGAAAACAAAAAACAAAGGATTTTTGCCATGCACCTGTTATCCCAGCACCTGGGAGGCAGGGTCAGTTTGCTGTTCAGGGATTCAAGGCCAATGTCAGGTTTATAGGCTAGCACTAGGTAACCAGAAACAATTAAGTAAATGGACAAATAAATAAGAAGAGAAAATTATCTTTTTGGTTTTTTTTTTAAAAAAAGATTTATTTATATATTATTATGTATACAGTGCTCTGCTTGCATGTACTCCTGCAAGCCAGAAGAGGCCACCATGTCACATTACAGATGGTTATGAGCCACTATGTGGTTGCTGGGAATTGAACTCAGGACCTTTGGAAGAGCAGGTGGTGCTCCTAACCACTGAGCCATCTCTCCAGCCCCTGGTTTGTTTTTTTTTTTTGAGACAAGGTTTCTCTGTGTAGCCCTGGCTGTCCTGAAACTTACTCTGTAGACTAGGCTGGACTCACTTCTGCCTCCTGAGTGCTGGGATTAAAGAAAAAGTATTTTCTAGGACAATTTATGTATGATTTAGCCATTTTTCATTGAGTAATAAGTTGTTTGTAGTATTTTAGTTTTTTGAAATAGGATACCCCCAAGTGATAACATTGACGTCAAATCTTGAAAAAGACAATTTGTGGGGCTGGAGAAATGGAAATGGCTCAGCGGTTAAGAGCACTGACTGCTCTTCCAGAAGTCATGAGTTCAATTCCCAGCAACCACATAGTGGCCCACAACCATCTCTAAAAAAAAGACAACTTGGGCTTTGAGATAAATTGTTTCCAGATATTTTTTGAAAGAAACTTTTTATGTTGTAGAGGAGTTTACTAAATGAGCATGGAGGGGTGGGGGGAAAGGGGAAGGGGGTACCCCAGAGAGAGACAGACAGGGACAGTAAGGAGAGAGAGAGTAGAGAGGGGTCACACGGAGGGTCTGTCCTTTTATATGGCCCTGGGCAGGGTCATCCCCCCCTTACATCCCCGCAGGTAAGCAATGACATCAATAGTAGGTGGACTGAGGAACTCTTAACATTCCTACCTTTTCCTGTAAATAAAGAACCAGGAATGTTGGATTGTGTTTATATGAAGTAAGTTAAAGTATATAAATGTAGGTTCATTGGAAGCAGCTTTTGGCTGCCATGTAAGGGGAAAAGAGAGGGAAAAGCAATAGCAACAAAATGTCCAAATTATATGGTGAAGAGGAAGGAAAAGTTCTGCCCTGAAAGTTGGAGAAAGAGGCAGGGTATGTCAGCCATGTCCTGCCGCAGATAGGGATGAAGGAGCGCTGGGAGAACCTGCAGCTGTTTGTCCCGGCCTGGAGCACACCATTTCAGGCTTTTGCAAAAGGATAAGGGGTGAAGTAACTACTTCCTGCTGGCAGTAGGGCAGCAGTAGGGGGTTTTAAAGGCTGAAATGTTGGCTGTTGATTTGCTGTCCAGGGTCTGAGAACATCTGCAGCTGGGAGGAACAGTGCAGGTCCAGCTGGCACGATTTCTGAGATTGGACAGGAGCGCTTGTGTGTAGCTGCTTCGACGATGTCCCAGATGAGGGAAGTCTAGCAGGACACAAAGGTATAGTAGGCAGGCAGTGCTGGGGAGACAGTGGATTGGCCCTCTGGGTTTTGTATCCTAGTCACGTGGCACCAATGTTATGATTAATAATTAGATATAAGGAATAGTAAGGCACCAGATAGCAGATACTATGTTGTAGAGGAGTTAGTAAATGAGCATGGGGGGCGGAGAAGGAGAAAGGGGAGGGTACCCCAGAGGGAGACAGACAGGGACAGCATGGAGAGAGAGTAGAGTGAAAGAAACTCTTGAAAGTAGGAAACTTTACTTTTAGACAAGCATGGAAGCCTATATTTGTAGTCCTAGTGGAGGCAGGAGGATTGAGTTTAGGGCTAGCTTGTGTTCATGTGAGCACAAGCCTGTTTCAGTTCTCCTGACACCCCACAAAAAAGAAAAAAAAACTTTAATTTTCATAGCTTATTTTTGGCCATTTAAATTTTTTTATCATTTAAAAATTAATTTTAAAATTAGTTTTTTAGATATACATTTTCATGTATGAATGCTTACTTGTATGTATGTATATATGTATGTATGCATGCTACTTACATGTCGATGCCCTCAGAAGAGAGAGTTGGATCTCCTGGAACTGAAGTTACCAATGGTCGTGAGCCATCGTGTGGATGCTGGGAATTAAACCCCAGTCCTGTGAAAGAGCAATCTCTAAACCATTGAGCCATCTCTCCAGCCTCTAAAATTTACCATAAATATTATTACTGTGCAATTTACATGTGTGAGTGTAGGTGTATGTGTGGATGTGAGAGAAAAACATTCTGGGAGCCAGGCGTGGTGATGCACACCTTTAATCCCAGCACGCGGAGGCAGAGGCAGGTGGACCACTGTGGTTCCGGGCCAGCCTGGTCAACAAAATGAGTCCAGGACAGCCAAGGCTACACAGAGAGAAACCCTGTCTGGAGAAACAAAAAAAATTTTCTTCTTTGCATGGCCAGACATGTTTATGCTAGATTGCTCCCAGTCAGGAAGGAGAGTCAGGTAGCACTCCATGAATTGGAGGCTATTTAGGATTATATAGTGAAGACCTCTTTCACCTCTCCCCCAACACCCCCCCCCCATAATTTTTGTGTGTATGCCCAGGCAGTAAGTAGCCAGTAATCCTAGGTACATAGGAAACTGAGGCTAGAGGATTGTAATTCCTAGGTCTGCTTAGCAGTGTAGCAAGACCCGGTTTCAAGATAAATTAGAATGTTTGGAGGATATTAGCTTTGTGGTCATGCTTGCACCACGGAAAGAAAGTCCTGTATCCAATCCCTAGGGTCACCAAATTATTATTTTTGTTTGTTTGTTTTGTTTTTTGAGATAAGGTTTCTCTTTGTAACAGCCCTGGCTGTCCTAGACATGCTTTGTAGACCAGGCTGGCCTCGAACTCACAGAGATCCACCTGCAGAGTGCCCGTATTGAAGGCGGGTGCCACCATGCCCGGCTAAAATAATTCTTTGCATTGGTGTTTTATACTTGTGATTGACATTGTAGATAGATTCTTTATGTTGTTGTTTTCTTTTGTTTCGCTTTAATCTGAAGGAAGCAGAGGTGTTAACCTATGTTTTAAAACTAACATTTGGTAGTGGTACAACAGCTGTCACACTGCATAATTGTCACATCATTACGAGAGTTACTGTTGCTCACTAATCTGTAGGTATAAGTCTGGATTTTAACTACATATGATGGAGAAAAATTAGTTCTTCTAAGAGTGTATGCTATGTAGGCCATCTGTTCTTTATTCCCAAATCCAAAGTGCAAAATTACTCTTAGTGTTTGCAAGTCCGTTAATTAAGATGTGTAGAGGAAGGTGGGCTCAGTAAAGTCTTAAGTAATAGCTTTGACTGTGTATGTAGACACTGTGTGGAAGTATGCAATACGTAGACATTCTCTTCATTTAATGGAAAGAAACCTTAGTTTTCAGGGGTAGTTGTAACCTAAGACAGATGACAGAACATATCTGTAGCCAGACCTGGGGAGTTTGAAGCAAGCCTCAGCTATTTTTTAAGACCTTGTTGCAAAAATAAGGTAACAAACAGGCCAAAAATCTGTGCTTTGATTGCACTTACATTCAGCTGAGTCAAGGCCCTCCTTTTCTGTTGTACCTCTAACTGGTCTGCTTTTGGTGTAACTCATGGCATGAGACAGGATTTCATTGTGTGTCCTGGGCTGGTGTTGAAGTCCTGGCAGCTGTTCTGTGCCACCTTCCTGAGTATGGGAATCACAGCCATGAACCACCGTGTCCCGCTCACTGTTCATTTAACTCTTATCACCTGGCTATAGCATAAACTCCTTGAGGCTGGGATTGTGTCTTCCTGTTGTATCCTTAGTACTCAGTACAGTCATGCTAGCCTTTGTACTAGGAGTGGTGACATAGTGCTTTTATTAAAACTTTTATAATTTCTCTGTATTCTTTATTCTGTCAAAGCATATTCTGTTAATGAATGTTTATGTACATTTCTATGGAGAAGTAGGTCCAGAATGCATTTTCATTAACAAAATATGCCGTTATTTTAATTAGGCTTTATGTTACTATCTATCTTTACTCTAGAACATAATTACTCAACTAGCTTGAGAAATCAGTTATTTTAGTTTTGTCATTAGCACAGAGTTGTTTCTATCTCCATGGTAGTTGGTCCTTCCTCAGGACTCAAGCCTGAGCTCCTAATCTGTAACCTTACCCCCCTTTTCATTTTTGTTGTATGCATTGCTTTCTGGTTTTAGCAATTAATTGTTTTTTTTTTCAAGACAAGGATTCTCTGTGTAGCCTTGGCTGCCCTGGACTCACTTTGTAGACAAGGTTGGCTTCAAACTCACACATGATCCGCCTGCCTCTGCCTTCCTAGTGCTCAGATTATAAGTATGTTTCACAGTGTTTGGTTTATGCACTCTACCAACTAAGCTATAGGCCTCTAGCCCCTTTAAGTACCGTTTTAAGATTAGATTTTTTTTTTCCCCAGGCAAACTCATCAGCTAGATGAGGTGTTCTTAGAGGTAACAGAAATATGGTGGGTGATGATGGTGATAGTGGTTTGTAAAATGCCTTGCAGTTTAGAACAGAATTATTAACTTCATTTTCTGATAACCAAACAGATTAGGATGAGGAATGATTTAATTGAGCTCTCCCCCCCACCCCACCCCCCACCCCCAGACAGGGTCTCTCTGTGTAGCCTTGGCTGTCCTGGACTCTTTGTAGCCGAGCTGCCCATGAACTCACAGCAATCCGCCTGCCTCTGCCTCCCGAGTGCTGGGATTAAAGGTGTGTGCCACCACGCCCGGCTAATTGAGCTTTTTATGGAGATGGTGAGCTACTGGTTTTTTGTTTGTTTGTTTTGTTTTGGTATATTTGTTTAGTATTTCACCAACAACTTAAATCTTCTAAATTCAAAATGAGTTTTTTGTAGGCTAAATGCAATGACCACTAAATTGTAAAGTTTTAGACTAAGTTACCCCTTCTGACCTGAGCATAGAGTACTCACTTTGACTGCTTAGATGGGGACCCATGTTGGAACAATCTGGAATCATCTGGAAATAGATTCTCAAAGAGGGATTGTCTAACTTAGATCGGCTTGTGGCCATGTCTTGGGGATTATGACTTGATCATATTACTGTGGGAAGACCCAGTCCACTCTGAGCAATACCATTCCCTAGGCTTGAGGGTGGGGGCGATCATAGACTATGTTAGTGGAGAAAGTGAGGTAAGCACTAAGCATGGATGCATTAAATCTCCTTGTTCTTGGCTATGGACCAGAAACTTCATATAGGACCCTGTAACCTGGAATTGTGGGTCAAGTAAACCCTTTCTCCTTTAAAGTTGCCCTTGTCAGGATGTTTCAACACAGCAACAGGGAAGAGACAAAGCAGCTCAAACTTAATCCTTTTGTTAAAGAGACTACACATCAAGACTGAGTGCCTTATCTGCTGTGCTGCTGATTCAACTACTCTGTTCCATTGTTTCCTCAATCCTAACTTAGTTGAATTTTAGATTTGTCAGCTGGGCTGTGGTAGCGCACCTCTTTAACCCCAACACTTGGAAGGCAGAGGCAGGTGGATCTCTGTGAGTTCCAGGCCAGCCCAGTCTATAGAGTGAGCTCTAGGGCAGCTAGGGCTACACTGAGAAACCCTGTCTCACAAACAAAAACAAACAAACAAAATTTTACATATGTTCACTTAAGTGGTCCTGGTTTAGCCCAAAACAAAATAGAAAGATATGAATGTGGGGCCAGGGAAACTGGAGAGAAGACTTGGCAGTTAATACTTGTTCTTGGAGAGGAGCTGGATTCGATTTCTAGCACCCCCTTGGCAGCTCACAACTGTCTATAACTCCAGTTCCAGAGGGATCTGACACCCAGTTTTTTTTTTACCTCCCAGTGTACCAGGCATTTGAATAGTACACAGACATACACATGAAAGAAACATTCATGCATATAAAATAAATCTAAAATTATTATTTAAAAAGTTGGTATAGGGATTTGGTTTGAGGAAATGGGGGTTCAGGGGATGGAAGGGGGGATATGAAAGTGACCAGAGTGTATTATATATGCATATGAAATTATCAAAAGATGGAAGTCAGTGTAGAGTAATCCGACACTGGTAAACAATGCTTGGTAAACAAATGGATGTCTAAGTGTTCTGTAGGAAATGGAGTTTAGTAAAAGTATAAATGAAAGTATTGTATAAGCAGTGACCCAAAAGAATTCAAGGAAGTGGGTGTTGACCTATATTTTTTGCCATGTGATTAGTTCCATTTTCATGATCTTTCTCGATATGACCACATGTGTGTTTTTATAAGTAATTGTAATTACACTGCACATATAAGTTTTTGTAGGGAATGCCCCTCCACCTGGCTCTGTATTGCGTGCAGTCTCTAATTGTTGATATTCTTTCATTGTAAATTTCAGTACCTTCAGTTTGCATTGACATGCTATTTTACCTTTATTTACTTACTTATTTATTTATTTATTTAGTATACGGTTCTCTGCCTGCATGTCACGTTATAGATGGCTGTGAGCCATGTGGTTGTTGGGAACTGAATTTAGGACCTCTGGAAGAGCAACCAGTGTTCTTAACTTATGAGCCATCTCTCCACCCCATTATGTACCTTTTTTTGTTTTGTTTTGTTTTGTTTGAGACGGGGTTTCTCTGTGTAGCCTTGACTGTCCAGGGCTTGCTTTGTAGACCAGGCTGGCCTGGAATTCACGGTGATCTGCCTACTTCTGCCTCCTAAATGGTGGGATTAAAGGCATGTGCCACCACACCCAGCTCTACTAAGTAGCTTTTACAAGATGATTTATTTTTATTTTATATACATTTTATATACATTGGGTCTGCATGCATGTCTGTGAAGGTGCCATATCTCCTGGAGAAAATAGTTGGCACCCCAGATGTTTATGTAGCTGGTTAATGATAGAAAAATAGGCTGCAGCTGAACATGGTGGCATACCTGAAATCCCAGGATTCAGGAGATGAAGACTAGAAAATCCAGTAATTCACGGGCCAGCTTGATATGTGTGAGATCCTACTTCCAAATAAATAAATAAGTCCCTGATGTGATTTTTGTTTCTTGCCGGGCAGTGGTGGTGCACACCTTTAATCCCACACTTGGGAGGCAGAGGCAGGTGGGTCTCTGTGAGTCTGGTGTACAAAGTGAGTCCAGGACAGCCAGTCTACAGAGTGAGCTCTAGGACAGCTAGGGCTACACAGAGAAACCCTTCCTTGAAAAACCAAAAGAAGAGAAAACTCACAAAGGATGTCCAGAATGCTCAGAAATTCCACACTAAACTTTGAAAGCTGTCTAAAAGACCCTGGGTAGTGCTCTAATCCCAGCATTCTAGACCCTGAAGAAGGGAGACCGCAGCAAGTGCCAGGTCAGTCCAGGGCGCATAGTAAGTTCAAGCCTTGCCTGGGATACAGAGTGAAACCTTGTCCGATTTCTCATCAATAGGCCAATGTCAAGAATTGATGCTTTGTTTGGGTTTTTTGTTTGTTTTTGTGTTTTGAGACAGGGTTTCTCTGTGTCGACTTGGTTGTCCTAGACTTGCTTTGTAGGCCAGGCTAACCTCTGCCTCCCAAGTGCTGGGATTAAAGGTGTTCACTATGCCCAGCCAAGAGTTGATGTTTTATTGTAAAATTATCTTCTCATTTCTAAGAGGATCTATTTGAGGGTTTACATTAGCTAAATAGGTCAGATCTGAAGCAGGAATAATTGTTAGGGCCTAGTTGTCTTACTGTTTGTGACAATGGCTATGGCATCACCAGTGAATGAGGGATATGTGATACTTTGAAAATTTTTTGAGCCGGACGTAGTGGCACTTGGGAGGCAGAGGCAGGCGATCTCTGTGAGTTCCAGGCCAGCCTGGTCTACAAAGCGAGTCCAGGACAGCCAAGGCTCCACAGAGATACTCTGTCTCGAAACCTACCCCCTCCGCCCCCAATATTTTGGAGTTGGACTGTTAGCATTTATTCGAATGTATTTTGTTTCAGAGGACTGTACATTAATTCCAGAGACAATGTAACCATACCACAGTTGTGTCAGTAGCTGGAACCACAGAGACCTAAGTTTCCATCTTAGGAGAGACACTAATTAGTGGTATGAAAACTTGACAGTGCTCTCTCTCTCTCGCTCTCTCTCTCTCTCTCTCTCTCTCTCTCTCTCTCTCTCTCTCTCTCACACACACACACACACACACACACACACACACACACACACACACACACACATATGAATTGGGGAGGACTATATTCCACTAAGAAGACTAGCTTTATTTTCTAATAGCCTCAGGCTTCTGGATCCTATTGTGGTAATAAATGTTTGGCAGGGACATTAATGTACATAATGTTAAAAGGTTGAGATAGGTAAATTTAGACTGTGGTACAGGTAGCCTCCCTGAGATGGCGCAGGGTATTTGTCATTTTTCTTGATGTGAAAAATATTACCTTGGTTGGGACTGGAAACAGATGGTGTGCAGTTGGAGTAGACTCTGTTATTCCAAATAAACATTTGCTGTAACTGGGGTACAGTGATCCATATTTCACTTTTCCCTATTTACATTATCAGGTCAGCTGTGTTGCTGCTGCTTTTACTTGCATTAAGGTTATCAATGGGCTTTGATGTTGGCAGGCTGATTACAACATTTCTTTAAATATTAAAATGATTAGCACTGGAAGAAACCCTTTAGTTATCTACCCTCCACACTTAGTGGCATGATTGTTAACACATTCTTTTTATTTGTTTGTTTGAAAGGCTTTATTTTTACTTTGTCCAAGACTTGCGGGGGTGGGGGAGGGAGCGACTCCAGGGCTGTTACAAAGCTGACTAGCGGCTTGGCTTGAGAGGTTCATTCAGGTGGAAGGCCTAAGGCTGGCTGGTGCAGAGGTGAGGAGGGAGCCCCTCAGAAGGCGAGGAGGCCTCCTAGTCCTGCTTGGGAGTGAGCCGTTCAAAGAGATACTCACCCAGAGCCTCCTGTGACCCGCCAGTCTGCGCTGGCTGCGGGCTAGCCAGCTGATGGATGTTGGTGAGGTGCTTGCCCATCTTCTTGATGAGCTGCCCCTCCTCATCCAGGAAGTGGTTTTCCAAGAAATCACAGATGAGGGTCTGCGCGAGCAGAACTCAGGACATCCAAGAGGGCCTAGTTCAGGTTCTTCTCCAGGGCCAAGGCAGCTTCCATGACCTCCTGGGTTTTACCCCACTCATCTTGAGATGGCTTCTGCACACCCTGAAAGAGCACAGTCCCCACGCTTGTTCTGCAACTTGAGGAAAGCTCGGAGCCCTCGTGCTTCTCCAGGGCCAATTCGCTGAAAAAGTGGGCTGCACCCTCCGTAGCCACATCATCCCAATAAAAATAGCAGCCCAGAGAGAGATAGGTGTAGGAGGCCCCAGGTGCAGGTTGACCAGGCGGTTCATGGCAGCTTCCACTTCGCTGGAATAATTCTGACGAATCTGAGAGGTCATGGCTGAACCACAGTATGAAGCTAACGCAAAGAGACAGTGCTGCCTGCTCCTAGGAGCCAAGGACGCTGAGGAGCTGGTCCCGGAAGCTGTGGCTGGAGAGACCATAAGGTGGATGGAGGCTAACAAAGAGGGAGTCCCCAGATCTGTCCTGTCCAAACACTGTTGAAGCTAACATTAACTATGTGGATGGTCTAACATAATTTTCTCCTCTTGATTTTAACACCTGCTCCCTGGAATGGCTTGTCTCAGGTTCCATCGTAGCTAGTCAGTTGGTATTAGTATTAGAATCAAGTTTCAGGGACACTTTCCAGATTCAAGATCGGTGTTGTCTTCCACAGGGCTGTGGAACAGTGACCTCAAACGTGGAGCCCTTAGCCCTCCTAGTAGGATTATAGATATGTCCCACCATGCTCAGGCAACACTGTCCCTTTTATCTTAGCGCAACAACCCTTTTTACTTAAATTATTACCTTGTGTTGGCTAAGAGACACCTCATTTTGCTTTTTTTCTTTTTAGATTTATTTATTATGTATACAGTGCTATGCCTGCATGCACCCCTGCAGGCCAGAAGAGGGATGTCGAATCTCATGTGGTTGCTGGGAATTGAACTCAGGACCTTTGGAAGAGCAGTCAGTGCTCTTAATCACTGAGCCATTTCTCCAGCCCCTCATTTTGTTACTTTGTGTATCTTTGGCTGTCCTGGAACTCTTGCCGGTCTTACATTCATAGACCTGCCTACCTCTGGATTAAAGGTGTGAGCCACCACTGCCACCACTACCAACAAGCCTAAGAGATACTTTCAGACTGAGCAAGAAAGGAAAATTTTATCATATTATTAGTTCAAACACCCATTGTGGTTAATATGTAATACTTACCAGTTTAAAAAAAAAAAACTAAGTAGGCCGGGCATGGTGGCACAGGCCTTTAATCCCAGCACTTGGGAGGCAGAGGCAGGCGGATCGCTGTGAGTTCGAGGCCAGCCTGGTCTACAAAGTGAGCCCAGGACAGTCAAGGCTACACAGAGAAACCTGTCTTGAAAAACAAAACAAAACTAAACTAATCATAAAGTAACAAAGAAACAAGCAGAAGAAACTGGGCGTAATGGTACATACTTCATCATACCAGCTCTCATGCCAGCCTAGTTTATTTTTTAAAAAAGAATACAAACAAAAATCAGGCCTGAGACTGTAATTCATTAGAAGGATGAGAAGTTAAAGGATTCCTCTGTTACAGAGTATACTCCAGGCCAGCCTGGGACTCACAGGATGCCCTCTCAAAAAATAAAATGTGGTTGGCCCTGGAGACATTGTTCAGTTGATAAGAGTGCATATTGCTCTTGCAAAGGGTCACAGTTTAGTTCCTAGCATGCACGTCAGGGAGCGCACAGCTACCTGGACCTCCAGTTCCAGAGCCTCTGATATGATGGCCTCTACAGGCAGAGGGACACTTACCTGTACGTACATAAATGTAAAAATAAAAATAATTTTTAAAATTGGATATATTTTTACATTCTTTTAAAAATATTTATTCACTTTACACCCTGCTTTTCACATTATTTTATAGCCTTAATTTTTATGCTGCTAACTCCCAGTTCTAAGCTGAAGTATTTTTTATTTCTAAAGAATATTCAATTCTGAAGAATTGAACAACCTACTGGAAACATATTTGGCTTAAAAGTCAGCATAAAAACTTAATGTCTTGGTAGTCAGAGTGACACACCTTTAATCCCAGCACACAGGTGGATGTCTGTGAGTTTGAGGCCATCCTGGCCTTCATAATGAGTTATAGGACAGTCAGAGCTACACAGTGAGACTGTGTCTTCAAAAAAACTCAAAACAACCCCCCCAAAAAAACAAACCCCAACCAACTTAATGTTTCATACTGAATACATCATTTCTTTCCTCAAATACACTCTCCTGCTAGTGTTCTCTATATTGGGTCAGTAATTCCCTTTTGGTGTGCATATCTCCCCCCCCCCCATCTCATCAATGAGAAAATCATGTGTTCTACATTTCATTCCTGTTCCTATTGCTTTCTCAAGCATCACTGTATGTCGCAACATGAAAACTTATACATAGCCACCTTGCATAGGTTTCATCATATCCCCATCAGAAACAACAATCTCTTCTTTCCCTTTCTTTCTTTCTTTCTTTCTTTCTTTCTTTCTTTCTTTTCTTTTCTTTTCTTTTTTTTTTTAAGATTTACTGTGTTTGCAGTGTTCTGCCTGCAGGCCAGAAGAGGGAACCAGGTTTCATAGATGATTGTGAGTGGTTGCTGGGAATTGCACTCAGGACCTCTGGAAGAGCAGCCAGTGCTCTTAACCCCTGAGCCATCTCTCCAGCACTACATTTTTCTTGTCTGTCTCTGTCTCTCTCTTTATGTCTTTCTCCCCCTCCTTCCCTCTTTCTTTCTTTTTTTTTTTTTTAATTTAATTTAATTTTTAATTTTTTCGAGAGACAGCGTTTCTCTGTAGCTCTGGTTTGTAGACGAGGCTGATTTTGAACTCACAGAGATCTGCCTTCCTCTGCCTCCCAAGTGCTGGGATTTTAGGTGTGTGGCACCATGCTGTGCCCTTTCCTCTTTCTTATTTTCTTTTCTTTTCTTTAATTTCCTCTTCCTTCCTTCCTTCCTTCCTTCCTTCCTTCCTTCTTTCCTTCCTTCCTTTGAGACAGGGTCTCCCCGTGTATTTTATTTTTTAAGAGTAACTTGTTTTATGTGTATGCATATTTTCACCTGAATGTATGTATGTATGTATGTATGTATGTATGTACGTATGTACGTACGTACATACGTGCATCACATGCTGGTGTCTACAGAATTCAGAAGAGAGTGTCAGATCACCTGGAGTACAGTTCTGGATGGTTGTGAACTGTTGTGTGGATGCTGGAACCAAACCCAGGTCTTCTGCAAAAGCAACAACTGCTGTGCTCTTAACTGCTAAGCCAACTTTCCAACCCCCATTTATTTATTTTTATTTGGTGTATATAGGTGTTTTGCCTGTGTGTATTTTTATGTACCACATTTGTGCCTGATGCCCATAGAGGCCAGAAGAGTACATTGGATCCCCTGGAACTGGAGTTATAGACAGTAGTAGCTGCCCTGCTGGGGGTGAGAATTCAAACCCAGGTCCTCTAGAAGAGCAGCTTTGTCTTTAACCTCTGAGCTATCTAGCCCCTGTCTCTGATTTTCATAGCTTTCCTTCTTCATGTTTTTTATGGTCATTCATTTACTTGTGTTGAAAAACAAAACTTAGAAAGGTGATATTAGTTATTAGCTAAACTTTGTGTAGGTCATGAGTAACAGGAGGAGGAGCCAAATCAGCCTTTTCACTCTCCATGTCATCATTACTATTTGAAAGTAGAATACAGTTGTGATGCTGGTTTATGGGTAGTGAAGTAAACAAGAAGTGGGCAATGAGGTCTGTAAACTGTGTTTTTGAGGCTGGATTTTATCCACTAGCTATGTTTTCAGGAGGTGAAGCATGCAGCTCAGTGTTCTGGAGTTGGCCTGACCCATCTTTGTTATCCTGCCAAGTTCTGAATGTTAAAACACATCTATCTGCCAGCTAAGCCTCCTCCAGCCTTGGCACCCTTGCTGTAAAGACAGGTGGTCTGAGAAAGATGCCCTGCAGGTTGATGCACACTGTACATAACATAGCAGTGCGAGACAACTGTCGGTTCCTTCTTTCCCACCCTCTCCAGAAAGCTGGGTCCCAGATGGAAGAGCTGGAAACAAGTCAACTGTTCTCTGAAGGGCATTGAAAAAACACTGGCAGGAAGAAAAAGTCAAGCGTAACAGCTCATTGGTCCACTAATCAGATAGGACGACCATCAATTTCACAAAGAAAGCATCCTGACCAGGGACAGCAAGAGTGGGACATTTTAGCCTCATGTTTTTCAGAATACTGTGGGTTTTGTTGGGAGCTTGTAACATGGGTCATGGGCTTGGCTTTCTTGAGACTTTGTATTTATATATCCCTTTCCAAAATAAAACCACTGCAAACTGGAACATAAAGTAGTATTTGGGGACATCTTTCCTATTCAGAATATGAGGTGAATATGCCAACATGCACCTTGTGATTTGTATGAACATGCTGGAATATGCTTTTTTCTTTCTTCCTTCCTTTTTTGTTTTTGTTTTTGGGTTTTTTTTTTTTTTTTGAGACAGAGTTTCTCTGTGTAGTCTTGTCTGTCCTGGATTAACTATGTAGGCCAGGCTAGCCTTGAATTCACAGTGATCCTCCTGCTTCTGCCTCCCAAGTGCTGGGATTAAAGGAGTGCGCCACCACACCCGGTATGTTTTGTTTTGTTTTGTTTTGTTTGCACTTGAAATTAAAGTCAGCTGCTACTGCAGTACTTAAGTTAAAAATGAACAAACAGGAGATTAGTGAAAGGATATAGTTCAATTTAAAGATGTTAACCAATTATTAGTAGGTTCTCTTGGGTGAGAAATTTTTTATGTTTTATTTATTTATTATTGTTATGTATTGAGTGTTCTTTCCTGCATGTACACCTGTAGGCCAGATCACATTATAGATGGTTGTGAGCCACCATGTGGTTGCTGGGAATTGAACTCAGGACCTTTGGAAGAGTAGGTGGCGCTCTTTACCACTGAGCCATCTCTCCAGCCCCAAGAAATAATTTTTTTTGTGTCAGAGTTTTGCCTCATTTAGCCCAGAATATAGCTAGAATCTGGTTTGAGCCAGGAGGATTAGGAGTTCAAAGCCAGTAATCCCAGCTGTGAGATTGCCTGGAAAATGGTTTTGAACTAGAAACTGAACCTCTGTTCTCAGTAAGAGCAACCTATGCTCTTAACTACTGAGCTGTCTCTCCAGGCCCCCACCCCCCACCCCCACCCCTCACATCTCCCTCCTCATGTGCATTGCTGTTTTGCTTACATTTATGTCTGGGAATATCAGATCGCCTGGAACTGGAGTTTTATTTTATAGACAGTAATGAGCTGCCATGTGGATGCTGGGAATTGAACCTAGGCCCTTTGGAAGAGCAGTCAGTGCTCTTAACTGATGAGCCATCTTTCTAGAACCATCCTGTGCCCCCAGCCTTAAAAGGTCCTTTCCAAGGCTTGTAAGGTGGGTCAGCTAGTAAGGTGTTCACTACCAAGCCTGACCACCTGAATGTGATCCCTGGACCCACATGGTAGAAGGGAAGAACTGACTCTGGAAGTTGGCTTCTGACCCACATACGTATCATGCACACACAAAATTTTTTAAAAAGTAACTAGATTTTTAGATGGTCCTTTCCTTAAAGAAGGTGGCATTTATTGAGCTAGATGTTAAGGTGTGGCGCCTTTGAAGCATCTCCTCGCCCCTGCCCCCTCCCCCAAGGCAGGGCTTCTCTGTGTAGCCCTGACTGTCCTAGAACTCACTCTGTAGACTAGGCTGGCCACTCTGCCTCTTGATTGCTGGGATTAAAGGAGTGTGCCACCACTGCCCAGCTTGAAGCATTATCATCTGAGTTTTCTATGGAAATAGGTTCAATTCCAATTGTTACTGCTATTTATTATTCTTTTATAGAGAGCTTTGACCTCCGTTTCTTTTATTCTTTGCAGTTGGTTGTGAGAAAAGGGTGCCAGCAATGCCTGGATCGCCTGTGGAAGTGAAGATACAGTCAAGATCCTCACCTCCCATCATGCCACCCCTCCCACCAATAAATCCTGGAGGACCGAGGCCAGTGTCCTTTACTCCTACAGCATGTGAGACCTCTTAATTAATTCGTGATTCAGAGTCATAATTTAGATCTGATGACTGGCTTACATACACCTTCAGTATGTACCATCCAACATGACTAAAACATTTAAGAGCAGAGTGTAACAGTACATTCCTATAATCTCAGCCTGTAACACCAGCACTCAGAGGATCAAGAACTCTAGGCCAGTCCCTTGGAGTGGCATATGCCTTTCATCTTGGCATGTGGGGGGCAGAAACAAGTGGCTTTCAGTGAGTTTGAGGCTAGCCTGGTCTGTGTAGTGAGTTTTAGGCCTGTTGAGCTACTTAGTGAGACCCTGTCTCTAAAAAGCAGTAGGGAGGGGCTGATTTATTTGTTTGCTTGTTTTATTTTGAGACAGAGTTTCTCTGTGTGTGGCCTTGGCTGTCTTGGACTTACTTTATAGACCAGGCTGGCCTTGAATTCACAGAGATCCACCTGCCTGAGTCCTGGAATTAAAGGCGTCCGCCACCACTGCCTGGTTGGGAGGGGCTGTTTCAATGTGACCTCCAAAAACATAAAGATTGAAATTATTTTTATGATTTGAGACAGTCTCACTATGTATCTGGATATATTGAAACTTGAAAAATGTGAAAGTGTGGCTGGGTGGTGGCATTGGCACACGCCTTTAAGCTAAGCACTCGGGAGACAGAAGCAGGCGGATCTCTTGAGTGTGAGGCCAGTCTGGTCTACAGAGCTAGTTCCAGGACAGCCAGGGCTACACAGAGAAACCCTGTCTCGAAAAACAAAACTGGAAAACTGTGATCATACAGTTTCATTTAAAAGGATGTGAAAGGCTTATGTATATTGTCAGGGCGGCTACAAGCACCTGTGCTGTTTTTGTGGGTTGCTTTAAAGAGGGCACTTTTGATCAGGATGGATCTTTCTGTGGAAACAAAGAAATGAAAGATGATTGCAGCTAATTTTTTAGACTGGTGAAGTTAAGTGTGGAGCTCTTCTTTCTAGTAGTTTTAGTAATCTCTTTGAATGGAAAATAGAACTGTTTTCTCCTTCCTTCCTTAGCCCGTTAGTTTTTTATGAACTCAGTACCATTTTCCTGAAAACTTGCCCTTTGCTAGGGAATAAACTGAAAGACTATGCAGCAGATAGCTCAGCAGGTGAAGGTGCCTGCTGCCAAGACTGACACCCTGAGTTGCATCCCCAGGACCCATGGTGTAGGAGAGAAGCAACTCTTGGAGCTCAGAGGACCTCACATTCACTATGACATATGTACACACTTGGATGCACATGCACACTAAATAAATGTGTTGGTGCTTTACAGAAACCTAGTAGCATATATGTGTATATATATTCATCAAGCAATCTTGCCTGGGTGGCAACATGCTTGTTGGAGAAGGAAGTAGAAGATGGAAGTAGAAAGGACTCTAGTTTAAGGTCTGTCTCAGAAAGCAAGAAGGAAAACCAATCTTTTAAGGCCTTACAGAGAAAAGAAGTATGGTTTGGGAGGTAAAATAGTGGTTTTGTACATGTGGGTTTCTGGAACGCTGTAGGCCAGGCTGTCTTTGAACACAAAGATTCCCCTTCCTCTGCCTCCTGTACCGGGCTCAGGTTTATTAAACCTACTAGGGTGTACCTTGAAATAAAGCAGCATTATCCTATACCAAAGAAAAGTTCTTTTCTTTTCTTTCTTTCTTTTTTTTTTTTTTTCTTTTTTTTCTTTTATGGTTTTTTGAGACTGTGTAGTCTTGGCTGTCCTGACTGACTCCCTTGTAGACCAGGCTGGCCTCGAACTCACATTGATCCACCTGCCTCTGTCTACCTGAGTGCTGGGATTACAGGTGTGTGCTACCACACCAGGTTTATTTATGGTTTTTTGATAACAATTTATTCTCATTGGATTCTTACTTCCTTCCTTCCTTCCTTCCCTCCTTCCTTCCTTCCTTCCTTTCCTTTCCTTTCCTTTCCTTTCCTTTTTCCTTTCCTTTCTTTTCCTTTCCTTTTCCTTTTCCTTTCCTTTTTTTGACACAGGCTATCACTTTGTAGCCCTGACTGTCTTTGAATTCACTATATAGACTTGTCTGGCCTCTAATTCACAGATGTGTGCCACCATGCTGGTCCCATATTGTTAGATTTTAAAGCATGGGTGTGATTATGTCAAATCTGATCCAAAGTTACACACTAGGTAATCTTATTTACTATTTAGTTACAGAGGAGATTTTTTTAAAAAATTTTTTCTGAGACAAGGTTTCTCTGTGTAGCCTTAGCTGCCCTGAGCTCACTTTGTAGACCAGGCTGGCCTAGAATTCACAGAGATCCACCCGCCTCTGCCTCCTGAGTGCTGAAATTACAGGTGTGTGCCACTGTGCCTGGCCAGAGGAGATATTTTTTAAACATTTTTTTTATGTGTCTGAGTGTGTGGTTTGCCTGCACAAATGTCTGTATACTATTTTCATGCCGTCAGAGGCCAGAAGAAGGTCAAGTGCCCTGGAACTGGAATGACATACATAGTGAACAGGTATATGTGTACTGATAACAAGCCTGGGTCCTCTGGAAGAACAGCCAAACCCCTGAACCATTTTTACAGCTCCCAAAGCTGTACTTAATGCCACTAAGAATGTGGCTTTAGCGCTGAGCAATGGTGGCACAAGCCTTTTAATCCCAGCACTCAGGAGGCAGAGGCAGGTGGATCTCTGAGTTTGAGGCCAGCCTGGTCTACAGAGTATGTTCCAAGACAGCCAAGGCCACACAGAGAAACCCTGTCTAACCCCCCCACACACAAGGGGGGGGGGAGAAGGATGTGGCTTTAGAAATAAAAAAACTTAATAATAAGCAAATTTAGTCCAGATGTTTTCCAAATTAAAACTACCAAGAAGTAACTACTGATAAGAGCAGGAAAATAAGAGTGCTGATTAATCATAGTGCTGCTGCCTCCTCTTCCTCCTCCTTTTCTTTTTTGGGTATGTGTGGTCTTCACTATGCTGGTCTCAGGCTCTTGGGTCCATGCGATGCTTCTATCTCAACCTCTGAGTAGCTAGGAGTCCTCCTAACTTTAGAAAGTACTTTTCTAAATGACCATTATTTATCAATCTGTCAAGACAAGAGGAAAGCTATGCTAATGGACATTAGTATTTTGAATAGTCAAAATGATTATACATTTTGATACTAAATTAGGCCTTAAAGATAAAGCCTTAAAATATCTGACATTAATGTAATTGTTTAGTGATGGATTTCTTACATGCTAAATTGTGACTGATTGCTTAGCTTCGAGATTCCCAAAAATGGGAAGATTTATAAAACAAGCAGGAAGCTGGATGTGGTTATGCTATAATCAGTGATGTTCTGGAGTACCATAGCAAGTTAAAGGCTACTTACTATGCAAGACTCTGCCCCCTACCCCCCAGAAAAAAAGAAAGAAAGAAAAGAAAAAAAAGGGCTGAGTGCGGTAGCACACTCCTTTTAATCCCCACACTCGGGAGGCAGAGGCAGGCGAATCACTGAGTTCGAGGCCAGCCTGGTCTACAAAGTGAGTCCAGGACAGCCAAGGATACACAGAGAAACCCTGTCTCAAAAAACAAAATGGGGAGGGGGAAGGAGGAAGAGGAGAAAGAAGAAAGAAAGAAAGAAAGAAAGAAAGAAAGGCTGGAGAGATGGCTCAGAGGTTAAGAGCACTGGCTGTTCTTCCAAAGGTCTTAAGTTCAGTTCCCAGCAACCACATGGTGGCTCACAACCATCTGTAATGAGATCTGGTGCCCTCTTCTGGCGTGCAGGCACACATGTAGGCAAAACACTGGATACATGATAAATTTAAAAAAGAAAGAAAAGAAAAGAGCATGGGGCATAGTGGCACACCTCTGTAATCCCAGCTGTTAGGGGGGCTCTGGGTAAAATCACTCGGGTTAAGAGCACATTTTGGTCCTCCAAAGGATTTATTTTCCCAGCACCCACATGGCAACCTAAAACTGTTAACTCCAGTTTGAAGAGAACCAACTGTCTCTTCTCAGCTCCATGAGTACGTGGTACACAGACATACATGCCAGCAAGACATTCATACACATAAAGTAAATAGATCATAAAAGCAAAAATAAAGTAATGATACAAGTTTCCAGCCATCTCCATCCTACCTCAAGCACTTTGATTATTGAGACACTGTCTGATACATCTCAAGCTTTACCTGAGGATGTGACTTTGAACTCTGGATTCTTCTGCCTCCAAGACGTCTGGTGTTGGGATTACAGGTGTGCTCTACTATGCGTGGCTGAGGTCTGTTAAAAACAACCCAATACCACCTGGGTGTCTGTAGTTAAATGTCCTTTCTGCCCCTGTGATTTGGGGGGACGACTACCACAGCAGTTCGTTATAGCTTCTTCCTCTCTCATGGAAGTGCTGGGATTACATGTAGGCATTACGACAGCTGGCTTTTCCCCGTTCTCTGTAGTATTCTGTGGTGAGTGTGTGTGTGAGAGAGTTGTGTCTGCTTGTTTGGTTTGTAAAGAATGCTTTTAATTATTCTTTGAGAATTTCCTATAACATATTTTGATTGGATTCAACTCCCTTCCCCAATTCCTTTCAGCTCTTCCCCACCTGTTCAGTTTTACCTTCTCTCTTGCTCATTCTCTGTCTCTCTGATTTTCATCCTGTCTTCCTTTCCCCATCCCTCTTCTGGTCTAGTTTGTGCTGGCTGACTACTGCTGTGCAGGGGACCTGCCCTAGAGCTGGTTGATACACCAGCTATCACTGTATTGAGGAAACTGCCTTCTTGTATGTGAGAAACACTGTTTCCTTGAATATATCCACTATCTCTGGACCTTACAGTCTTTCTCAGATTCCCTAAACCATGAGGGGAGGAGTGTAATATAGACATCCTCCTTAGGATTGAACGTTCTGAAATCTTACTTTGTGCATATTGACCAGTTGTGGGCTTCTGCTTAGTTAGTTGCCATCTGCTGCAAGAAGCTTTTCTGATGAGAGTTGACTGACACATTTATCTGTGCATATAGAAATAAGTGATTAGCCGGGCTTGGTGGCGCACGCCTTTATTCCCAGCTTGGGAGGCAGAGGCAGGCAGATCGCTGTGAGTTCAAGGCCAGCCTGGTCTACAAAATGAGTCCAGGACAGCCAAGGTTACATAGAGAAACCCTGTCTTAAAAAACCCAAAAAACAAAAATTAAAAAAGAAAAGAAAAGAAATAAGTGAGGGGTAATTTTATTGCTATGTCCATTTAGCAAATAATAGTAATAGGCTTTCCCTTAGGGCTCACAAACTATCTAGTCATAGGTTCATGGCCTCATTGACAGTATCAGATACACGTTCTGTCTTGTGGAGCAAGGCCTTAAGTCCATTCAAAAAGTGTCGTTGGTTGTTCCTATTACATTTATGCCAGTGAGCATGCGTTGCTAACCAGGCCTTTAGTGTAGCTCACAGCGTTCATAGCTGAGTTCAAGACTGAAGACCTTTTTCTTCTCTAGTGGCATACACAGCGCGCTTTTAGCACTGAGAACACTAGCCACTAGGGATGGAGCTTCTAGTTAGATGCCGGCTAGATTTCTCCATGCTTGACTCCTGCACTGCTGTCTCCAGCAGTAGGTTCTTACAGAATGTTCTGGAGGGTAACAAATAGCATTGGTAATAGCCTTTAATGTTAGAGTTAGGGTGGTCTCTGGGGTCCCACTGTCCCAACAGCTTAAAAATAGGTAAACCAGTTGTTCTATTTGGTATATCAGCTGTGTAGTTGGGGTATTATTCCCCTATTGTAGAATACTTCCGTTCTAATCTTTTCCTCCCCGTATGTATATAGTTTAGGAAGCTTGCACAATACTATGTTTCTATATGACCTTTTCAAAAAGTCTTTTAGTTATCCTTCTCATGTTCTTTTCTCTACACTGCCTTCCCCACCCCATTTACTTACCTACTTACTTGTTTGCTTGCTTTAAATGGAATACTGCTGCATTACCAAAACTAGCCTTGCATTCCTGGGCATATACAATTTTTTCTATTATGGTCCTCTGAATAGCTATAACTATAATACAAGCACATATCACCACTTATGTTTTAACGTTTAAAAAATATTTTTTTATTAATTTATTCGTATTACATCTCAATTGTTATCCTATCCCTTGTATCCTCCCATTCCTCCCTCCCTCCCATTTTCTCCTTACTCCCCTCCCCTATGACTGTGATTGAGGGGGACCTCCTCCCCCTGTATATGCTCATAGGGTATCAAGCCTCTTCTTGGTAGCCTGCTGTCCTTCCTCTGAGTGCCCCCAGGTCTCCCCATCCAGGGGACGTGGTCAAATATGGGGCACCAGAGTTCATGTGAAAGTCAGTCCCCACTCTCCACTCAACTGTGGAGAATGTCCTATCCATTGGCTAGATCTGGGTAGGGGTTTGAAGTTTACTGCATGTATTGTCCTTGGCTGGTACCATAGTTTGAGCCAGACCTCTGTGCTCATGGGGATCCACCCGTCATAATGTTCTTCTTGTAGGTTTCTAGGACCCTCTGGATCCTTCTATTTCCCCATTCTCCCATGCTTCTCTTACCTAGAGTTCCAATAGGATGCCTTCCCCTCTGTCCCACTTTCCTGGTGAGTGAAGACTTTCATGGGACATGCCCCTTGGGCTAGTGTCCAGATATAAGTGAGTATATACCATTTGACTCTTTTGCTTCTGGGTGAACTCGCTCATTATGATCATTTCTAGTTCAATTCATTTGTCCACAAATTTCAGGAAGTCCTTGTTTTTAATAGCTGAGTAGGTTTTAACATTTGTATAATATTCTGTTACCATTTTTTTTTCTGACAGTCTGTCTTGGTATACAATCTCAATGAGGGTAGGAATGAGTTTTTCACATTAAAATGCTTTACCGAATTGAAGTGAGTAAATGAAAGAGAACAGAAAGGTGACGACGTCAGCAAAGGCTCTTAGTTCTGTACTTCAACTGAGTCTTCTCATTCTGGCTCTCTTTCAGTAAGCAATGGCATCAACCATTCCCCTCCCACACTAAATGGTGCCCCATCACCACCACAGAGATTCAGCAATGGTCCTGCCTCTTCCACATCATCTGCACTAACAAATCAACAGTTGCCAGCTACTTGTGGTGCTCGACAACTCAGCAAGTTGAAACGCTTTCTCACTACTCTACAACAGTTTGGCAATGACATCTCACCTGAAATTGGAGAAAAGGTCCGGACTCTTGTGTTAGCATTGGTGGTAAGTACAGCTTCACCTTCACCAGCTCCTAAGAACGTGTGATATTTCTGCTCATTCTCAGACAGTGTCAATACTATGGGCTAGATTAGCTGCTTCTCAAGTTTTGTAAAACTGTTGAATTAAGAATTTCATAGCAGTATTTATTTGTAAAAAAAAAAAATGTATACTGTTTCTTATTATATAAGGTATTGATTTAATTCCAGTAAACTGCTTTGGATTTATCTTAAACAGCTTTCAGCCTGCTTAAGACCTGCTGAGGTCCAACCAAGGTAATAGAAGGTTGTTTGTATGTCAGCATAGTCAGTAGCTAGTGCATTATTTGCAAACCAATTATAATTTTTAAAACAATATTTTATAAAATTACAAGTTTCATGGTCTAAATAAATAGTATGTTCAGCTCTTTATACATAGTTTTTTTTTTTTTTAAAGTTTTCTTTCTATACTTATCATGGTGAGTCTCCTTATAAAGGATTATCTTGCCATCTGGATAAAATTAAATATTCTCTTTCTCCCCCCCTCTCTGTTTTTCAAGACGGTGTTTCTCTGTGTAGCCTTGGCTATCCTGGACTCCCTTTGTAGACCAGGCTGGCCTTAAACTCACAGCAATCCACCTGCCTCTGCCTCTTGAGTGCTGGGATTAAAGGCATGTGCCATCACACCCAGCCCCAAATATTCTCAATTTATAAGGGAAGTGCTGCCAGTTCTCAGTGTTTACAAATGAAATACTGTAAGATTCACTCCTGATAAAAGCATTCTGTGTTTTTCCTACACTTTAGCTTCTATTTATGATAAAAAGATGAATTGTTGTACTAGTACTTCAACATAAAATTTAGGAAAACTCCTGGCTTCCCCAGGATACTGATTGGCAATGAGCTAGGGCAGCTTTGATGGTGGTCACTAGTTTTCCAGAACTTGCTTTCTGTAGCCACATAGCCACCACTTTTCTTCTAGGAGTGAACCAACTTCCTGGCTACTATCACTTCAAAGAATCTGGTGACCTGGAAAGTCCCCTCGCCACAGATGTCTAGGCATCCAGGGAACTCGTGTTCTAGTTTTTCCCTGAGCTAGAGATACTGGGCTTATAGTCTCAAGCTCCACAGTGCACAACTTGATTGGTGAGCGCCATTGCTCTAGGTCTCATCCTCGCACAGCTGGAGGACCGCCCCCTCTAGGCCTCTCCCGCCTGCCCCCCGACCCCCACCCCAAACTCTAAATTCTCCTGCTCCTACTTCTTTAGTGAGAGAATTTCAGGCATCACTTACCATTATATTGTGTATTATACCACAATTTATACAATTTGGCTTTTAACAAACACTTGGATTTTTTGCATTTTGGGGCAGTGTATCAGAGGTCCCTAACACCACTCTATGTTTATCTTCTCTAGACTTGACATATGGTGGTGTTCACAGCTAACATCCATTCCAGAGACATAATAAAAATAGACAGATCATAAAGGAGATCTACATGGGCAGAGTCTGGAGGAATCCATGTACCAGCTTCCGTAACTTAGGGTCTCCTTATTCTATGATTATACAGAACACACTCTCCCCTGAGCAATGAAACTAGATGCAGAGCTTCTGCCCAAAGAAGCCTGGAGACTCTGCTCAAGACCTCTGCTGTGCCTGGGTCGCATTGGCCATCTATGCTGAGCTCTTACATGGAATCCAATGTTTTAGCATAGCCAGAAACAGTGAGCCACTTCTATCACTTAGAGAAAGTGTGAAGGGGGTGTGTGTGTGTGTGTGTGTGTGTGTGTGTGTGTGTGTGTGTGTGTGTGTGTGTGTGTGTGTGTGTTCACTATTTATTTAGGGGAAAATCTACTTATTAGTCATAATTTAAAGTATCATTGAATTGAGGCAAACTTACCCTTTTTAAGGTTTACTTTTCTTGTATGTGTATGAATGTTTCACTTGTATGTATGTATGCATGTGTGTATTTCATGTGTGTTAGAGGAGGCCAGAGGCAGGTGTTGGGTCTCCTAAGACTTGAGTTACAGATGAGACTGAAGCTGCCATGTCCCACATGGTCCCCTGGAAGCACATCCAGGGCTCATAATATTGAGCCCTCTCTCCAGCCCCCAGATTTATTTATTTTATCTTATATGTATGGCTGTTCCACCTGTGTGTATGTCTGTGCACCACACATATGTAGTGCCCAAAGAACTAGAAGAGGGTATCATAGCCTCAGGATCTCCTTTGCTCGTGTTTTGTTGGTTTTTCTCAGCTTAGAGCTTTTCAGGTCTCACTTGCTCTGGTACTTTGTGGAGCTCAGTAGTTCTGAGAACCCATGTTATCACTCTTAGGCAGACATTCCCATTGCGGTGCCCCACTGTCGTCACCACTGCTACCACAGCCATTCATCTTCGGCACGCTTTTCATCCACTTGGCTTTTCTAGATTATGCCATGTAGTAGGCTAAATTCACTGTGTAGCCAAAGATGACTTTTAGCTACTTATTTTTCTGCCTCTACCTCCCCGGGGCTAGGATTATAGTAATGTACCACCATGTTCAGCCTGGGCAGTCTCGAGGATCATATTCAGGCAGGCCTCCGTGAATGCCAGCAAGCAGTGACCTAGTAGAGCTACATCCCCAACCCTTCCATGGTTCTGCAATGATGTAATGAATGTGCAAATGCTTTTCAAAGGACAAGGCATCTTCTGTCATTTGTGTGTACAGCATTTTGTTTATCCATGTGTCTTGTATGAGGAGCGCTAAGTTGTTGCTTCTGCCTTGTCAGTTAAGGGAAAGTTTTATATTACTATAGATGTTTTCCCATCCAGTCTCAGATCAGCTGATAGTTTGTTTTTTATGCAGTCCTGCCCTTTCTTTTTCTTATATTTTAATTTTTATTTATTTAGTGTATGGGTATGTTCTAGGGGTTCTGGTACCCCCTTCTGGCCTCCACAGGCACCAAACACTCACATTACATATACATAATAAAGAGAAAACTTACACACATTAAACAAAATAAATCTTTCAAAAATAAAAAATTATGTTTCAAATGTTTGCAGAAACGTCATCTTAAGTTAATTTTTAAAAATTGGGTCCAAAGGCCGGGCGTGGTGGCACACTCCTGTAATCCCAACACTTGGAGGCAGAGGCGTATCTCTGTGAGTTTTAGGCCAGCCAGGTCTACAAAGTGAGTCAAGGACAGCAAGGACTATAAGAGAAACCCTGGGGCAGTTGGGGTGGGGAGGGGGTGGTGTACTGGGGGGCTGGAGAGATGGCTCAGCAACCACATGGTGGCTCACAACCATCTGTAATGTGATCTGATGCCCTCTTCTGGCCTGCAGATGTACATGCAGGCAGAGTACTGTATATATAATAATAAATAAATAAAATTAAACAAACAAACAAACAAGCCGGGTCCAGTGGAATGCTTGTCACCCAGATTGACAGCAGCACTTTTACCTACTGGACCATCTCACCAGCCCAAGGCCTTACCTCTGTGTATTGATCAAGGGCCAGTGTTCAGGTAGTGGTGTAGATGTACAGCTACCCTGTATCAGTGTGAGGAGCTTCACATGATGTTAACAGTGGAGTGGGTTAGAGAAGTGACCCATTCTATTGAACATTTCTAATTTTTTTTTAGCTTAAAAAATGTAAAATTTTATATGTATGAGTACTTTACCTCATTGTGTAGGTCTGTGTACCACATGTATGCCTGGTGCTGTCAAAGGCCAAAGCAGGGCGTTAGATCCCCTAATACTGGAGTTAGTTGTAGCTGGTTGTGAGCTATCATGTGGGTGCTGGGAATCAAACCAGTACACTTAACTGCTGAGACATCTCTTTATCCTCTCCAATTTGTTTTTGCAACTTCGTTAATCTATTGTTTATCTCAAAAAATTTTAAGGGTATGCATTAAATAATTCCAGCACTCAGTAAACTGTTCCAGGTCAACTTCAGTGTCGGAAAGATCCTGTTTCCACCAAACAAACAGACAAAACATTTTAAAAATGCTTTCCAGTATGGGGCCTGTCTCTATCTCTGTACTTTGTTCTAAGTCCATTGTAGATGTTCCCTTGAGACTAAATCTCCTAACATTTTACCTTTGAAGATTTTTCTCTTTCAAAAATTACCTTTTCTGAACCTTTAAAACAAAAAACTATTAATACTGGGCATGGTGGTGCACATCTGTAACCCCAGTGCTCTGGGAAGCAGAGGCAACAGGCGGATCTCTGTGAGTTCGAGGCCAGCCTGTTCTACAAATTGAGTCCAGGACAGCCAAGGCTACACAGAGAAACCCTATCTCGAAAAAACAAAACAAAACAAAAAAACCAACCAAACAAAAACCTATTAAGCTGGGAGGTAGTGACACACATTTTTAATCTCAGCACACAGGTGAATCTCTGAGTTTGAGGACAGCCAGGGCTACACAGAGAAATCCTGTCTTGAAAAAATTATTCCATTAGGGCCAGATGTAGTAGTGCATGCCTTTAATCTTTGCACTTTGGAAGCAGAGAGAGTCAGGGCATCTCTAGGAGTTCAAGCCAGCCAAGTCTACACAGTGAGATCCTGCCTTAAATATCAAAAGAAAAAATTTAAATTACATTTAATTATTGTGAATGTGTATATACTTGTGCCACGGTATATGTATGAAAGTCAGAGAACAACTGCAGGAGGTGGAACTCATGGCAGTAAGCATCTTTACTACTGAGTTATCTCACCATCACAAATATGAGAAACTTAGTCTGATTTCCTGCAGAAATGTACATTCATTAGACAGGGGGGAGGGGGACAGGGGGAGGGGGGACGGGGACGGACGACGACACGACACCAAGTAAATGAAATAGTTATGTTCTTAGTGGTTTAACAGTTGGCCGAAGGCAGTCTGGTACGACAATTCATTCCTCTGAGATGCAATCTTGCCCTGTTTTGGCCAAACACACAGTCTCTTCCTCTGGCATGAGTCACTTATTCTCTGCTACAGATTTGTATTATCACTTTGTCCATCCATAGGGAAATTTCAGGTCATTTCTTTGATCTTTCCATACATTTAAACTACTTATTTTTGCTGTATGTATCCAGTTTTGGATTTTGAGTATTATTTATCTTTCCAGAACTCAACAGTGACAATTGAAGAATTCCATTGCAAGCTCCAGGAGGCTACAAACTTTCCTCTTCGTCCATTTGTGATTCCATTTCTCAAGGTAATTCATTATCAGCATTTCCTTGATCTACAGATCTTGATTTTGCTGCATTCTCATATCTTTGTTGTACTTGGGGCTGGAAGGTAAGTAGGTTGTAAATTTGGCCTCATAAATAATGAGAAGGATTTCTGTTGGAAGCTCTGTAGGTAGCATACAGGAGCTAGTAAGGAAGTAATGCACGTGCATAGAAATGGAGGGAATACCACTCAATCTTTGTGTGTAGCCTGAAGGGGAAGAGTATGTGTTATCTGAGAGGAGACTGTTTACAGATAGGCCTGTGCAGTTGTGTCAGGAGAATGTGAGAAGGTAGTGGCTGTGTTTCCTCCACCCCAGATAATGAATGTGCTCTAGAATTACTGTTCCTGGACCATACCTTCTGGGCACACAGTCCTAAATTATCATGCCTACTGTCTTAATTAGGGTTTTATTACTGTGAAGGGATACCATGACCATGGCAACTCTTATAAATGAAAACATTTAACTGTGGCTGGCTTAGAGATTTAGAGGTTTGGTTCATTAAATGCCACAGCAGGAAACATTGTGGCATTCAAGCAGACAAGGTGCTGGAGAAGGAGCTGGGAGTTCTGTATCATGATGCTTAGGCTGCAAAAGGAGCTGGTACCACTGGGCATGGCTTGAGCATGAGACCTCAAAGCCTACCTCCACAGTAGCATACTTCCTCCAAAAAGGCCACACCTCCTAATAATGTCACTCCCTGTGGGTCAAGCATTCAAATACATGAGTCTACTGGGTCATTTCTATTCAAATCACAACTACTTTCTTTCTTTCCTCCTTTTTGTTTTTTGTTTGTTTGGTTTTTCGAGACATGGTCTCTCTGTGTAGCCTAGGCTGTCCTGGACTCACTTTGTAGACCAGGCTGGCCTCGAACTCACACCAATCCTTCTGCCTCTGCCTCCCGAGCACTGGGATTAAAGGCGTGTGCTATCACTGCCCAGCTACAATTACTTTTAAGAAAGTGTTTTTATTTAGAAGGTTTTTTATTTTTTGTTTTTTTTTAGCTATACAAGAATACAGTAACCTTCCTTTATGACCTCAAGCAAGTTTCCCAAACAGTAGTATCTCATATTAGTTTCCTATTTTTCTTCAGATATTAAATTAAGGATATCCAACCTTGGGCTTCAGGCATGCCAAACAAATGCTTTCTCGGGGAGCAGTGTCCAGAGCCATTAAATCAAGATGCTAACATTCAGAGAGCACTTGGTGCCTAACGTACATACTATTTGCTATTTTAGTATACTACTATCTTTACTAGCATCCCACTATGGCTCTCACAACAGAATTAAGCCTTTGTATTTGTATGTGGTTTAATCAATTGGTGGATTCCTCAGTCATACAAAACAATCTGGTAAAGGGAGTTGGGAGCGAGGGCCTTTCTTCCCATAGTTTCTCAAGGCCACAGACTGAGAAGAGTTCCAAAATCAGCCCGGAAGTGGTGGCACAAGCCTTTAATCCAAGCACTTGAGAGGCAGAGGTAGGTGGATCTCTGTGAGTTCAAGGCCAGCCTTGTCTACAGAATAAGTTCCAGGACAGCCAGAGCTCTTACACAGAGAAACCCAGTCATGTAACACCATACACTAACCTATCTGGAACTCCAGAGGATCTGACACCCTGTCACAGACATACATGCAGTCAAAACACCAATGCAGAATAAATATATAAATAAATAAAAACAAAAGAATTGCAGATAGGTTAGTGTATGGTGTTACATGACTGTAGCATCCAAAAGGCAGATGTAGGAAGACTGCCCTGGTTCAAAGCCAACCTGGATTATGCAGCAAATTCCTGGTGTCACTTCATGCTGGCACAGGACAGACACCATCACTGATACCTTTTTTGTTTGTTTGTTTCTCTTTCTTTTTTGGGGGTGGGTGGGTGGGGGACAATATAGTAAACCTGGTTGTTTCCCATGATTTTTTTTTCCTATAAAGTCAATGTTTTCTCTGATTAAATTATTATTTTCCCACATGGCATGGTGGCACACAACTGTAGTCTCTGTATTCAGGAGGCTGAGGCAAAAGGCTCACAAGTTGTAGATCAGCCTGAGCTATGGAGATCTTTTCTCAAAAACAAAACAAAACAAAAAAGTACTATCAAGGCTGGCAGTGTAGCTCAATGGTACATTGGCCCTGAGTAGCACTCCCAATTTAAAACAAATAACAGTAAATAAATAATTTTTCCAGAATAGGAAACATGAGATGTTTTACTGAGTTGATGAAGGCATCAGTGAGACCTTACAGCCAGTTCACAAGAGAATCCAAACAACAGATAACACTCATAGGTCACAGTTACTGCTTTTTAAAATATATACTTATATATGCTGTATTTACTTATATCAGTTATCTTTTAGTTACACAGGGAACAGCTCTAAGGCAATGAAAGATTAAAGTCAGAGTTTTGTTGTCAACTAGATTAAACAAATCTAGCACACCGTGTGGTTTTGTAATGCTAAGAAAGCTCAATATAGGTGAATATTTGTAGTTGATTTAATGCTGAAGAATACCCACTTAAAACCCAAGTAAATGAAATATTACCCCTTGTTCTTAGGGGGAAAAACCTTCCTTTTATTGGTAGATTCATATTACAGAAATTACTATGTTCAATTAGCATGTTGGATTTTGTTTCTACATGTATGAGATTAATAGTTAAAATTAATTCCCTTTCTTAAGTCTGAGATGATCTTGGCCAAACAAATCTATCCTTTTACTCTCCTTTAAGTTACTTGCAGCCGGGCGTGGTGGGGCACACCTTTAATCCCAGCACTTGGGAGGCAGACTTGAGACCAGCCTGGTCTACAAAGTGATTCCAGGACAGCCAAGGCTACACGGAGAAACCCTGTCTCAAGAAAAAAGAAAAAGAGAGAGAGAGAGAAAGTTACTTTCATTTCCTAAAACTATTTTATTTTCTTCTAGTTTGGTTTGGATTTGGGGTGGGGTGGGGGGTCACAGGTATGTGTAGAGATGAGAGGATGGCTTGCGGGGACCTCGAGGATCGCTAGGCTCAATTTCAGCTCATCAGGCTCAGCAGCAAGTGCCTTTACCCACTGAGCCCATCCAGCCCCAAGAAAATGGGAAAGCTGCAGAGCAACTTGTCCCTTTCTTAAAGTACTTATATCAGTTCATATTGTTTTTGTTCATTAAGACTCAGCCTTAGCCGGGCATGGTGATGCACGCCTTTAATCCCAGCACTCGGGAGGCAGAGGCAGATGGATCTCCAAGTTTGAGGCCAGCCTGGTCTACAAAGCGAGTCCAGGACAGCCAGGGCTGTTACACAGAGAAACCCTGTCTCAAAAACAAACAAACAACATGCTCAGCCTTATTATGTTGCCTGGGCTGGGACTTGTGGTCCGCTTGCTTCAGCCTCCCAAGTGCTAGGACTAGAGGGTAGCTTGTCTGGTCTTATAGTTCTTAAGACAGTTCTGGACTGTAGCATAGCAGGCCAGTCAAGTCAGGAAGATGTTCTGGTCTGAGGTGCACACGCCTATAGTTGGCTCTGCTCTTGGCAGCATGGATACCTTGGTAGCTGAAAATACTATGACCTTTGTCAGCTCTGGGGCAGATATCCTGCTTGGACCCTGGCCATCTTTTTCTTTATGTCTGAATCTATAGACAATTATTTCCTGAGACTCTAGGATCAAGAAAACTTATGCCTGGTGGTGGTGGTGGTCCTGGTCCTGGCGGTGGCCATGTGGTAGCCGTGGTGCATGCTTTGATCCCAGCACTCAGGAGGCAGATCCACAAAGTGAGTCTAGGCCAGCCAAGGCTACAGAGAAACCAGGTCTCGAAAAACCAAAAAAAAAAAAAAAGAAAGAAAGAAAGAAAGAAAGACCAAAGGTGGAGAGGATGCGGGACACTCAACTCTGTTTTCCCCCTATTCGCCAAAGGTCACATGTCACAATGTAAAGATCTGACATGTTTCTTTGTCAATTAAGGTTTTGCAGTTGTAAGATTGAGATTCTAGATCAGACTTAGGAAGTGTTTCATATTGTCAAATTCTCTATTCTTAACTGTGCTATTTGGAAAACAGCATGAGGTAGGTTGTTATGGCAGCTTTTTGGCTACCATTTGAGGTTTTGTCAATTTATTTCTGCTTTAAAGCAGCCACTAATTATGGTGCCTGCTAAATTAACCCTCAGTGAGGGGGTGACTACTTATATGTAGTAGAACTTTTTACTTGTTCGTTTGTTCCTTGAGCATTTATTACAGGTTCTCCCTGAATTGTGTTTAAATTTAGGGAAAATATAAATTTTGATGTATAGGGCCTGGCGTGGTGGTGCACGCCGTTAGTCCCAGCACTTGTGGGAGGCAGAAGCAGGTGGATCAATGTGAGTTCGAGGCCAGCCTGGTCTACCAAGTGAGTCTAGGACAACCATGGCTACACAGAGATACTCTGTCTTGAAAAATAATAAAATAAAATAAATTGATAAAAAGAAATTTGGGGGAAGAATTTGAATTCTGAGGTTTAAAAGTATAGGGAAATTTTTTGTTTTCGTCTTTCTTTTTTTCTTTCTTTCTTTTTTTTTTCTTCCAAAGGTTTACTATGAGAAGGAAAAAAAATAGCAGAACATAATTTTTCTTTTCCAGATTACATTATTCCCGGTACTCCTTCAAAACCCCAATTCCAGAGTAGTCTTAGTTTCTAGGATTCCAGGATCTCTCCAGAGAACCCTAAAAGAAAGTTGAGTTCCACCATGAGAGAAAGGTTGTGATTCAGAAGAGAGAAACCGGGCTTGTAATTTTCCTTGATAGGCAGTGATAATTCTCTAACTGGCTGGCCTTCAAGAGAATGTGTATTTTGGGTGCTGGAGGTGCAGTTTAGTAATAGAGTGTTTGCCCCATCTGCATTTGGCCCTAGTCCTATTTCTCAGACAGAAAAATCCTTACTGAAAATATGTTTTAAGGCTGGAAAGGCAGCCCAGTAGTTAAGAGTGCTTGTTGCTCTCTTGTTTTGTTTTGTTGGTGCTATTTTTTTTCGAGACAGGGTTTCTCTGTGTAGCCCTGGCTGTTTGGACTTACTTTGTAGACCAGGTTGGCCTCAAACTCAAAGCGATTCGCCCGCCTTTGCCTTTTATTAGAGAACTTAAATTTGATGCATAGCTCGCAACCCCTTGTAACTCTTGCTCTAAGGAATCTGCACCCACATACCTAAACACAAACACAATTAAAAATAAAAGACATCTTTTTAAAAAATGTACGTTTTAAAAGTGTGTTCAATAAACCTTTATTGTGTTTTATATCAGGCCACAAAAGTAAGATATAGTCCCTTTAAAAAGACTGATGTTAGCTTGGGCTGGTGGCATATATGCCTTTTAATCCCAGGACTCAGGAGGCAGAGGCCTATGAGGCCAGCCTGGTCTACAGAACAAGTTCCAGGATATCCAGAGCTACATAGAAAGACCTGTCTCAAAAACATAAAAGAAGCCGGGCGTGGTGGCACATGGCTTTAATCCCAGCACTCAGGAGGCAGAGGCAGGTGGATCTCTGTGATTTTTGAGGCCAACCTGGTCTACAAAGTGAGTCCAGGACAGCCTAGGCTACACAGAGAGACCATGTCTCGAAAAGCAAAACAAAACATGTCTTCCTGGGGGAAGAAACAGACCAACCAGCACCTCAGATAAAAGTGCCCCTTTACTACTCGTGTCAGGTTGCTAGTGATTTTAGAGGGAGAAAGCAAAGAGGGCTTTTTTTCTGTGAGCACACTGAGATGTTAGTCTCTGTAGGCAGGGCTCAGCAGATGAGAAAACTGCCTCTTTCTTTTCAAGGCCAACCTGCCCCTGCTGCAGCGAGAATTGCTGCACTGTGCCCGGGCTGCCAAGCAGACCCCATCCCAGTACCTGGCCCAGCACGAGCACCTTCTGCTCAACACCAGTATCGCATCTCCTGCTGACTCTTCTGAACTGCTTATGGAGGTTCATGGAAGTGGAAAGAGGCCGAGTCCGGAAAGGTGAGCAGAGAATAGATCTGTTCTTTTTTTCTGGAGCCATTCTGTTGAGTTGTAGATAGATAATGCCTTAGACTTTCCAAGGTTAGTTTTTCTTTGTCCTAACAACTCTTCAGGTGACTGCACATTCCTTTTGAGGAGCTCTGCCCTAGGGTTTAGACAGGTTCACTGCTCCAGAAGTGAAAGAACACCCAGTCCCTCCATCTTTCTCACTCAGCCACTTTCAAAAAAGATGTATTTTACCAGATATGTGGGGCCCTCACATCTGGTAAGCAGCTTGTACTATATAGCAGGCATTAGTTGGTTGTCCTTTACTTTTGTTCTCTACCTAGAGATACAGCCAGCTCCACAGGTTAAAGACTCATCTCCCAGGATTGTCCTCTCCCTTAAGCCAATGACGAGGCTTAGGTTGGGATTCTGAACACTGTTCAAACAACCTTGCCCCTTTTGCTTTGTTTTCATTGGCTGTTTCTGGATGATGGTCTTCAAATTGGGCTTCCTTTTTTATGGGAGGGAGTTGGGGCAGGGTTTCTCTGTGTGTACCCCCGGCTGTCCTGAAACTCACTCTGTAGACCAGACTGGCCTCAAAGTCATACAGAGCAACCTGCCTCTGCTTCCCAAGTGCTGGGATTAAAGGTGTACACACCGCTGCCGGGCCAAATTGGGCTTCTTACAACCTGCTCAGGTTTGTTTAATTGTTCAGTGTTTCACAGAGCTCAGGAACATTAGGGGCTTATGACTAGGAGTGTGTGTTCACAGGATACTGATGAACAAACAGTAGGCAAAAGGTAAGGCACAGAGTGGTCCTGAGGTGTGGAGTGTGTCTGTCCTCGCCTGGTGGTTGCACCAACATCTCTAAGAAGATGCCACATACTCAGCTCTTCAGAAATTCTTGTCTGTGTTTTGTTTTTCCTGGAAGCCTCATTACATCGGTCTGGCTGATGATATCTTCAGCTTTCACATGTTAGGTTTCAGCTTCAGGTCACCTCCCCTCCCTAGGGGTAGATAATACAATTCTACCTTGGTCTTTTCCATGACCAGCCCCAATCTTGAAGCTGCCTAGGAACTGCCAGCCTACAGTCAGCTTCTTAGACTTGGCACTTGAAAGACGCTAAGGATTTTTAGGACTAGCATGTCAGGAAGCAGGATAAAGTGGCTGCCACAATAGCACATGAGTTGTTGAGGAAGCAGTTTCATGAACTACAATAGAAAGCTTATCACAGTTAAAGCTGAGTGACTGAAACCATATCAAGTCACAGAGGCAACTTTCTTCGCAGCAACTCACCTCCACAGTGACTAATCTGACTTTCAGCATCCCTAAATTTTGTCAATCCTTGTCCCATTCAATTTCCCCTTTCCTGTATCACAATTATATGGTTCTGGTGGTTATGGGTGAATTTAACCTTTCCTCTTAATGATGGAATAAAGAAGCATTTATAAATTGCAGCTGTCCCCTGAGGATGCTTAAGCTCATCACACCTGTTGTTAGGGTTAGTGTTAGTGTTAAATGGTCCCTGAGCTGGGCTGCGGGAGCACTCACCATCAGTCACAGCTGCAGCAGAGGCTCTAAAGTTGGATTTCTGGAGTTTGACTGAAAGCCAGCCTGGGTACCATCCTGGGACAAGAACTGAGGGGCTGGGGGTGTAACAGTATGAAGCATGTGCTTAGTATATGGGCTGCAGCACCAAAAATAACTGTTCCTTACAGCCGTCCTGCTTTGGAAAGTGAACATGGTGCTCAAGAGGGCTGCAGGTCCATAGCATCTGAAGGTCAGCTGTCCTAGGGAGGGGAGTTGTTGGGAATAAGCAACTGTCCTGAGACTTTGTAGTGATATTAACATGACCACTTCGTAACAGGCTCCTATAAACACTTTTGATTCTTCTACAGGAGGGATGAGAATAACTTTGAAAGAGATACAGTTCCTCCTGAACCTCCGGCCAAGAGAGTGTGTACTATCAGCCCTGCTCCTCGGCACAGTCCTGCTCTCAATGTTCCCCTCATGAATCCCGGGGGCCAGTTCCATCCTACTCCACCACCTCTCCAGCACTACACTTTAGAAGACATTGCAACTTCTCACTTGTATCGGGAACCAAACAAGGTGCTAGAACACCGAGAAGTTCGTGAGAGGCACCACAATCTTAGTAAGTGATCTCAACAGACATAACGCTTTGATCTGGAGAACATTCATGGTTTCTTTCCTATTCAGTGATAAAGCCAAATAATATCATCTTGGCTCCTTTTCTGCTGATAAGATAATGCTACATACCTGTAATTCCAACAGTACACAGGATGAGGCAGGATGGTCAGCTTGTAGTCATCCTCAGCTACCTATGGAGTTTGAGGGTAGCCTGTGCTCAAACAAAAAATAATGAGGAGACTGAGCATGGAGGCACACATGTATTATCTTAGCAGTTAGGAAGACCACCCCAAGTTTGAGGCTAGCTTGATCTGTATGAGTCCCCGGCCAATCAGAGCTGCTTTGGCCCTATGTGTGGAATCTAATGGGAATTGCTTAGGCACTTTGGAGCCTGAGAGTAATAACTTCTGAAATAAATGAAGTTAACATTATCATCTCCGCTCTTTATGTTAGGTTTGAAATGTCTGAAGCGTAGCCCTATGTAACTATTAGATTTAGGAATAAACACTCCCATTTAAGAAAAGAAAAACAAGGGACTGGAGAGAAAGCTCAAGAGCTGAAGAGCACTGTCTGTTCTTCTAGAGATCCTGAGTTCAATTCCCAGCAACCACATGGTGGCTCCCAACCGTCTATAATGTGATCTGATGCCCTCTTCTGGCCTGCAGGTGTACATGCAGGCAGAGCACTATATACATAATATTAAAAAAAGAAAAAAGAAAAACATACAGTGTCCTTTCCCCCCCCCCCCCCCCCACATTCTCTTCTGGAGTTTAATTGCACCTATCTGGCACGCACACACACAGACAAAAACCAAAAGGCTGCTTTCTTGCAAGATTTCCCTTGCATTCATTGTAGGGTTCCTTGTGAAAAACACACTGACTTTCTTATTCTGACTTAGGCTAAGTAGCATCTTCTCAAGGCACAAATCCCGCTAGAGCCTTAGGCATCATGCAGTTCTTACTGAATGGTGAAGATAGGCTAGAACTGTCTCCATCATTTACTGAGTCTCAGCTACCACTCCATTCTTTGATTCAGTCTCTCCAGAAGGTCTAGGTAGTCATTGATTACTTCATACAGAGAAGATCAAAGCAACTGTGGCCACTGTCATATAGCTAGTAAGTGGTCTTGACAAGATTGTTCCTAAGTTGCCAGAGGTTGCTGTTGGCTACATTGGGAGCACCTGCTCCCAATATATATTATAACCTTATAGTATATACTTCTTTGGTATCCAGTTCTTTTATTTCTTTTTAAGAATTTTTTATTTACGTTTATTTATTTATTTATTTTTGGTTTTTTTGAGACAGAGTCTGTCTGTGTAATACCCTGGCTGTCCTGGGACTCTCTTTGTAGACCAGGCTAGCCTCAAACTCACAGAGACCGCGTGCCTCTGCTTCCCCAAGTGCTGGAACTAAAGGCATGTGCTGCCACACCTGGCTGGTATCCAGTTCTTATCCTCCCATGCCTCTTTGTTTTACTGTTAAAAAGAAGGCTTGGGGGCTGGAGAGATGGCTCAACGGTTAAGAATACCACCTGCTCCTCCAAAGGTCCTGAGTTCATTTCCCAGCAACCACATGGTAGTTCACAACTAACTATCTATAATATGATCTGATGTCCTCTTCTGGGCCTTCAGGTGTACATGCAGGCAGAACATTGTATACATAATTAATAAATAAATCTTAAAAAAAAAAAAAAGCAGGCTTGGGGCTGGTGTGTGTGTCAGCAAGATGGCTCAGTGAGTTAAGGTACTTGCCATGTAAGCCTAGAGACCTGAGTTTGGTTCCTGGAGAAAACTAGAGAAAGTTGTTCTCAAACCTCCATGTGTGTCGTCATCATCATCATCATCATCAGCAGCAGCAGCAGCAGCATTGTGCCCATACACAGACACAACAATAATATTATTAAATTATTCTTAAGAACTAGGCTTGCCGCCGGGCGATGGTGGCGCATGCCTTTAATCCCAGCACTCGGGAGGCAGAGGCAGGTGGATCCCTGTGAGTTTGAGGCCAGCCTGGTCTACAAAGCGACTCCAGGACAGCCAAGGCTACACAGAGAAACCCTGTCTGGAAAAACAAAAACAAAAACAAAAACCCAAAAAAACTAGGCTTGCCATTTATTTCTTCTCTTCATATGCAGTTTTTGCCCTTTAGAGAGAAGAATGGTGAAAGCTAGGTATAACTTGATTGTTAGATAAACTATATTTACATATGAAAGTTTACCTGAAAAACTGTTGGTGACCTACCGTGATAAATCCACCAGGCTCATCAAAAATTTCTTGGTTTTCTCAAGACCTATTTGGAAATCTGGTTCTCATTCATCAAACCATCACCTGCGCCACCCCCACCCCCACCCCCCACCCCCGCCAGGTTGAATCAATAAGTCCACTCCCCTTTATTCTCCTAAAATGAAATCTTTGGATACTATAGCCTATAGTAGACCCATAATTTTAGAGTCAATAGTCATTACAATATATATATTTTAAAGTATTTACAATAAAATGTACTAATACTTAGAGGATAGCAGTGAAAAATAGAGAGTTTTACAGTGTAACTCAGGGGTAGAGAAAAGTCTAGTTCTTCTGCCTTGACTTTGCATGTAGTGGATTTATGTGTGCTACAACACAGTCTTAGTGCGCTGTTGCTGTGAAGAGAGCAACCACAGCAACTCTTACAAAAGAAAAGCATTTCCCTGGGGCCTGCTTACAGTTTCAGAGGTTTAGTCCGTTATCAGCATGGCAGCAGGCAGGCAAACATCATGCTGTAGAAAGATATACAGATCCAAAGTCAGCAGTAAGAGAGACCCCTGGGCCTGGCTTGGGCTTCTGAAACCTCAGAGCCCACCCACAGTGACATCCTTTCTCTAATGAGGCCACACCTCCTAAGCCTTTCAAATAGTACCCCTCTGATGGCCAAGCATTCAGGTATCTGAGCCTATGGGGCTCCTTCTTATTCACGCCACCACAAAACTAACAGAGTCGTTCTGGTATTTTATTTTCTACAGAGTTGGATATGAAATGCTTTGTAAACAAAGGAAAAGGACATAGCCGCTGACTACTTAGAAAACTCACTATCCATACTTCCTTTTGCATCTTGTGATTGTTCTTCGTTTGTGATATTTGTCCATTCTTAAGTATTTGGGAAATGTCCCCAAGTATTGGGAGTGGAGCACAGGGCCGAATAGTCCTACCACTAAACTATATATACTTCCAGTTCCTGAGCTAACTGCTCTGAGCACTAACTCTTTATTGGTTGTATCGTCCTGTGGGCCTCACACCAGTTATGGCAACTATTCCCTTAGTAGTGTACTCTAAGCTGACACAACTGAGTGTGTGCTTGTAGAATTCAGCTGCTCTGTATTTTTTTCATTTATTTGCTTATTTTGAGACAGGGTTTCCCTTTGTAGGCTTGGCTGTCCTGGCTTTGTAGACCAGGCTGACCTCAAACTCAGAGGACCACCTGCCTCTTCCTCCCAAGTGCTGGGACTAAAAGTGTGCACTGCCTGGCTGCTCTGTATTCCTTCAATGTAATTTCTTATTTCTAATAGGTCTCAATGGAGGTTATCAAGATGAGCTGGTAGACCACCGTTTGACAGAAAGGGAGTGGGCTGATGAATGGAAACATCTTGACCATGTAAGAATCCCAGCATGTTTGATTTCCCCAAGTCCCCTTTACTTTTAAATCTTTATGGTTTGCTTCACTAATTTTGTTTGTTTATTTTGGTGGTTTGTGGGTTTGATGTCTGATGGTTCTTAAGTTTATTATGTATCTGTGTGTTCATGTGCTTACATGTATGCACACTCATGTACATACCATGACATGAATGTGGAGATTAAGAGGCAGCTATTTGTTCATCTGGCTTGCCAGCAAGCACCCTATGCATACTGAACCATTTTGCCCACCCACTTTTGTTTTTTACTTTCCTATTTGGGCATGCACTCCTGCGTTGAGCTCCTAGTTAGATATATAGTCATTCCCATTCATTCTGTCTCTCTCTGTCTGTCTGTCTGTCTCTCTCTCTCATTTTTCAATACAGGGTTTCTCAGTGTAGCTTTGGAAGCTCTTAAGAATTAAGAATTTGCCAGATGTGGTGGTGCACACCTTTAATCCCAGCACTCTGGAGGCAGAGGCAGAGGCAGGTGGATCTCTGTGAGTTAGAGGCCAGCCTGGTCTACAAAGTGAGTCCAGGCTGGCCAAGGCTACACAGAGAAACCCTGTCTTGAAATACCACACACTCTGGATTGGAGCCCAGGGGGGTCTGCTCAAACTATTGCACTAACCAAGGACAACCCCTACTGTCTAGCCAATGGACAGTACGCTCTCCACAGGTATGTGGAGAGCAGGGACTGACTCTGACAGGAACTCTGGTGCCCCATATTTGACCAATTCTCCTTGGTGGGGAGGCCTGATGGCATTCAAAGAAAGAATAAGCAGGCTACCAAGATGAGACTTGATAGGCAGTGACCATATGGTGGAGGAGGAGGTCCTCCTCGGTCTCAGACCTAGGGGAGGAGAATAGGGTGAAAGCGGGAGGGAGGGAGGAACAGGAGGATACAAGTGATGGGATAACAGTTGAGTTGTAATCTGAAAAAAGAATTAAATAAAAAATAAAAAAAGAAGAAAAGAAAAAGCACACACAAATAATAATAATAAAGAATTTGTTTTTATTTTTTGTATTATTTTTCGAGACACGGTTTCTCTGGGTAGCCTTGGCTGTCCTGGACTCGCTTTGTAGACCAGGCTGGCCTCGAACTCACAGTGATTCGCCTGCCTCTGCCTCTGCCTCCTGAGTGCTGGGATTACAGACATGCACCACTACACCCACCTTGAAGCTCTTAATTCTTCCCGCCCCCCCCCCCCCTCCTGGAGACAGGGTTTCTCTTTGTAGAGTTGGCTGTCCTGGACTGGCTTTGTAGACCAGGCTGGCAAAGGACTGCCTGCCTCTGCCTCCCAAGTACTAGGATTAAAGGCATGTGCCACCACATTGGGCTTGAAGCTCTTACTTCTTAATGCTACCAGTAGTTCATGTGTGCTTGAAGTGAACATGACTTTTTAACAGAAGTTGTTTTATTCACTACTTGCTCAGGCTAAGGGCTGCAAAATCACTCCCAAATCTTGTTGGTAGGCTGATCTTGACAGTTCCTAAACCAACTAGTCACGTAATAGATGGTTAAAGCAAAAGTTTCAGCTTTTTGCCAGGCATGGTGGTGCACACCTTTAATTGCAGCACTCAGGAGGTAGAGGCAGGTGGATCTCTGTGAGTTCGAGGCCAGCCTGGTTTACAAAGTGAGTCCAGGACAGCCAAGGTTACACAGAGAAACCCTGTCTTAAAAACTAAACCAAAACAAACAAAAAGTTTCAGCTTTTTTACTAGTTGCCTTTGTGAACTGGGTTATTGTGCTTCTTTTAGTTTTGGTTTTTCTTTTTTAAAAAAAATCTGTTAAGATGGCTCAGTGGGCAAAGGCACTTGAGACCCGCTTGGTGGAGGAAAAGAACAGATTCTCAAAGTTGTTCTCTGATTTCCACTCATGCTCCATGGATTGTGCGCAAGCTGACACACAAGTACACACATACTAAAATAGTGTAATCTTTATTTTGGCATAATTTGTAATAGTATATAAAGTGATTATCATAGGATGTGGTGCATGGAGATTTAAACAAGTCCAAATAAGAATTAGCATGCTAGTTCTTATGTTCCTTCCTGTCAGAACAGAGTATCGCCTCTCCCTGAAAATAGTAATGCCTACTTTAAAATTGCTTATTGTGGCCTATCCTTCTTGAGTGGTGGCTGGCCCTGGCCCTCACCTCAGATAGGGTCATCATTTGACCTCATTCTTACTGCAGGTACTCTGTGTACGTGTGTGTCTGTGTGTGTCAGAGGCCACAAGAGGGTGTCAGATCCCTTGGAACTGAAGTTTGATAGGTGCTGAGCCAGGCTCCTCTGAAAGAACAGCAAGTTCCCTTAACCACTGGACAGTCTTTCAAGCCCCAGATTACATTGTTATAAAAACATCTAGCTTTAGCTAACGTTACAGGGTTCTCAGGCTTTGTGAGAAACTCTGTACTCACTAAACCCTCTTAACTTAGGAACCATCAGGTTTTTGTTTGTTCATCTCTCTTATTTTCTATCTGTGGTGTGTGTGTACTCTGTGTCTGCCTGGATGCATGGTGGTATGTAGTACCACAGTGAGTCAGCTCTCTCCTCCAACCTGTGGGCTCTGCTAAGCCATGTAGCTGGCCCCTTCAAACACTTAAAAAAAAAAAAAGCATTATGTACTATAATCTAGAAATGACTTAACTGTGTGGGAAGTTGTGCATAGGTTCTAGGCAAATGCCACACATTTTATATAAGGGAATTGGCGCATTGGTGACTTTTAGTGTCCTTGGAGGGTTCTGGAACCAATACCTCTATGGATAAGGAATGATAGCTATATATATAAAGTAACAAGGTTTAAGAGGGATGGGAAAGATGACTCTGGTTAAGAACATTTGCTGCTCTTGCAGAAGACCCAGGTTTGCTTCTCAGCATCCACATGGTGGTTCATAACCATCAGGAACTCTAGTTCCGGAGGATCCTACTCTCTCCCCTGACCTGTGAGGGCACCAGGCACACACATAGGCACATGCGTTTGTGCTGATCAACATTCATACACATAAAATAAACAAGTATAGTTTAAGCAAATTACAAGGTAGAGTCTGGCATGGTGGCCCACACCTGTAATCCCGGCACTCTGGAGGCAGAGTCAGATGGATCTCTGTGAGTTTGATGCCAGCCTGGTCTACAGAGTGAGCCCAGGACAGCCAAGGCTACACAGAGAAACCCTGTTTTGAAAAACTAAAAACAACAACAAAACAAAAACAAGGTAGAAAAATAACTTTGACATGTAAACTTTACTCCTATGATTGTAAAACCTGTGAGCCCTCCCCTTTTTCCCCTTTCTTCTGGTTGTTTACCCATCCTTGACTTTCAGTGTTCCTTGTTGAAATTTCTCATCTCTTCTCTGCCTTCACCTTCTCTCTGGTTCAGGCCCTGAATTGCATTATGGAAATGGTAGAGAAAACGAGGCGCTCTATGGCAGTTCTGAGACGCTGTCAGGAATCTGATCGTGAAGAACTCAACTATTGGAAAAGGCGGTTTAATGAAAACACAGAGTTGAGGAAAACTGGGACTGAGCTGGTTTCTAGGCAGCACAGCCCAGGGAGCACAGATTCTCTCAGCAATGGTAAGGATAAAGAGGGAGCCTAAAAAGAACAGCAGCTTTTCACCCCACCTAAAATTGAGTCTATTATTTTTGTTTGTTCTGTGATGTTTTATTGGTTTGGCTTTTGAGATTTTTACTGTGTAGCTTAAGTTGAACTCAATCCTCCTGCCTCAGCCTCCTAAGTGCTGGGATCAAAGGTGTGTACCACCACGCTCAACTACATTTATTTAGTGGTGTGGGGCGGGGGGGATATGCCTGTAGAGGGAGTTGGTTATTTCCTCCTACCATCCCCTTTATGTTTACTCTTTTTGTTTTGTTTTTTTTACATTGAGATGTGTGTGTAGGTCAGAGGACGATTTACAAGATTCAATATTCTTCACACAATATATAGGTTCCAGGGATTAAACAATTAAACTCTGGTCTTCAGCCTCTGATGCAAAGGCCTTTACCTATTGAACTATCCTTCTGACTCCTCCCTGCCATGCTAGATGTGAGTCATAAGCCCTGAGTTATTTTATTCATGTTCTGACCTGCTGGCTATCAACTGTGCTTCCCCTAATTCCTTCCATAGGGTTTGACTTATCTGCTCAAGCTGCTCACAGACTCAGGGAAGTAAGCTCATCTGTTTACAAAGGATGCACAGGGCCTGGGAAAGAAACCCAGAGCTTGTCTGGACCTGCCACATTCAGAAACTGCACATTTCAGCTAACCAGCTTTCTGGACCCTTTGCTTTATGCTATATCATTGCAGTTGAATTACAATAGACTGCATGGGGAAATCAAGAATGACCTGTGTCCATCTGCGGGTTTTGCTGTTCTGCAGAATTCCTTCTTTAGGTGATAGGGCAGGACCCCTATCATATGTTATTAAACAAGGGCACATTCAACAGTTCTTGTTGCTGTTTATTTTCTGGATTGGTGTTTAAGATGGTTCTCACTCTGTAGCCCAGGTTGATCCCAAACTTGCTTCAGTTCTGCCTCTGCTGAGATTATAAGATGAACAACCACCCCCAGAAAATCCTATGCTTTTGTAGTGCCCATTTCCAATATAGAAAGGTTTAGGAGGGCTTGAAGGCAAGAGCACAAGCTTCTGTAGCATGCCTTGAGGAAGAAAATTCAGCCTTCTATGGAGAAGGATACTAATAGCCAGAAACAATGGGTGACATAGAAACTTTTGTGACTGAGTGTAGCTTAGTGGTGAGCACTTGTACAGCTTGAGCAATGTGACCTGGGTTTAGCCCAGAAGTACAAACGATCAGTAAGAAAGAAGAAAAGAGTACCAACAAGGCATGTTACATCACAGCTAGGAACGGTTGTGCTCACCGTATCCCTTCTTGAAGGTATTTAGCCCAATTTGCTTTCTTTCCTCAGTTACCCTCCACTTCCAGGTGGCCACTGTCAAAAGATTAGCTTAGACAAAGCTGAAGCAGCAGAGATGAACAGGATACATCCAGGAAGCCAGAGTTATCCTCTCGGAATGTTCCTTCACTTTTCCCCAGAAGCTGAAAAAATGCCCTATCCAAAGGCACAGCTGAATGACAGGCCATCTGTGACCACACTCTTTTCCACCCACCCACTTAAAGTTCCCAAATGTTCATCAAGGAGAATGAATTTCCTAAGACAGTGCTAGCATTTTCTATGCAAGACAGCTGTTAGTCTTAAAGGGACTGGAAGAAATTTTTGAATAAATGCCAGCGTTAATAATTTGTGTCCTATCCTAAATAGCTAAGGGCTGTCATTCTCCCTTCTTCATTGACAGGCCTGGCTGACTCTTGAGCTAACCATCAAGTGCATCATTTTATGTGGGATACCTGGTATACGAAGAAGCAAACAACTTACACACACACACACACACACACACACACACACACACACACACACACACACACACACACACACCTTCATTAAAAACTTCAAAAAAGAGGCAAGGTTAATTCTCAGGTAACTTGCAAATCTGAGCCCTTACAATAATTCCCTGCAGCAACTTAGAGGTCACATACATTCCATCCTCAGGTGTGCATGTGTGCAGCTGAGGTGACAGAGTGCAGGCTAACAGCACTCACTAAAGCATTGCTATGTACTCTCTCTGCTCTGTACAAACCCTTAACTTGAGAATCTAGCTCATTCTACATAAATGGATGACCATTTATGTAATGTGCCTGAGACAGTTACTTGTCTCTGTGACCTGTCATAATCATTGCTAGCACTTCAATCTCAAAATGGAGACAATTTGTATGATAAATCCTAGTCACTTTAGGTTTAGTGCTTCATGGATCCCAGTGTTCCTATTAAGATTTTGAGACACCAACCCGTCTGATTTAAATTGTATCATTTGTCTGGGATATAGTTCAGTTGACACAGTGTTTATTTAGCATGCACTAAGCCCTGGGTCATCTCTAGCACCACATACACTGAATGTGGTCTTAGGGCACACCTGTGAGTCCAGCATTTGGTAGGTAGAGACCAGAGTTTTGGAAGTTTGGTGTTAGCCTAGGATTCATAAGACCGTGTCTGAAAGGAACAGCAGAGAAAGAAGGGTAGGGAAGGGGCTAAAGAGATGGCTCGGTGCCAGGCATGGAGGCGCACACCTTTACTCTCAGCACCTGTGAGGCAGAGGCAGGCAGATCTTTGTGAGGCCAGCCTGGTCTATAAAGTGAGTCCAGGACAGCCAAGGCTACACAGAGAAACCCTGTCTCAAAAAACCAAAAAAAAAAAAAAAAAAAAAAAAAAAAAAAGAGCACTGACTGCTCTTCCAGAGGGCAAGACTTTAGGTGGCTTAGAACCTCCTGTAACGTCAGCCTCAGAAAATGTCACCTAAGCAGACACCTGCCCTGGGTAGACTCATCACTCTACACATAATGAAAATAAAATATAAATCCTTTAAAAGAAAAGTCTTTTTCCTGGCATGGTGTAGTATACAACTTCAATCCAAGCATTCTGGAGGCAGAGGGTACCCTAGTCTACGTGGAAAGTCTAGGAAATTGAGGGTTATGTAGACTTTGCCTTTTTTTTTTTTTTTTTAAAGTTTTAAAAATGTTTTATGGCCGGGCGGTGGTGGCGCACACCTTTAATCCCAGCCCTCGGGAGGCAGAGGCAGGCGGATCGCTGTGAGTTCGAGGCCAGCCTGGTCTACAAAGCGAGTCCAGGACAGCCAAGGCTACACAGAGAAACCCTGTCTCAGAAAACCAAAAAAAAAAAAAAATGTTGTTATGTTTTATTGTTCTTAAAATTGTATGTGTTGACACTTACTTACCTGTCTGGTGTATGGGTTAAGTGTGCCATAGTGCACCTGTGGTGGTCAGAGGAGACTGTCTGTTAGGAGTTGATTCTTTCCTTCTCCTTTATTTGGGCTCCAGTGATCTTACTTCATCCAGCTTGCATGGCTAACAGTTACCTATAGTCACCTAGTGAGCCATCTCTCTACCACTTTTTGAGTAAGTGACATGGTCTCACCGTATAGCCCTGGTTGAACTAGAACTTGCTATGTAGACCAGGCAGTGTTTTTTAAGAGCTACTTTTGATTTGTTTTTGAAACAGGTCTCACTCTGTAGCCCTGGCTAGTCTGAAACTAGTTATGTGTGCCAGGCTGCCTTCAAACTCAAATTGATCTGCCTGCCTTTGCCTCCTTCACACAGGATTAAAAACATGTACTATGTGCAGTTAAATGCTATTTTACAAGTAATTGTACTTACGATGTAAAGGTTATACAAAAGCACTCTGGAAGCTGAGGCAGGAGGATCTTTAGTTTTGAAACCCTCCTAAATTGTGACATATTGAAACTTTATCCCCAACCCTAAATAGTCCCAGATCATATAACACAGAAAGACAATACTATAGAAATGCGTTGTCATCCCCATTTTTCTTAAGCCTTTCTCTTAGGCTCACTAACAAGTTAGTGTTGTCTTACAATTTTTTCTAAGTTTGTATTTAAAAGGGAGTTCCTTCAATTTTTTGATTTGACGTTTTCATTCTGAACCAGCTACACAAGAGGCAGAAACAAGAGAATGAGTTCAAGGCTTGTCTGAGCTACAAAATTAAAGGACATCATGAATGACCTAGGGACACTTTGTCTAAAAGTAACAAAACTGAGAGGAGCCTGACACTAGATCCCTAGCCAAGATACACTGAATTTATGTATATGATATCCCAAGTTTTGTGTGACCCACTGGTAGAGCAATTATCAGGAACAAGGGCCTAGGTTTGATCCCCAACACCACAGAAAATGTTAGATGCATCATATGTACATACTTGATATAAAGTAGGGTATACTGTTTCATAATCTGAAGCTAGCTCTTATTCTGAGTATGTTTTGCATTAAGCAAGCTTACATGTTTGGATCTATGTGGTAAAACAAGCCTGGTTAAAAGAAATTTAGTGTCACCAGGTGTGGTAGCGCACGCCTTTAATCCCAGCACTTAGGAGGCAGAGACAGGTGGATCGCTGTGAGTTCGAGGCCAGCCTGGTCTACAAAGCAGTCCAGGACAGCCAAGGCTACACAGAGAAACCCTGTCTTGAAGAACAAAACAAAACAAAATAAAAAAAATCTCTAAAGAAATTTAGTGTCAGGGCTAGGATTGTATTGCTTGGCGTATGAGAACTTTGGTTTTGAATACTGATTAAAGAGAGCTTCTGACACCTTGCTCTTTATCTCTCTTGTGTAGATTCTCAGCGAGAATTCACCAGTAGGCCAGGAACAGGATATGTGCCCGTGGAGTTTTGGAAGAAAACAGGTGTGTATCTGTCTGCTGGTAGTCTGTCTGTACTCACTAGTTTATGCAAGCTGGGAACCCATATGCTAGGCAAAGGTTTGTAACCAGCCTTTCAGATTGTCCATAATGTCCTCCTCATGGGATTGTTGTCTTCTCCTGTTTTCCCTCTGGCTGATCTGGCCTCTCCTGGACCGACCTGCCCATCTGATCTTGGCAGGTCAGGAGTTTGGAATGGGTCCTTCTAAACCTTTTCATGCTCATCTGCCGGATTCCGTTGAGCATAACTCTTTCTCCATTTTGACAGAAGTTGAATTTATTTCTGTCTGGTCTCCTTGCTAGTATCATACTGTGTCTACACTGCCACTACATTTACTGAATTCTGATTTTCCTGTATTTGGGTAGCACAGTGTGGAGATCAGAGAGTATCTTCAGTTTCAGCCCTTGACTTCTCCCTTGTTTCAACCTCTGTCTTGTTTGCTGCTCTGAACACCAGGCTGGCTGGTCAGGATGCTCCTGGAAATTCTGTTTCCACTTCCCATCTCCCTGTAGGAATGCTGGGATTGTTAGATGCTTCGTGTGGGTTCTGCAGATCCAAGTCCACGCCTTAGAGTTTTGTAGCAGGCACTATATCCATTGAGTACTTCCGTAGATCTCCGGTCTTGAATCTGATTGTGGCACAGCTTTTTAATACCTCTGCTCTTCCTTTTACTCCCACCACCCCCCAAAAACAGATTTACCTTTTTACTGGTTTTTCAGGACAGGGCTTCTCTGTGTAGCAATAGCAGAAACTCTCTTGGTAGACCATTGTTCCCTGTGACTTTATACAACCTCTAGCAAGATAGCCATCCAGACTATGGTTTTGTTTGGTTTTGATTTTGGTTTTTCCAGACATGGTGTCTCCGGTAGCTCTGGCTGACCTGGAATTTGCTGGCCACAAACGCTGCCTCCCTAGTGCTGAGGTTAAAGTCATGCTCCCCCTGCCCAGCACTATTTTTGTTTTTAATTAACTTGTCCTTAAACTGTGGGGGCAAAATGTACCTGGGGGAATGAGTAAAAAGCACCCAAAATCTATCTAACAAGTGGTAAAGGGCTGTGTAGATGTCTGAGATGGGAAGTCGGGAGTCCTGGGCCTCTGGACTCCAGAGCTTCTAACACAGCAGTTTAGAACAGTTTAATGCTGCTTTGAGCCTGAGCTGTATGAGAAAGAGCCAGGCTGTTAGAGATCCCCTTAGGGTCTGGCTTGTGTTTGTTTGTGGGCCTCTGGGAAGTATTTTGCATTCACATTCTCTAGGCTAAAGCCCTTGTCATTTGGAGGGATCTGGACCTAGCTAGCTATCCTTGTTTCTCCAACTTTCCTCTGGTTGGTTGCACCTGGATACCTCCAGGCCCTTAAGTGATCTTTTTGTGTGTCCATTTCATTGCATAAAACCACCATTGTCATTTACCACCCCACCCAGACTACCCTGACTCCTCACCTTGCAACTACCCTTTACCCCTCTCCACTGAGTCCCACCCAGTTCCCAGTTGCTTTCTTTTCTCATTGTATACAGCTCTAGGAGTTTACATTTCCTTTAGAAAATAAAATTTTCAAAACATTTTTTGATCCTCTCCTGCCCACTGTAGAGTTGACAACCATTTTCCTGAAACTCTAGTCTTGTATTTTGATAGTCACCTAAGCCACTGGGGTACTTGATCACTTTACCAGATAATGGATGGTGTCTCCTAGACTGTGTAACTCCCAGCTTTATCAAGCATCTAGCTCCAGTTTATACCTCACAGTTGCATCACTGAGTGAGGTTTTTGAGGTTTTTTTGTTTTTGTTTTTGTTTTGTTTTTTTGAGACAGGGTTTCTCTGTGTAGTCTTGGCTGCCCTGAATTGGCTTTGTAGACCAGGCTGATCTCAAACTCACAGAGATCCACCTGCCTCTGCCTCCTGAGTGCTGGGATTAAAAGCGTGCACCACCACACCCAGTTGGGTGAGCTTTTATAAGAATAATGTAAATGTATGCTTCATGTTCACCCCCTGAACATCTTGTTCTCACTATTTTGTCTTAGAAATGCTGTGCACAAACCCACAATCTCACTGCTTGGGAGGCAGAAGTAAGGAGTATTACAACAAGTTTGAGGCTAGCCTAGGCTATATAGGGAGAACCTACCAAACCTCCTTGGCCCCCATTCCCTGCCTCCACCCCCAGTGCTTCAGGTTGGAAGGGAAAAGATTTCTCTGCCAGTTGATTTTACTGTTGCTTTCTTCCAGAAGAAGCTGTGAATAAGGTGAAAATTCAGGCCATGTCAGAAGTACAGAAGGCTGTAGCTGAGGCAGAGCAAAAGGCCTTTGAAGTGATTGCAACTGAGAGAGCCCGGATGGAGCAAACCATAGCGGATGTCAAGCGGCAGGCTGCAGAAGACGCTTTCCTGGTCATCAATGAACAAGAGGAGTCCACAGAGGTCAGAGCTGGGCTGGGCTATAGGCTGGGCTGGGCGGCTGAAGGGGAGCAAGCCCGCTGTGTGTCACTGAGGTGCTGGGTAGGAAGAGTCCACTCTTGAATGAGATGATGGGATTTTTAGCCAATACCAGGAAACGTTTTAAGATATACCAAAATAATTAAACCATTCTTTTGTATATATTATGTTCTATCAAACACACACACACACTTTAGCTTTTATGAAGTAGAGTTTGTCCCATTGCATGATAATGACCAGGGATGACAGAGTAGGTTTGTTCCAGGCCGATGGATACCCAGCTATAGATGTGGCGGACTCATTGTGTGCAGATGGATACCTAGCTATGTGTGTACACTTCTTTTTTTAGTCAGTAATCTCATTAGGTAGATGTTGGTTCTAAAGTTACAGACGTGGCAATAGGTAGACCTCCCAGTACCCTACTCAGAGCCCCGGATGCTTCCATACAATAAAACAATTGCAACCAGACATGGTGTTACATAGTTGTAATTTTAGTTTGGGAGGCTAAGACAAGAGAATTTAGAGTTTGAGGTGACCTAGTACTCATAGGTAAAGACTGGTCCCAAAAAGGTGGTGGAGGAGAAGATGTAAAGGCAGAAATACAACAGTCTCAATTATGCCCCTGGCTAGCCTTCACCCCAGTACTGTGTGCTGCCTCTTAATTGCGTCCCATTCTTTTATGGTTTTTATTTTGAGACTTGGTCTCACTAAGTTGATTAGAGCTGCCTTTGAAACCAGCATCTGCCTTCCTCTAGAGGAGCTGGAACTGCAGTGCACAGATTTCTTTGAATTCAAAGACAGTTTTCTGGGTTTTGTTTTGTTTTGTTTTGTTTTGTTTTGTTTTGCTGGGGGCGAGTGTTGTTTGTTTGAGACAGGGTCTCTATGTACCCTGACTGTTAGACTGTCCTCAAACTCATAGATAGCTGTCTGTCTCCCAAGTGCTGGGATCAAAGGTGTACACCTGCACTCCTACCTTGTAACCTTCATGTGTGTGTGTGTGTGTGTGTGTGTGTGTGTGTGTGTGTGTGTGTATTTTTTTTAAAGGTTATAGATTTTTGAGACCAGATCTTTAGGTATAGCCCAGTCTGTCTTGTTACTGTGTAATCCAGGTTGGTCTTGAACTAAAAACAACTCTTGTGCCTCCGTCTCCTGAGTGCAGATTGCAGGTGTGCACCACCATATCAACCTTCTCATTTTAGTCATTTTTAAGACATAAGACTTGTAGGAGCTATAATTTTTAAGCAGGAAAACAAGTAAGTACTCTACAGGTGAGATGCATGCCAGTATGGATTCTGGCAACTTTGCATTTCAAAAGGAAAAACAGACATCCTAAGCTTTTGGTGAGTTTGCACTGGGCCAGAAGTACTGTTTCTCTTGCATTTATCAAAAAAATCCTGTTGATGACCAGCAGTTTCTCCATCTCATGAGATATGCTATACAGCATGAGAGAAGCATGCTATGCCCACCTTGTTTACACACTGGCTTCACGTCTTTAAGGGTCAGTTTTCTGTACAGAGGTACAGAGCTGCCTTGTCTTATTGGCCTGGTATCTTTTAGGAAGATAACTCAGTTTACAGTTCGGGTACTCTTCAGGCAATAAGGACTTTGTTGTGATGTCTGAACTATGGCAGCTTCTACTCTTCAGCGTAGCCCTAGACCTGGGCTGCTACCCTGCCTGAGATAGAGGGACAAAGAGTATCGAGTCACTTGTTTCCCACAAGGCATGTTCTGTCCCCAGCTCCACAATAAACTAGTTGATGATGAAGAGGAGAGTCCTTTCTCCTGTAATCCAAGCCTGACAGGAAGTCTGAGTTGGGACCCAAGGTTTTTGACAAGCCCCAGGTAGTTCTGATACAGGCCACCTGAGATACTGACATAACTGGTGGCCTCTGCTTAACAAAAGAAAGTGTAGCAACACAGTTCTGGCTTCTGTGACCAGTGACTCAGGAGATTTATAGCCTTTCCACACTAACAACCAACGTTTTGAGGAATGCCATTTGAAGCATGACTAAACAGTAAGCATTTTGTCTTTTTATTTGGCACAAGGGGTTGTCCTTGTGATAGGATCTCATTCTGGGCTGGCCTTGAATTTGCTACATAGCCAAGGCTTACCTTGAGCTCCGGACTCACCACCTGCCTCCCAAATGCAGGGCACACATCAGCAAACCTGACTTTTGCACTTTTTTTTTGTTTGTTTGTCTTGTTTCAAGATATTGTCTCACCATATTACCCAGGCCTTAGCCTCCTGGGTAGCTGGAACTGCAGGCTGACACCATTCCTTTGCCCGAGTGCTCCTGACGCTGACTGTATTGTAGCTGCAGACAGGAGCCTGCCTCTGGCGGCTGCTTTATTCTACTACATTTCATCACCATGAAGATGATGTTAAATAATGGCAGTCAGGATGGAAATGTTGGTGACTTGCTGCTCTCACCTGGTTCTTAGATGTCCTTACACATACCTGGAGGAAAAGGCAGCCTGTAGTAGCAGCAGCCTGTGTAGGCAGCTCCTGGCTTCTTCCTCACAAGTGCCATCATTTTGTTGAGGTATCGTCCTCGGTGGCTCATCCGACTCACACACATTTTGCCTGAAAATGTGTAAGTGTAACATAATATGTCCATTCTCTAATTCTGTCCTCTGATGCTGGTAGTCCTGGCAAGGTTTTACATCGCAGTAATACATTCCCAAGAAGCCTGGGTTAGAAGGGCTCTGTATTCGTTTCTAATGTAATCTGTATATGGAGTATCTGGACCCCAATGACGACATTCTGGCCTTAGCACATGTGGGCCTTTAGTTTTCCCGTCTTACAATGCTGGGAAGGAGCCAGTAGGCCTGTTTTGTACTCTGGTCAAACATCCTGGGTTCAGAGGGAAGGCTGTCTTTCTTCCCTAACTAGTGCTATAGCCAGGCTTGAGATGGCCTCTGGTGTTTTTGTAGGCAAGAAAGCTGTTTGCTAAGTTGTTATAGCTTCACCATACTAGAACATTAAAAAAAGAAAGAAAGAAAGAAGAGGGAAAAAGAGAGAGGAAAAAAATAATAAAAGAAAAGAAAGAAAAACTTTTACCAGTAGATCCTGGGAGTCTTCAGGTATAGAACATTCACATGCCACTATTTAATTCTTCCCAGAGGTAGCAGAGGATCAGGAGTCAGTGCTGGGACTGCACAAGGACTAGCTTTTGTGGGTTTTGTTTTGTTTTGTTTTTTGTTTGTTTGTTTTTCTTTCTTTTTTTAAATGCTGTCTTTGCTCCCAGCCATCTGGGGAAAGTACTAACTTGTGCTGTAGTAACTGTCCTCCTGCTTGTATGGCCACTTCTTGAGCCCTCAGTAAACCATGCTGGGCTCTTACATTCTGTGGTAGAGTTACTGTTCTTAGGGGGCACTTTCTGTGGAATTCAGGACTATATGCCGCATTTACTAGGGAGTAAATGTAATGTAGTAAGAAAATGCCCTGAGTGCCACTTAAATGGCCTTGAGAACAGACTACAGTTTCCCCTCAGCCCATGTGTTATATGACATGACAGGCACAGAGGACAAAGGAGACAGTAGCACAGCCACCCATCTTCTTCATCCATTCTGGTTTCCAGAAAGGAACTTTTTGGAGAAAAGAAAAGTCTCGGCAGGGCATGGTGGCACAAACCTTTAATCCCAGCACTCAGGAGGCAGAGACCGGCAAATCACTGTGAGTTCAAGGCCAGCCTGTTTTACAAAGCGAGTCCAGGACAGCCAAGGCTACACAGAGAAACCCTGTCTTGAAAAAACGAAACAAAACAAGATCAGATACTATGCTGGGTGTGGTGATGCACGCCTTTAATCCCTGCACTCAGGAGGCAGAGGCAGGCAGCTCACTGTGAGTTCAAGGCCAGCCTGGTCTACAAAGCAGTTTAGGACAGCCAAGATAACAGAGAAACCCTGTCTCGAAAAACCGAAAAAAAAAAAAAATCAAATATTATCAGTAAAATGGTGAAGATGGTTCCTTCATTGAGAGCAATAGAAAAATCTTTGCTCAAGCTTATTATGTGGATGTGTGGTCTTCAGAAGATAGTTGTGAGACCTGGGCCGAGTGACATGTGCCCATGATCCTGGCATTTGGGAGGGAGAAACAGGAGGATCAGGTGGTAAAGGTCATCCTCAAAGGATTCACCCACATGTGTAGCTCCACGGCCCTTGCTCTCTCATGCAGATGACAAGTGACAGTGGCAAGCCTGCCCCTCAAGATTTCAGCAGCCACTAACTGATGCCTGTGTCTTGCAGAACTGCTGGAACTGTGGCCGAAAAGCCAGTGAGACGTGCAGTGGCTGCAATATTGCTCGCTACTGTGGTTCCTTCTGCCAGCATAAGGACTGGGAGCGGCACCACCGCCTCTGTGGCCAGAGCCTGCATGGCCACAGTCCCCACAGCCAGAACCGGCCACTGCTCCCTGGAGGGCGGGGCTCAGCCAGGTCTGCTGACTGCAGCGTGCCCAGCCCAGCCTTGGACAAGACATCAGCTACCACCTCACGTTCCTCAACACCTGCCTCTGTGACAGCCATCGATGCCAATGGACTTTGAGCCACAGACTCCACCCACCCTGATGACCACTCCACATGGCAGAATGCGTGTACCAGGGAGCTGACGAGTAGAAGAACTAGCTGTTGGGTCATCAGCAAGAAATGAAGTGGCAGGAAGCGTCCAAGAGGCGCTGCATAGCTTCTCTGAGATCTGCCAGGTGTCCTTGGAAGAACTAGTGTATCGTTCTCTGCACACAAGACATAGCTCAAGCTGCCTCCGCCATGGCTTTCCAGATGTTTCTCTTCCAGCTGAAGCTGGCATACCCATCCCCTTCTCAGTGTATACCACCAGCTCCCTCCGACTCCTTGCATCAGACTGTCAGTAGGGTCCCAGCAGGCACTTGTGTCTCACACCATCCATAATAGAGGCCTGAAGACTGGTAGGCTGAGGAGGCCCTTCCTCCTCCTGCCTCCAGACAGTTACCTGAGCCCTACGTCTACCCTCAGGTAACACTGATTGGCCTAACAAAGACTTGGGGAACAAAAAAAATCAGTACTCAGGATTCCTTCCTGAGCCATCAAACCTGTTAATATACTCAGAAATGCAAGAAAGTCACCATTTCAGTAAAACCTCCAGTAATGATAAAAAAAAAAAAAATGTCTTCCCAAACATCATGGATCATTTTGGACAAGATTTTCCAACCTGGGCAGCTTCATTAGTTTGGAACCCACCATCCAACTCTGGTGTTTCACTTGGTTTTGCTTGTGCAAAAAATAATCTCCATCGCATGGATTGGTCTGAGAAAGGATGAAACCATTGTGTGAGTCTTTTCTCTTGAGCATGTTGGCCAAACTAATATTCATTCAGTGGATCGCCTCTGGAAATGCAGAACCCTCTGCCACTGCTTGACTGTTTGAAACAGTCATCTTGTTCTGTGTGTCCTTTTATCTCTCAGACTGTACATGTCTGCATCCCCAGGGGTGTCTCTTGCACAGAAGTTCTCTTTGGCACCCGCCAGGCTACAGTGTGAGCAGTGCTCCTGATCTTGATGGGATTATTCACACCTGGTTTTGTGGCATTACACCACCTCATGGGTTCACTATCCGGTGGACATTCCCAGCCTCCTTTTTCTGTGCTATAGCATCCCTCACAGCTCTCAGAAAGAGTTGGTGAGATGTGGGAACTGTTTTGAAGAATGTGACCTGTTTTTCTTCCCATCTTCAGGAATCTTTCCAATTACCTGATTCTCCAAATAGAACATCGTCTGTACCCCATTCATCAGGCCAAGTGCTGCCTCATATCCTTTCCCCCTTGCCATTTGAAGTTTGTTATTTGTCCCAGGACTGTGCCCTACCACTCAGTGTCCTCCGGCTTCCTCTTGCTCTGTGTAGTCAGTTGGATGAATCATTGCCTTTGGTCCTGGGGCTCTTGGAAGCCGTGGCGTGGTCACTAAATCTGAATACTTGCCCTAACCCACAACAGTATGGATGGTATTGTCCTTGCATACAGCTATGACTGGTTTTAAGATACTGAGTCCCTACCTTATATGAACAAGGATTTTCAGTCTTACAAACTTAGACCTTTAAAATCATGTTATTTCACCATAGAATACCCAAGACCCACTACTTGCTAGACAGCTTTGTACAGTCTGGTCTCCCTGGTCTGATCCCCATCAGTCTAGTATCCCAGCCACTGGCGCAGCTTTATTTTACTAGGTAGACTGAGTACTAGACAGCACTTGCGTTACTCTCAGATACAAGAAAGTCTGTCTTCTGTGAGTCTGGAAAATGTCTCCTGGTGTACTCTGGGTTGTTTATTCATTAGTAAATTGGATGAACACCTTCTAAGTGTTAAAATCTTGTGGCCACAGGACTATTCCAGGTAGTTAGAACAAAGAGCTGGAACCAACACTCTACTACTTAGAAGTCCATTTCTACAGCAAAGGTTTGGAATACAGGGCCTAGCCTACTTTTGTGGCCTGCATGGTTGCCCTGAAAGATTGTGTCTATGGTGCTGTTGGAGATGGCTTGGCTTCTATGCCCTGCACAGGTTTGTCTACAGACCTGGGCAGTACTTCACACTATATAGTTCAGTTCTTAGACTTATCACTGGAGTAGGAGCTGGAGTTGCAAGAGAGTCCATCTCCCCTCCCCACCCTCCCTCCCCAGCACTTCAGTTCTAGGCTGGGGATGAATAGAAAGCTTCCACTCATCCGTACTAAGAAAAGAAGAAACAGCTGAGTCAGCTGCTCAAAGGTCTGTCTTCTTCAGTAACTATTTGGGGAACAAAAAAAAAGCCAGGGCTTCATCCTCCTCTGCCAAGTGAAAGATAATAATTGCAGGAACCAGACGACAAAGGTAGCCTACCTGGAAGTCACGCATCATTCCCTACTCCAGCTAGGTTGGGACCTGGCTTATTTATTTGGCAGTGTGGCTAGCATGCTGGATTTGATTCCCAGCATGACATAAACCAGCCATGGTGGTACATACTTATAAATCCAACACTTGGGAGGTGGAAGCAGTGGGACCAGAAGCTTAAGGTCGAGGCCACCCTGAGTTACATGAGTTCTATCGCAACAAGAAGACACATAGGTGGGTCCTTGTAGCTCGATGAGGTCGGCTCATGCAGGCAGGCGGTGGTGAGCGCACAGGCTGAGTGGCTTTTTTCTGAGGCACCAAGTCATGTGCTGCCATGAATCTGTATGGAAACAACCTGTCTGCCCCGCTCATGTCTATTCGGGCCATTGGCTGTTGGCTGTTCGCTTCCGCGATATAGACTCCTTTATCCATTTGATCCCAGGAAGTGACAACTCTGGCATCTTTAGCTTCCAAAGGGGAAGTCTACATTTTACTTTGTATAGTCCTGTCTCCAAAGATGAAGTGACCTGTACTGTCACCTTCTCATAGAGGGTGAAGACATTTTTCTGAGTAGTTTTGGAAACCATCTTGGCAAGTGTGTGAGGACTCAACAGAACTGCAAGTGTGTTAGCGGGTTCTCCCTGGAGCATAAGGAATGAGCAGATGGCCATCATCCTGGAAACTGCAGATGGGATTGTGGGTTGAATAAACCATTACAAATAGGGCACATCTTGAAGGCTTTCTTCAGAACTGGACTAGAACCAAGGTTTCCAGGCTCCTGGCTCAGAAGACTGAGCTAGTGTGCATTAGCTATTTGCAGAGAGCTGGGTGGTGGCATGTTTAAACCAAATGTAAGAAAAGCCAGAGGGAACTGAGCTGGCCAGTGTAGGCCTGCTGGCCAGCTGTGGAAGATCCTTGACCCAGCAGCTACTTAGCACAGCCTGCTCACTCAAGTATATTCCTGTAAAGCCAAAATGCTGACTACCTACCTGCTTCTGCCTCGTGTTGACACCCATTTCCAAAGATGATGGAGCAAGTGTGAGCCAGGAGGAAGCTGAGGTGGTGGGTGATGTTCACCCTACCGTCTCCCCTCCCACAGGCCAAGAGGTGATGCTTCCCACTCAGACCCCATCTTGTCAGGCCTCCAGCTGCCCAGTGTAAACTGTCAATGCTTATACCAAAAAAGGCATGTGCAGCTGGCATCCGTCAGGGACAGCCCAGTCCCTGCCTTGTAGTTGGCCAGGGAGAAGCTGCAACAGTTGTTCAGTGAATGGCTGAAAGGCCTGTTTAATATAAGGCCTTCGTTCCACTCCTGCGGCTTTCCAAGTTCCATCCGTACAGAAAACCAATAATGTAAATAAATAGAGAGCCAAGCCTGCAAGCATGGTTTGCAGAGGCAGGTGATGAATGTGAAATCACCTGCAGGACGCATTTGAGTCTGGTTTTTCTGTGCTTTGTCATTTGACTCAATAGGAACTTTTGTTAACTCTGTGCATAACTTATTTAATGTACTGTATAAATGAACCAAAACTGTTAAATATGTATTTAGTTTGTTCTACTTAAAGTAGTTAATAAAAATGCTATATTCCTTTTCTGACTCAAGCTGAACTAGGCCTGGGCAAGATAAGACAGTGGTGAAAATGCGAATGCCAAGTGGCCTGCTGCAGGCGTTGATATTGTCATGCACCACACACATGCACTCTCTCTTCCCTCCCCCACCCCCAGGTCTTTGGTGAAGGGACAGTGGGGCTCAAATTATTCTTGCTGTGGCCAAAAGATGGGATTTTTTTTTTTTTGAGGTGGGTGGCAGAGCAAAAAAGGAGATGGGCTGCGAAGGAGAGAAAGGTTCTAACACAAAAGTCCTGGAGGGCTTGCAGTTGAGCAGTCCATGAAGCCAGTTGCAGTTGAGTGCCAGCAATAATGTACAGATATCTTTGGTTCCTTGCACTTTTCTCTGTTGAAAACATTCAGGGAGTAAGTAAGTTTTTCCAAGTAGCTGTTATTTCCTTATAAAATTTCAACATTGACATACTTGGGTTTGTGAGGGTTTTGTTTTGTTTTATTTGTTTGTTTTGTCTTTTCTGTACTGACACTGTCTTAATTTCACTTGTGCTTAAGGTTATGTAATTTGAGGCAGTACTTTCCCTCTAAGCGTTCATTCAGCTTCATTGTCTGTTATCCGGCGCCCCCTGGAGGACAAAACGGATCCTGCTGCTTCTGCTTCCTTCAGAGTGCTAACTCCTAGCCAGGGTGATCCTCTGGCTGCTGGCTGTTTGTTTTTCTTGGATTTCAGCCTTTTCTGGGGCTGCCTCTATCCCATGAGCCCAGATTTTTTTTTCTGGGTGCATTTAGGAGGTTCCAGAAGAGTTCAGGTTCAGCCTTCGTCTCATGCTGGACTACTTTACTTTGACAGCTCCTAGACCCCAAGCTTGGCCTTGGCAGATTATGGGACTGAGTAGAACCTTTCATCACCCTCCCTGCTTCTATAGCTAGAACATTGCCACTCAAGGATGCCCACTTTCAATGCCTTCCACACTTGACAGCAAGTAGTAATTCGTACCAGGGCAAAACATGTACCTGCATATGTCTCCTATGACTTGGGGTGCTAGTAGTGCCTACCTGTTGGGTTGTGAGTGTGAAATGTGATTTTAACAGAACCAAGTGGCATATGTGGGTATTAGCTGTTAAGCCAATGATAACCAAGCTTCAACCCAAAGAGCCACAGAAGCTAGGTATATAGTAAGGGACAGGGTGGGAGACAGACAGATCTTGTTGGAAAAGGAAAATAAGATAGTTATGGGTGAGTGGGGGGTGGTAAGAACAGCTAAAATGAAGAGCCATTTGAAGGATAGGGAAACCTAATAAAGTAAGGAGTGTCCTAAAATATATGCACACGTCACAGTGAGCTAAATGAAACCACCAAGCAATGAGGGAGACAGAGCCCCCGCTGACTATCACTGCCAAGTGGTACTTCCAGTACTGGAATTGTGGTGCATCTAATGGAGCTGTTGGCCAAAGGGATAAATGGGAATCCCCAAGCAACCCAGGCTGTTGTCAAGACTACAGCTTGCTCTCCACAAATTGATGACAAAGCATTGCTTAAGACACACACACAACTCATTGAACAGGGAGACGCTGAGCTGGTGCCTACCTAGAGCCTTCACCCCTACTCTCTCAGTAGCACTCTTTGGTACAGTAAGGTTCTCTGCATGCTAACAAAAGCACCGTAAACAGCGACCCAGCTACAAACCCTTTGTTCTACAATGGTGTCCTGCTTGCAAGATAGGCTAGGGCGATGGCAGCACAAAATGTGTGGTAGAAACCATTATCTGATGTGACTTAGGGCCCACTCCGCAAGATGGCTCGGGCCTGACACTGCATAGGTGACCAAGAACCTGAGACTAGATAGTCTAGGGAGCTAGAGTAAAACCAAATACTATTTTTTTTCCCCAAATACTATTTTAAAAAAACAAAAACTCCTACCAGGTGGGAGTGGCACACGTCTTCAATCCCAGCACTCGGGAGGCAGAAGCAGGCTAATCTCTCGAGTTTGAGACCAACCTGGTCTTCAAAGTGAGTTCCAGGACAGCCAGGGCTACACAGAGAAACCTTGTCTGGGAAAAACAACAAAAAGAATGACTTACTTGCAACCCTTCTTTACAGTCCCCTCATTTTATCTTCTCAGAAGCTGCATCAGCAGGAACTGGCACATAAGGAGCTAAGGCATTTTATAAGCAGTGGGCACTGTCTAGGTTGTTGCACCTGGCCTAGGCCTAAGCCAAGCCCCAGTCACAGGTGTAGGCATTTGAGGACAGTGGAGTGACAGCTAGGTAAGGAGCCAGAACCTCTGGCTTCAGGATTCACTCAGCCCTCCATGGCCTGGTTGCTGATACTTTGTTATCCCTAGTGCCCACCACAAATCATGTCCCCCAGTAGATGTCGGGAGGCCTGCAGAGCCAGTCATAGCAGGCTATGAGGGAAGGCAGTAAGAGGTGGTCCCGAGTTCATGGCTTTGGCCTGTTGCTGAAAGGCTGAGGCAGTATCTCTAGAGTAGACATCAAGGAGGCGTGACTGAGGCTGGGGATGGCCCATCAGCCTGCATGTGATTTAGGTTAAGGGGACTGCATGAATTTGGGAGTTGGAAAGACCTCATATGTCAGGCACATTACTTCAATGGAGGAGAAAATAGCCATAAAGGGTCTTAACTAAAGGAGCGTGGTGACCACAGGAATGACTATTGTGAGCCCCTTCTAGGACATTGTGCAGCCTGAAGCTGCCATGGACCTGAACTGTGTTATCCTGCAGATACAAGACACGGTGTGGGTTGTGGGAGTACACATCATTAAAGACAATGTGCCCCCAATACCGCTGCCTCAGATTCCCATTGCTGAGACTGCAGACTCAAACCTGTGCCTCTTGGACCTTGTTGCTCCAAGACAGCCTTACTGCTGCCTGAGGCCTGACCTCCCATTACTCCCTCTTCACTCTGTCTGCAGCTCTCCTGCTCGGCCACCTCTCCATCCACTAAGATCCCCTGCTTAAGCTTGGAAAGCTCAAACCAAGTTACTCTCTCCTAGAGACTCCCATCAGGATAGACACCCTTCCAGCTTCAGTGTTCTCCCTAGCAGCTCTGAGCCTTCACCAGGGGAACAAGGATACAGACCGCTTGTTAAATAAGTAAGGTTAGACCTGGTAGCAAAGGCCTCTAATCAGCAGCTGAAGCAGGGGAATGAAAAGTTCACAGCCTGCATTGGAAACTTACTGAGATCCTTATATAAAATAAGGATCAACTGAGAGTCAAAATAGAAGTGGGACATGGCAATATATGGTGAGGCAGGAGGATCCCCCAAGGTTCACACTATCTCAAAACTAAGATTAAAAATAAAAAGGGCTGGAGAGATGGCTCAGTGGTTAAGAGCACTGACTGCTCAAAAAAAAAAAAAAAAACAGAAAAATGAGGAGGTAACAATGACAATCTCCAGAACCCATATTTCTTAAAAGCCAAGTGAGGTGCTCTCAGTACTAGGAAGTGGAGACACTGGCCAGCCAGCATAACTTCAGCAACTCTAGATCATAAAGAGATAATTGTATTGTATTGTATTTATTTTGTTTTGGTTTTTTGAGGCAGGGTTTCTCTGTGTAGCCTTGGCTGTCCTGGACTCACTTTGTAAACCAGGCTGGCCTCCAGCTCACAGAGATCCGCCTGCCTCTGCTTCCCGAGTGCTGGGATTAAAGGTGTGCATCACCACGCCCAGTAAGACATTGTCTTTAACCAAAAAATAAATAAATAATTGTAAGTACCTGAGGAACTACACCTGAATTGTCCTCTTGCCAGATACACAGAGAAATGGTGATGTGTTATTGGTTTTTGTTTTGTTTTGTTTTGTTTTGCTTGCTTTTGTTCTGTGGAGCCCAAGGCTTATCCACTACAAGTAGCATGCTGCTGCAGCCCATGCCTTTAGTTCTGAGAGTCTGCTATTGCTGTTTGGGGGGCTGCAACGCAGGACCGTGAGCAGGGGTTGTTCCTCCTGCATTAGTTCTCTATCTGGGGGGACAGTGAAAGCACGGTGCGGGTAACAAACCTTTCCAAGGAGAGTCATGGAAAAGGAACAGGTAACTGCAGTATATTCTGGAGCCTGCTTGGTTCTGGTCTGGCCCCAAGACAACCACACCTCAAGGGGACACTGGGAAGAACCACAGAAAAGAGCTGCTCTTCTGGCCACACCCCAGCACCCAGCAAGGCTCTGGCAGTCACACAGGACATGAATGAAGTCATCACTCAGACCCTGGCCACCAGCCTTGGCTTCAAACCCAGTGTAGCTTCAGAATGAAGCTCCTTTAAGGGCTCTGCCTCCCCAGCCACAGCCCCCAGGCTTTGTCCTTCCCCCTGGTTTCCGTATCCTCTGTTTTGGCTTCCCTTGGTTCACTGGAGTTGAGTCTCCCTGCCACTCTGACCTTGGAAGCCCCACATGAGGGACAGGTGACATCCATTCCATGCTCCTTGATACCATGAACCTCCCTGTAGAGTACCATTTTAGGTGTCACCATTAGTCACTACTCAGTCTTGTATTCCGCCTTGCTATGGCTTGTAGAACTCTTGGGTATGCTGTTAAGAGACAGTGGTGAGGACAAGCCAGCCTGGCAGCTTCTGGCAGGGGCTAGGTCCCCCTCCAGCAGCCTCTTTGGAACTCTGAGGAGGTTCTGTAGAGTAAAGCTGAGCTTGGACCACATAATTCCTCTTTCCCAGGCAGGGCTCCTGGAAGGACGGTCTGGGGTATGGCCTTGAGCTGAGTGACTGATGATGAAGCTCCTTCTGCCAGTGTGGCAGCTAAAGCTGGAAACCAAGTGCAGCTCTAAACATAGGCTTTCTTCCCCGAGTTTCATGTCAAGGTGGCCAAGAAAGCCTGGCCTTACCAAGAGAGAGACACAGACAGACAGACTGAGGCAACACCACAGATGACTACCAACTTTATTGCCTCTGTGCTGAGTACCCAGGCTGGGGTTCAGAGATCTCTGGGGGCAGCAGGCAACTCTAGGCCCAAATTATTGCTACTCTGCAAGGTTTTTCTTGGGGCTTCCCATAGTGCCCTGAGAATGAGTGGGGTGAGAACATGCAAATGACATGCAAACCAACCCAGGATCCCCCCAGAGGTTTCTAGTACAGACACTGGTGCTAGAAATTCTAGGGCTGACCCAGAAAGGTGATAGACACCCACCCAGGTCTCTACACTACAGGCTGAAGTGGCCTAGCCTCAGGGGTCAAGGTTCCAGGGTTTGAGGGGGTCCCTGAGCATCAGCCCTGGTTCTGACTCTGGCTGAGGAAGAACAGAAATCTAACCCCAAAGCAGCAGGTAGAAATGAGGACACCCCTAGTCAGCCAGAGAGGGAAGGCATCTGCCTGCATCACACAGCACAGGAAAGGAAAGGGGAGACCAGAATCTGGACTTCCTGAGTCAGGCAGAAGCCCAGGTGCTTAAAGGTTATAAACAGTAAATTAAAGCAAGCAGCCCAGCTCATGATCCCTGGCAGAGACCCTGTACCAGCTGCCCAGGCTTTTAGCCTGGGAACAGGCAGGTTCCTTGGTCTTATTGTAGAGTTGACCTGTGCGGAAGGCTCTAGAATGGCAGGCAAGGCTGCAGCTCAAGCAGAGCCGGCTCAGTTATTGTTCATAATCCACCAGGAGGCTGTGGGTGAGAGGTTGGGGAGTCAGGAGCTATAGGGGGCTGCCCTCCTGGATCCCAGGGCTGTTAGGAGCACAGGGGTACAGCGCACCTGGGAAAAACACAGTAGTGAGTGTGTCCGGGGCCCGCAGGTGATCGATGAGGGTGCGCTGGAAGGCCTTGCTGCAGGGAGACTGCTGGTGCCTGGGAGGCCATGGAACAGAGGCTACAGCCATCTGCTCTGGGTCATCCAAGCTTAGTTCTGCTGCCTGGACTCAAGGCACCAACCCTTCCACTACTGGTTCTAAACTGTCTGTCCTCAAGTGAAGTGGGAACAAGGTATCTCTATTACCAGGCGACTGCAAGGACTAACTAAGGCACCTAGCATGGGGGGGGGGCGGGGGGGGCAGGGGGCCTAGGTTTACACTCATTGAGTGCCTGCTGTGCATCTGACGTATTGAGTTTGTTAGACAGGCTAGCTCAGGCTGGCCTTGAATCATTGATCTTCCTGCGTCTGACTTCCAAGTGCTGGTATTATAGCCAACTTGTATAGTACTATGTGTGTAGTGTTGCTGTTTGGTTGGTTGGTTTTTGAGACAGGGCTTTGATGGCCTTGTACTCTGAGCTCTCTTGCCTCAGGCCTTCAGTGTTGATAGCATGCACTCAATACCTAACTTGCATGTTGTTGTTGTTGTTGTTGGCTTTTTGAGACAGGGGTTCTCTGTGTAGTCTTGTCTATCCTGGACTCACTTTGTAGACTAGGCTGGCCCTGAATTCACAAAGATCCACCTGCCTCTGCCTCCCTGAGGTGCTGGCACCACAGGCGTGTGCCGCCTCACCCAGCTCTTAAGTTTATTCTTTACACATCATTTCATCTGGGGCCCAAATGTGTTAGGTAAATTATCTGAAATCCCAGTGCCAGTGAACTGGAGAGTAGCCTAGAATTGACCCCCTCCAGAACCCATCCTCGGTGTCAGGTGTGCGACCACCACTCACCTTCTCCAGGAGGCTTCATCCTGCCAGAACTCATATAGGGCGAAAGCAGCATTGTCTAGCGTCTTCTGGGCAGACACACTGCAGAGCCAAACAAGTGGCCAGGCTAGACCAGGGCCATGACCACACTGCCTGCCTGCCAAGGATCTCACGGGAGCCCTGCCCAGAGTACCCAGCCACCATCCCTCTCTGCCCCCACCACCCACTTCAGGCATCCCACTAGCTAGCCAGGGACTCACTGCAAGCAATGGCTCTGGGCCCCTGTGAAGTTCATGTAGCAGCACAGGGCACGGTGAAAATCCTGCAGGGCATCCTCTGCCACCTGTACCTGCCTCTGCACCACAAGGATGTGCTGGCAAGAGAGCAGCTAGTCACAGGGGAAGCCACACTCCGACCTTCCTAAGATGGTCCAGATATGCCCCCTGTGGGGTCTGGTCCCCACACCCAACAAGACCTCCCAGCATCTGACTCCAGCCTCCAAGCCACTGACCCTCTCTCTGCTGTACCCCCTCCCACTGTGCCCTCTAACTTCCATCCCTACCTCAAGCCTGACTTTCACAGATACGGATGAGAGAACAGAAAGCCTAAGGCAGTCACAGAGCAAAAAGCCAGCACCTTCCTACCAGGTCTGGGTAGGCAGCCATTACCCTTCTTCATGAGTACTCCTTCCCAAGCTCACCGAGTCAGGACCCTTGGCAAGGTCCTCTTCATGAAGGGGTTCCAGCCGGGGTGCCTGCAAGGGACACAGAATTATAGGCTGAGCCTCTAATATGTTATTGGCTTGAACAGGTGTAACAGAAACGCTCTCTGAGGGGCACTGGCCACCCAGCCTCTTACCTTGCACTCAAGCTGGTCTATGAGCTCCTGGAGGCGGTTGACCTGCAGCCGCCACTGCAGCTCAGCCTCTGAACTCCACCCTGGCAGAGGGACCAGGAGGACATCAGCCAGGGGCCCCTGAAGCTGGAAGACCTCTCAGGGTGAAATGGGAGCCATCGGCCAGGCAAAGCCCTGAGACAACAGGAGATTTGACATCTTCCCTGGACCCTATGCAGTCAGTTCCTACCCTGCCACAGGCACACCTGTATCAGAGGATCCAGGAGACCAGGTTGGTGACCAACTGATGCTCCTCAGGGCTCTGCGTCCTGCCCGCCGGCTGTTACGGCACCTACTCTGCACTTTTACATGTTCTTCATCCAACCTAGAAAGTAGAAAGTTAGCTTAATGTCCCCAGACCCAGAGGACTGAGATTTCAGCACAGAACCAGGCTTAGGAGGGGCAAGAGAGGTCTCCTGAATCGTTGAAGCCCAGCCCCCAAACCACTGACCCCTTCTCAACAGCTCATGGCTCCTGCCCAAGAATGTGGCCTCCAGGAGGCTGGGTGGACCATGATCCTAAGTGTAGACTGCGGGAACCAAAGGCACTCACATACCCTCAGGCCAACAGCACCCCCGCGTACCGCTGACCTCGGGCCTGGGCCTCCAGGGTGTCCGATGCCCCCTCTAAGGAGCTCTGCAGGGCTTGTAGCTGATTCACAGTTTCCCGCAGCAGGAACCGGGTGACAAACTGGTCCACCTTGGAGGCCTGTTCATACTCCTGTGGGCAGGACAGAGGGGTGTGGTTTGAAGAGGGAGCTTATCTTGCTGTCTGGCTACTGTCAGACTCTCAGAGCAACAGTGAAAGTGAAAGGTGCAGGGCATGCAGGCCCAGCACAGGCCTTTCTATTTTTTATTTGAGACAGGGTCTTACTTATTAGCACAGGCTGGCCTTGAATTATGATCCCCCTGCCTGTGCCGCACCAGTGCTAGAATTAAAGGTGGCACGCACCACTGTGCCCAGTGTCTAAGGTCACTGTTCCGGGGCCAGGCGGGGCTCTTTTCCTCCTGGCAGGTGTGCGGCTGATTCACGGGGATCAACAGCATGCTGGGACCCTGGGTTTTCCTGGGTCTCAATTTCTCTTCTCTGGTAAGGCTCATTCTCACCTTCGCTCACAGCCAGACAGGGTGGAGGTGCAGGGCAGTAAGGCCGATTGCACACGTGGTACAGAATGGTGTGTGATCTTGCTGATCTGCTGGACCCAAACTCCCAATCTGTGTATGCATTTGTTTGTTCTTTCATTATTCCATTCACCAGGCCATTTAACAAACATTTACTGTGTGTATTTTGCTAGAAGCTACATAGAGAAGACATCCACGTCCCCGAACAGACACAAACACACTTGCCTGCAGAGACTGCAGCCTACACCACCAGCTTCCCCTCAGTTCCGTAAAAGCAAGCAGAGACAGGGAGGCTGACCATGCATCAGACCCTGGTGCCAGCCGTCTTAGGATACTTAACTCCTCGGGTGCTTTCACCCTGTGGCTCAGTTTCTCTCACCCCTCAGTTACTTCCTACATGGAACTAAGCTTGCAGTTTAAATTCACAACCTGAAAACGCCACCACTCTTGTGGAACATAGTCATCTTCCCTGGACTACATGCCTGGACAGTCAAGGATGCCCTTAGAAGGCCTTACCCCCTACCACACACCCAAACCTAGGATGGGAGTCTGAGAAGCCACAAAGATCCAGGCTCTGCGGCAACATCTATAATGGGTTTCAGGTTTTGGTGTATGGCCTGCCTTGGCTGAACTAAGATGATGCTCTCTGGACCAGGCATATAACAGAAGGGATCGAGTAGCGCCTGAGTCCTGCCCTTCAGTCTGTGGGTTCTATTTCCATGGCAACTTTTCAGTATCTTCCCTTTGGAGGTATCAGAGGAGTGATTTTCTGCTGTTTGCAACCAAAAAAACTTGGTTGGCAGAACCACCCACTTCATACCAGACTCATCCCCGAAATTCCATTTAACCATCCTAACAGTTAATAGGAACTATAATTGACTCCACTTTGTATCTGAGACCTTGAGAGGTTGAACCTTGGCCAAGGTTAAGCCGCTAATTAGTGGCAGGCCAGCATTCAAATCAGAGCCACAGAAACTCCCCTCTACTCACCCTTAAGCATCTTATAAGCATTGCTTGGTTAAAGCACTAGCCCTGAAACTGAGACCAAAAGAGGCCATAGACACTGAATAGAGGCCAGATTCTCCTGGGAGTTCCAGGGGAGGAGTAGAGCTTTGGTGTGGTGATGTCACTGTGAGCTCACAATTCAGTTCCCCTGGTTGGGCGGGGCCAAACCGGGCCCCCCTGGCTAGAGGGCAAGGCCAAGGCAGCATGGGCAGTGGTCTCTAGTGACCAGTCCTATCATGGGAAACAGCAGTTCCCACAAGAGGACCAAAGCACCCAATCAGGCCAGCAAGGACAGGCCACCTGACATGGACAAGGCCCGTAACAAGCAGTTCTTCAGCCACCTCAAGCGGAAGAAGCCGAGTGTGAGTGTGGGGAGGCCGGAAAGGATGGTGGGTGCTGAAGTCTACCTAGGCCTTTAGACCCAGGGGATGAGAAGGGTTAGAACATCCTAGAGGAGGAGGGTTCCTGGAGCCCACAGAGGTGGTACACGAGTTTCAGAAGCTGTGGCAGGAGGCAGGGCTCTCTTAACCAGGGATCAGGCATAGGTCGCTGGAGAAACGGACCTGGAATATACTTTACTCCCTCTCTCTAGCCCACAGCCTCACAACACGCTACTTTCCCCTTCTTTCAATGGCGACAGGCCACTGACCCTGCCCGGATGCGTGAGAAACCCCGCATCAAAGCTGCGAAAGTATGCTGTGGATTGGCCTAGGGTGGACGATGGGTTCCTGTGGGGAGGCAGGGTCCTGGGGTGCGGGCACTGTGGGGTTCTGGAGGTTGGGTCCTCCGGGTGCAGGAGAGGCCCCTGGCCCTGCAAGGGCTTCCTCTTCTCCTACACCCACCCACCCACCCGCAGACCAAGATCGTGCTGCTTTTCCCGCTTGACAAGCGGCAGCAGCTGGCAGAGGCAGCGGTGGGCCCACATGTGTGGTCCAGGCGGCCGGCTGAGGATGCGCTCGGCGCCCCGACGTGCTACCCAGCAGTGGCGCCCATGCTGCGTGGGGCAGGCGACGGCGTGGAGAGGCGCGAAGGCGCGCGAGCGCGGGAGATGAAGAGGATCCTGGTGCTGCTACTGCAGCTCGACGCGCGGCTGCAGGAGGAGGGGCATCGAGGGACAGGCGGGCCGGGGGGCGGGGTCAAGGCCCCACAGAGCTGGCAACCACTGTACGCACACGTTCTGTCCCAGCGAGAGACCTGCTGCGGAGGCGACCCCCGCGAGGAGCAGCCGCGAAAGCGACGCCGCTGCCCTCGCCCGCACCTCTGAGTGCCTGGTCCGGCCCCCAGCGCCAGGACTCTGCTCAATAAAGAGCACATGGCAACTCTGGCGTCTGCCACTTCTGTCCCAGGGTCAGAAGTGAGTAAGAATAAACAGTACTTAGCACCGCCACCTACTAAGAACCTGGAGCTAGGGCGGCCTTCAACTTATTTCTGTCGGGATTGGGGATTTAGCTCCGTGGTAGAGCACTGGGTTCAGTCCTCAGCTCTGGAGGGAGGCGGGGAGGGCGGGAACATTTCTGTGGCACAAAGGTCAGCTTATCCCAGGTCCATAGGCTCAAGGTGGGCTTCAGCAAACTACTTGGCAATGCTAGGAAGAACTTGTTTCAGTCAAAGGTTTAAAGTCTCCAAGAGACCCCCAACGTTCAAAAACCCGTCCTGGGCAGAGGGAGGGTCTCAGGCTGCTAAGAACTCAGGAAGCACAGAGTGGCTGGTCAGCTTTGGTGGGGCTGGAACCTCAAATTCTGCTTATGGCACCACAAGAGGGGCTTGACCCTCTGGTCTCCTGCCTAACAGTGGTAATTACCAAGCGTTCAGCTTCACAAAATTTAGGGCCCCATAGTTAAAGTACCCAGGTACCCAGTTCCACCCTTACCCAGTTTGTAGCCAAAAACTCTTCCAAACCACTATTCTAAGGCAAGCCCATTGTCCCACTGTTGCTCCACTACCTACCTCTCTAAAGCCCAAGGCTGAAGCTCGAGTGTGTCCTCCCAAGTCCCCAGTCCCTCAGCACCTCAGTGCTTGCCCTTTGCTCTTCCACACTGACATGGCCTCCAAATGGCCTTTATCAGACTGCTGGCTTTCCAGCTCCAGACCAGACCCCAAAGACCAGACCCACCCCAAGTCATAGCCGGCTGTGGTAATTGCTTCAGGAAATCTCTGAGTCTTATTTCTGGCCACACACTAACTCAGAATGCTTCACTTGAAGCCAGAGGTGGCAGGTGGCAGCTCACGAGGCCTATAAGCCATGGAATTAAGGATGATGTCCTTTTGTCACTATCCAGAGGCTTGAATCGTGCTGGAAAATATGTGACTCATACACACAGTATGTCTTCCCACTTAAGAGCTATCTGCCCTGTCACATGGTTATCAGCACATGCATGCTTGGCCCAAACTGGCTCTATCATCCATCCTCTTCCCCAGGCCTGTAATTGGGAACTTTAAGAGACCTTCCCAGTTACCACAACCGTATGATCAGATCCTGTTCCTAAGACCTGTTTCGCCCTTACGATCCTAAAAACATCCAAGATCCTTGTAATAAAATCCCTATTTTAGTTTTAAGTTCATCTGAGTTTTCTGTTTGCAACTATAATAGTCCCAAGGTGGTGAGGCTCATGGCTACCTTATAGAGTTTGAAACGCCACAAGAGAGATTTGGTCTTGCTTAGTGTTGCTATGTGAGCTTCAGAGCTGAGGGTCAGGGCTGAGCACAGGGAGTCCTCAGTGTAACTGTAGGTGTGTGGTTTCTCTTTAGAACTGAGAGTAGAAGGGCTGCACACCTGGCCAGAGCACACATATTTGAGAGAATTAACAGCTGTGCTGGCCAGCTAGGCCCCTGTCATGGACTCCCAAATGGCTGCCATCAGCCCCGTGGGGGATCGGTAGATGAGTGGGGGCTGGGGGAAGGGGGTTGCTGCAAGATTGAGGTCATAATGAGTCCAATCTAAGATCCTTCTCGAACCATTCCTTCCCACCCCCACAGCCAGGTAACGCTCTAGACAAGCTAGGTGACCTGCCAGGAGAGCAGCCTACGAAGCTGGGACTCTGGGACCCTAAGGAGGAGTTAAGTGCTAACTAACAGGGCCACTTGGGGTGGAGCTACAAAAAGAAACCGCCAGAGGCAGCGCTGAGAACTGAGAGGTCCGGTTATCCGCCCAGGAGGCCCGTAGGGCTTCAGGGCACACTGAGCCCAGAAGGTGGCGTCGGTGCACCGGACTCGCCGTGTCCGCAGGCTGCCTTCATTGGACCACATTGCAGTGGTAGTGGACCAAGGCTCAGGCTTCACCAAGGCAGGCTTCGCTGGGGAGGTCCAGCCGCGCGTCGTGCTGAAGAGCTCGAGTCTGATGCCCAGTTGGGATCGGCCCGTGCTGCCGGGGGCGCCGGGCTGTGAGCTGGCGGGAGGCGTGGCCCGTGCGCATCCTATCAAGCATGGTGTGGTGGTGGACTGGGACGCACTGGAGGGACTGTGGGAGCGCATAATGGTGGGAGGCCTGCAGGTCCACCCGGAGCAGTGGCCTGTGCTGGTGAGCGACTCCCCATCGGCACCACCCGAGGGCCGAGAGAAGGTGGCTGAGCTGCTGTTTGAAGCCCTAACAGTGCCTGCGTGCCACATGGCCAGCACAGCTCTGCTGGCACTCTGCTCCACTGGAACGTTCAGTGGGCTGGCCGTAGAGGCCGGCGCGGGCGTGTGCCACGCCACACCCATCTACGCTGGTCACTCCTGGCACAAGGCCACTTTCCGTCTGAACTTGGCAGGCAGCACCCTGTCGCGCTACTTTCGAGAGCTGCTGGTGGCAGCGTGCCCTGATCTACAGCTGCAGGCCCTGCCCCGCAAGACAGTTACACAGCTCAAGAAACGTTGCTGCTATGTGTCGCTAGATTTCCAGGGTGATGTCTGTGACCCTGCCCGCCACCGGAGGGCCTGTTTTTGCTTGGGCAATGACTACTATGTGCGCCTCGGCAGCGAGCGCTTCCGCTGCCCAGAACCCATCTTCCAGCCAAGTCTCCTGGGCCACCCTGAGCCAGGACTGCCCACATTGGCCTTCCAGGCACTGCAGACGATACCCACAACACTGCGGTCACGGCTGGCCAAGTCGGTGGTACTGGCTGGTGGTTCCACCCTTTTCCCCGGCTTTGTGGAGCGTATGGCCCTGGAGCTGGAGGCACAGTGCCGGAGGCATGGGTACTCGACCCTGCAGCCCTGTCTGGTGGCTCAACCTGGGCGGGGCACAGCTGTGTGGACTGGAGGTTCCATGATGGCCTCCTTGCACTCCTTTCAGTGCCGCTGGGTGACTCGGGCCATGTACGAGGAGTACGGCCCTTGTGTGGTGCGAGAAGTGTTCAATTGAGGTTTATATTGAGCTAGAATGGATGGTGCCACCGGGCTGCTGCAGGGACAGAGGCTGCAACTCTGCCCTAGCATAGAGAACCAGATAAACAGATTCAAGTGTTTGCAGCTGGCATAGTTATCATATGGGGATGGGCTGTCCCTGTCCCTTTCTGGGCCAACCCTGGCCTTCATTTTCCTTTCAATCTGAATACCCAAACCACTGCCAGTTCTGAGAATGCCAATCCAGCAGGGCTGGACAACACTTGAAAGAACAACACCGCCAGGCGTGGTGGTGCACGCCCTTAATCCCAGTACTTGGGAGGCAGAGGCAGGTGGATCGCTAAACACTAAAAGTCTTAAATGAGGAATCTAGAAGCTCTGTCCCTAGTTGTGTGCACAGGTTATCCTTGAAGGTCTCACCTTTCCTTTTTCTGTAGAAAGTGGGGTCAGAGGTCATGAGTGTAGTACAGTACCTAGCAGGTGCAAGACCTTGAGTTCTACGCTCAGTACCAAAAAAAAAAAAAAAAAAAAAACAGGCCTGCAACAACCTCCCTCACCCCCAGAAGAGCTATGGACACAAGGAGAGGAGTTTTGGAGTTTTGTTCTTTTCTGTTTAAAAACAGGATCTCACTATATGGCTCAGGGGTTCAGCCTCAAGCTCTTCTGTCTCTTCCAAGTGCTGGGGCTAAGGTGTAAGCTACTGCCAGACAGTGGTGGTGCACAAATTAATCTCAGCACTTGGGAGGCAGAGGCAGGTGGACCTATAAGTTCAAGGCCAGCCTGGTCTACACAGGAAAATGTAAGGTTCTCTCTCTTTTTTTTTTCTATGTAGCCTTTGGCTGTCCTTGACTTGCTTTGTAGAGCAGGCTGGCCTTGACTCATAGAGATCCGCCTGCCTCTGCCTCCCATGCACCTGGCAAGATGGTTCTTAACAAATAAAGGGAGGGTTGGTTTTGTTTTTGTTTGTTTTGGTCACTTAAGGGTCTGGAGCCCTGGCTGTCAATGCTTGTCAGCACAGGCTATGGCACAGGCCAGTAAGCTGGTAAGCATATGTACACCCTTCTCACATGTCCTGAGGTTAGGCCCTGCCTCGAAAGGATCTGAGTACCCGTGGACATATGTAAGTTCATATCTTATATCCCAACCCGTGCCTTCTAGGTGCTGATATTACATCAGGCCAACAAAAACTTACTATGTTGCCTGCTTTGTTTTGGGTACTGGGAACAAAGCAAAGAACAGAACACAAGATCTCTGCCTCCTCCTTCCCCAACAGGGTCTCACTCTTGCCAGACTGGCCTGAAACAGACGGTAAATCTTCCTTCCTGTCTCTTGGTGGCTCATGACAGGTGTGAGCCACCGTGACCCACTTAATTGTTCATTTCACACCTGGCTTATTAAATGAGGAAACTGTGGCCCGGGGAGTGAAGGGCACAGTCATTAAGTGGGACTACAGAATTTGAACCTGAGCCCCCATCTCCACAGCCCTGAGCCACAGCAGGAAAAAGTCCCCCTGCATCACTGACCCGTGCCATCTCAGGTTCCTCCTAGGCCCCTCCCTGCACTTACCAGCTTTGTAGCATCCATGGCCAGGAGGACAGCGCGGTTCAGTGACTCCAGTGCAGCCAGCACAGGTCGATAGACACCCAGGTGTTTGGAGAAATAGTCTGTGGGCAGAAGAGGTGCTCAAGGGCTGCAGCCCAAACCATCTCCCCAACCTGGAATTCTTCAGCTTGTCCCATGAGACCAGCCCCAGAGAGTGTCCCTTTACCATCCCCGCCTGCCCGGGGGCTGGGACGCAAGGGCCAGCACAGGCCTACTCACCACACAGCTTCTCCGTTTCTAAATTGCTGTGAGGGAAAGAGAAAACAGCCTTCAGACTCTTCCACCCTGGGCCTGGGGACATGGACATAGCCAGCGTCCTCATCCCTTCTACTCATCCTGACATGTCCGTTTGTTGGGGGAGGGGCATAGACACTTGAAAGGATCAGTCCCAATCCCTGAAGCTTTGAACACTGAGCAAGTCTGCTGTTTACACAAAGGAGATAGGAAGAGAAGGGAAGGGAGAAGGGCAGCCTTCATGGCAGGTGTGTCCCCAAGTGAAGATGCAGGGAAGGAGTGTAGAGGAGCCCGATGTGTAGCTGTGAGCACGTGGGAAGGTGTGTATCCCTGCATCTGCATCTACAGGCGGAGGCAGGCAGAACCCAGCTGTCCTCAGACATCCTCTGCTTGGCAATAGAAGGGCTGAGCCTGGGTGGTGACTCAGGCCTGGTTATTCTGGGGTCCCAGCTGGAAGCAGTATAGCAACAAGACTGGAACTGGAGAAGGTGTAGGTGGGTTGGAGGTTGGCACTGGGCCCTGGTGTCTCTCCCCACCCCCTGGCCTCCAGAAAGAGCCGTGACAGCAGGGGACAACAGTGGGTTGGGACAACCTGGCCTGGCACTGCCACAGCAAGAGATTCCTTCTATTGTACTCACTCGGTGAGCTGCCCATCGATGCCGCGGAACAGTTCCCGAAGCTCGGCTGAGCTGAGAACCCCATCAGCAAAGTAATTCTGGAACTCTTCAAATGAGAGCTTACCATCATCTGGGAAGAGACAGGGCATGAGTCCTGGCTGCATCCTGTTCCCAGATCCAGGCTCCCCAGAGACCTGACAGCATTCCCAATCACTCAGCCAGATAGCTTAAGGGTGAGGGGGCTGGGGGTGGGAGGAGGTGCCCTGACTGTACAAAAGGGCAAAGATTCCCAAAAGTATATGCCGAAAGAAACAGGGCCCACATTGTACAGGATACATTTGGTAGGAACTCAATGTCTACCAAATAGAAATAGGAGAGGACAGCTTGGGATACATCAGAATTTAGTTTGACTTAGGGTACAGTCCCTGGCCCCCACAAACTAGTTTTGCCCTAGAGTAGAAGAGACCTCCATGCTCTGGCCCCAGGACCTTCCCAGGGGAGTCACAGAAAAGCAGATGAGGGCTTCCTAACAGCAGGACTCCACAAAGCAGCAGACGGGCTGGGGGGAGAATGAGCTTCCCAACGGAGGGGCAGAGGGCAGTGGAGGAAGATGGCTAAAGACAAGAGGATTTGGTCTGAGTGACAAGCAAAGATGGGGAGGGCCTGAGCCCCCACAAAAGAATGCACTGAGAGCAGGTATCTTGGGGGCTGTGTTTTTATTGTTTTGTTTTGTTTTGGTTTTGGTTTTTTGAGACAGGGTTTCTCTGTGTAGCCTTGGCTGTCCTGGACTCGCTTTGTAGATCAGGCTGGCCTCGAACTCACAGCGATCTGCCTGATTCTGCCTCCCGAGTGCTGGGATTAAAGGCGTGTGCCACCACGCCCGGCTTATTGTTTTGTTTTCAAGACAGTGTTGCTCTATAGTTCTGGCTGTCCTGGAGCTTACTCTGTAGACCAGGCTGGCCTCAAACTCAGAGATCCACCTGCCTCTGCCTCCCACGTGCTGGGAATCAAAGCATGTGCCACCACTGCCCAGCTTGAGAGCATGCATCTTAGATCAGTGGTCCCCACCAGTGTAGAGAAGCCCATGAAAGGGCAAGCGCTAGGGACACAAGAAGGCTGAATTGCAAGTCTGCTGGCCCAGAGAGAAGGAAAGTGAAGGAGGAATGAGTGCCCCACCCCCTCAGTCAAGGAGCCTAGGCTGATGTAGCAAGCAAATGTGGATCCCAGGCCCACTAATTAAAGGCTTAAACAATGGACTCACTCTTCTGACCCTCTATTGCTTTGCCCATGAAATGGAATGAGGGATTCCCACCTAGCAAGCTGTTGTAAGGACATCACAAGGTCGAGTACAAGCACCCATCACTGAGCTAGACTACTGCCTTAACATAAGCCCCCACCCCCAGCCTCAGAGCAAACCACATTTCCCTGTCCCCTATTCTGCGCATCATCTGTTCTCCAGGAAGGGTCCCTTGCTTGATTTCCCACTTGGTGGCCCCTAAGACTTCACCTTAAGCTGCACCTCCAAGACAAAAGCTCTCCCACCCTGCTTGTGCACCACCCCCAAAACACACTGTGGGACCCAAGGGAAAGAAAGCACTCACCATTCTTGTCTGCTCTGCGGAAAACCTAGGGCACAAAGGGAAATGAGTGGGTGCTGAGAGTGAAGCCAGGAAGATAGGAGTCTCCCCCTCCCAAGCCAGTGGGGCCCCAGCTGGCCAGCCACCCAGCCCCCTGCATCGCCTTCCCCCTGTTCCGGGCAGTCCTGCAGGAGGCTCCAGCAAGGCAGCACAGGAAGAGCGCACAGCAAGCCCTAGTGCTGGCTCCCTCCTACTGCAGGGCTGGCTTCACGGTGGGTGGGTGCTCCTGGCCAGCTCTCTGTACCTTCACCTCCCACAGCTGGAGTCTAGCCCAAGTTCACTGTGATGTATCAGCCTTTGGCATGTTTCCCAGCCTGAGGAACCTTGGACAGATGGGCCATGATCCATCCGGAGGAGCCTTGGAAGCCGTATCATATCTGAACCCCGAATTTCCCAGGTGTCCTCCCATAGTCCACTCCACTCTCCGTGAACAGGCTCTTGCTTTGTGCCTGCTGAAGACTGGCAGGCAGTGGCTAGCCCTTTGTCAGTGCTTTGGTTTTCTCACTAGTACGTGAGGGAGAAGCCTAGAGGTTAACCCTTTCAGGGCTGGGGCGTCTTATAAGGCCAACTCATCACGAAGAGTATGAGCATCTGTGTATACACGTTTGCATAAGGGGCAGGGAGGGTGGTGAGAGCCAGCAGATGTTGTGGAGGCAGTGATGAAACAGACACAGCAGCACACTCAAGTCCTGCCCCTACCAGGAACCAGTCCACCACAGCAGCTAAGCAAAGGGCATCGGGTTCAAGGCCTGGGCAGAACCCCAACTGCCTCAGGGTCACTGGGCTAAGCAACCAATACAACCCTTAGGCTGACTAAGAGAAGGTCTGCTACTAGATTGGGGGTCACAGAGCAGCTCAATGTGGTCCGGCTGGGGTGATTAGGATGGGGGCGGGGCAGGAGAGCTAAGCTAGGAATGAAGACACTCCATCCACATCCCAGTGTGCCCCCTGACTCCATCTGTGACTTAGAACATGTCTCCTTGGGCCCACAGGACCATTGTCAAGGTGCTGAGTCACTAGGGCATTGGGGAGGGGGGCATGACAGCAAGGACCTCTGGAGTAGGAGCAGGAGCCCGCCAGGACTGGCTGAGCACATTAAAAAGGTAAGGTTGTGGGGTGGGCGCAGAGCAGTGACTGAGGCAGGTCAGGGTGTTCCTCAGCTACAAAGGGTTTCAAGGCCACCTGCTGCCCACGAAAACAGTCCCTTACCAACTGTAGGACACTGACACCCTCGGATCAGGCCTGAGGCTTCTGGGGCAGGACAGAGCTCCTTCTAGATCCAGGTTCCCTTGTCCTATCAGCCCAGCAGGGACTGCCATGGAGCCAGTCGGTGATGGCTGCTGTGACTCAATGTTGACAGCTCCTAGCCTCACTGGGCACATTTGGGGTGAGGAACAGTAACGCATCAGGGACATGGAGAGACACAGCGGCACAGACAGAACAAGGAACACAAAGGCAGGAGGGTCAGAACAGCAGGGTCACAATCTGGAAGAGGGACCAAAGCAGGACCAACAGATGTGGAGGGAGACAGGGACACGGAAGACCAAGACCTGAAGAGCCCTGTGCCCGCCCACTGGTGCCCCACTCACATCCTGGAAAAGCGCGTGTCCCGCGGCAGGCGCAGAGTGTCGTGGTGGCTGGGGGGCAGGTGGCCCGAGCAAGCACACAGCGAGCAGCCCGGCGCACGCCATGGCTTGGAGGATCGCAAGGCTGCGGGCTGCGGCTCCCAGGCCGCCTAGGATGGCTGGGGGCGGGGCGTCCGCCCATTGGCCCAAGCACGGCCCCGCCCCCACCCGGCCTCGGTTTCCCTGCCTGGAAGTTTTCCAAACGGGGGTGTTACGAAGAGCTACCCAGGGGTCGCTGGCAATGACACTTTGCCAGGAGTCCGGAGCGCCAACCACTCTAGTGTAGGAAGGCAAAGCTCTAAGCTTATGCTCTCTGGGAATCTAGCCACATCCCTGCTTAATGGAGACAATAGGTGGTCCCCAAGATTGCCAGGGCTCCGTTAGTACTTCCACTCAGCTTAATGCAAATCATGTATTCTCAGTCATCCCTCCCTTCTCCCAGATCTCTACCCCAGCACCTCTTCCAGAAAAACTCTCGGGTCTTCTCGCTTTCAAGACAGGCCTGGAGGGAGGGAACACATGCTGCAAACACGCACAGGTGTGCACAGACACATGCACACAGGAAAGCATATGACACAATTCAATGTGCTGCATCTTTACTAATGCTCAGAAATGTCTGGGAGGCACACAGCAAGCTCTTTTTTTAAAATTTGGTTTTCCGAGACAGGGTCTCTCCGTGTAGCCAGGCCGGTCTAGAACTCAGAGTCCACCTGCCTCTGCCTCCCAAGTGCTTTCCTGCATTTTTTTTTTTCCTTTTGTTTTTTAGAGACAGGGTTTCCCTGTCACCCAAGCTGTCCAGGACTGTTTGTAGAGCAGGCTGGCCTCAAACCCACAGCTACCCACCTGCCTCTGCGGGGATTAAAGGCTCCCTTTCCTGCACTTTAACATGAACACTTCCTATCAGTTACTGGGTCAGTGTTCCTCCTCTCAAGGGGTTACAAAGGGAAAGGGAATTAATCAGATAGGAACAGGGATGCGCATCCCTCGACCCCCAGCCCTAACACCATCAACATATTTATTAAAATCAAAGCAGGAGGGAACAGAATTGTTAGGAAACAAATCAAAGTGCAGGCTGGAGGGCAGGGCGGAACAATGGAGGAGCACTCCAAGCACAGGAGGGACCCCACACCCTGTTCACCCTGTCAGCGAAGGCTGTCACCCTTCTCATCTCAAACCGACAGGGATGCAGCCAGGGTGCTGGCACAACCTTCTAAAAAGGGACTGTTTCTCCAACCCATCCATGGATGTGTACCCCCCCCCCATCCCAATAAATAAACTGCTTGGGCCTCAACTCCTCTCTGGGTAGGGCAAAAGAACAGCTAGGGGGCCCTGCCCTTGCTTCAGAGTATAGGAAGTTGGGGTATCAGCCCCATACCCCATCCCATTCTTTGCTTAGTCCCCAGGCTTGCCAGAGAGGCCTCGATAAATAAATAAACGCTCCATTAAAGCTTCTTCGATCGGAAAACCTTTAAGCAGTGAGTGCTCTTGCTGCCCTGCAAACCCGGCCAGCCAAGCTGCCCCGCCTGGCCTGGCTGACACAGGATTCTGGGAGCAGGCAGCTATCCTAGGCCTCATCACAGGGGCCCTGCAGCAAGGACACCAAAAGTGCAGTTAGAGCCCCATCCCACCCCAATGCGCACATGGATTATGAACACACACAAATGTGTTCACCTTCATTTCCCGACACACACACACACACACACACACACACACACACACACACACACACACACACACACAGAAACACTCTCTCACCCCAGGTACACAGTGCGCAGTATGGGGTGCATGCACACACACCATACAAAATCCTTCCCCTTTTGGTCTGCTCAGTGTGGCAGCAGCCAAACCCCAGAGCTGGAAGCTACTGGACAAAGGGTATAAATCATGCTTTGCCAACGAGGCAGGAAGGATGGCCCAGGGCGGGAGGCTCCCAAGCTGCAAACAGGGTGGGCATCTCCAGACACGCTAGCTCTCTAGACTTCTGTCAGAAATCCAGAGGGGTCAGGTCCCCAAAGTCACAGTCAAAGAGATCTCTGATGCCCTCGCCCTCCTCAAGACCAAAGTGGTAGTCAAGGGCCTCGTGGGGCGGGGAGAGACTGACGAACTCTCCAGGGAGGAGACCAGGAAAGTCTTCTCGAGCATTTTCCAGAAGTGAGTCAGCAGCCACCAATGGTGACAAACGGTCTTCTTCCGTGGGAGCCCTCAGGTTGCCCATCCGGGACAATACTGGTTCTGGGGAAAGAAAGGTGGCATTATGGGTTAGGGACAGCCCAGCAGGAAAGGGGCTGCCATGACTGCCTGCCCAGAGGATGCCAATCCTGCCCGGGCCTACCTTGTCCCAGGCCTAGCAGGGATTGGCTAGGATCCAAGGCTGGGGATGTGGAGGGAGGGGATGGTGGAGGCGCTGCAGCACCAAGGTCAGCAGTCCTCTCTTCCCCAGGCGTCTCCTGGCACGGGGTCCTCCCAGGGCTGATCCCCGCTGCACTCTCCTCAGGGCACAGGAAAACATCGATGGGGCCTTGTTTGCTCTTAAGGGAGATCTGAAATGTCTGGGTGGAGGCAACAGGCAGGGTAAACTGAGGCCCAGGTGACCACCAGCCCAGCCCACCCTGTCTCGGTCAGGCCTGAGGTCCAGAATCTCACCTCCGCAGATCCCACAGCTTGTAGTTGGGTCTCAGGAGGGGCCTTGATCACTATGACCATCTGTTCTGCAGGGTCGGCGATGCTACGAAGGTCCTGGCAGGTCACATAGGCTAGGGTTGGGGGAGTCAAGGACCACTTGACCTTTGAGGGCCACTGACTCAGCCCACACCTTTAGTCATTCCTATTTTGACTTCCTCATCCCAGGGCCTGGCACAAAGCAGGTGCTCAGAATCTCAATCCTAAACTTTAACTGCCACATCTATAAAGTGAGAGTACCTACCCATCTGATTCCAAACTAATGGCTGCCTATAGCAACTGCACATAAAATGCTCAACTGGTCTCCTGGCTTGGAGATCAAAGTTAATTTAACAATCCTGCAGTTAATTAATGGCATTCACTAAAAAGACCCATTTTCTAATGAAGTTTTTGTGAACTAAAAATAGCCTTAACTTTGAAGCTACAATCATAGCAAGGCTTGCTAGCACACATCTTTAATGCCATTACTCAGGAGGCAGAGGCAGGCAGATCTCTGTGAGGTTGGGGCCAGCCTAATCTACAAAGGTAGTCCAGGACAGCCAAAGCTGCACAGAGAAACTCTGTCTCGGAAAAATAAAACAAAACAAAAAAGAGAATCCAAAAGGAAGCTATAATCAGGCACTAAATCAATGGTCAAAGGAAAGGTTTGTCATTACTGGCACTGGTTTTTCTTTGGTGACAGGGCCTGCGATTATTTTTGTTTTGAGACTACTACATAGCCTCAGCTAGCCTTGAACATGTCCCTGGGATTATAAGCACACACCACCATACTAGGCCTTTCCTGTTTTGTTGAGACAGGGTTCGCTGTATAGCCCTGGCTAGCCTGGAAGTATGTAGACCACACACGTATCTAGTGACTTTGGAGGTCATCAGATGCACTAGTACTACAATTACAGATCGCTGTGAGCCACCATGTGGATGCAGGGAATTGAACTTGTCTTCTGCAAGAGCAACAGGTGCTCTTAACAGCTGAGCCCACTCTCCAGTGCTGGGCATTTCTTCTTCTTCTTCTTCTTCTTCTTCTTCTTCTTCTTCTTCTTCTTCTTCTTCTTCTTCTTCTTCTTCTTCTTCTTCTTCTTTTAAAGATAGGGTTTCTCTGTGTAGACTCTGCTGTCCTGGGTTCCCTTTGTAGACCAGGCTGGCCTCGAACTCAGTGATCCGCCAGCCTCTGCCTCCAGAGTGCTGGGATTAAAGGCATGCGCCACCACAACCACTCCTGGGCTTCTTTTAAAATTTATTATTTATCATAAAACTTAATTTTTTGTCTATGTGTGCACACACATGCTATAGGAGTATGTATGTGAATGTATATGTGGAGGTTGGAGGCAGCTTACAGCAGTCAGTACCCTCCTTCCACTGGGGACTGAAACTCAGATGGTCATGACTAGCTAAAAGCACTTCTATTCATCAAAGCCATTTGTCCATCCTTTTCTTTCATTTTGATTTAAAAAAAAATAAAAATAAAACAAGGTAGCCCTGATTGTCCTGGAACTCGCTCTGTAGACCAGGCTGTACAATCCAGAGCTCTGGGTGGTAACTTGTATGGTCTTAGTGGTGTGGTGCCCCCACTGGCCAAGCCTGCCTTTGAGCCCCCAGCCCAACGCAAGGATATCGCTGGGTGTCTGAGTCCTCAGAAAGCAGCTGCAGCTGCGTGGTACAGATGTGCATCAGGTGGTCCAGCTGCTGCTCGCTCTCTTGCAGCTGCTGTAGGTCCTGGGTCAGTCCTTCAAGCCGCTTACTGATGCCCACCATGGTGTGGCTGCCTCTGTGGGAAGCCATTGGAGAATTAGCTGTCCTTGAGCCCGCCATCCATCAAGACAGCCTGCTGCTGCCACTGCTCAGTAAGAAGTAGGCAAGTTCTTGCCTCTATCTGGCTCTGCTCTCCAGCTAGTAAAATGCCTGATTTGAGCCAGGCATGGTGGCACACGCCTTTAATCCCAGCACTTGGGAGGCAGAGGCAGGTGGATAGCTGTGAGTTTGAGGCCAGCCTGGTCTACAAAGCGAGTTCAGGACAGTCAAGGCTACACAGAGAAACCCTGTCTTGAAAAAACCAAAACCAAAACAAAACAAAACCCAAAAAAACAAGGCAGGGGGTTGGAGAGATAGCTCAGAGGTTAATAACAGTGCTCTTCCAGAGGTCCTGAGTTCAATTCCCAGAAACCACATGGTGGCTCACAACCATCTACAATGTGATCTGATGCCCTCTTCTGGCCTGCAGGTGTACATGCAGGCAGAGCACTGTATACATAATAATAAATCTTAAAAAAACAAAAAAAACAAAAAAAACAGAAACAGCCGGGCGTGGTGGTACACGCCTTTAATCTCAGCACTCTGGAGGCAGAGGCAGGTGAATCGCTGTGAGTTCCAGGCCAGCCTGGTCTACAAAGTGGGTCCAGGACAGCCAAGGATACACAGAGAACAAAAAACAAAAACAAAACAACAACAATAACAACAACAACAACAACAACAACAACAACAAAAACCCAGAACCAAGGCAGATGTGCCTGAGCGGGCACTAGGACGTCTGGGAAGGCAGGGATATATAAGGGAGAAGTGGTAATGAAATCAAAACACCCATAAGGCTGACCTCACTGATGACAGCAAAGGCTGGAATGGTAGTAGCGCAGTGGTCCAAGAATAGGACACACTGGGAAAGGGAGCAGGAAGCCTTCAGCAAGGGGTGTGTGTGTGTGTGTGTGTGTGTGTGTGTGTGTGTGTGTGTACACACATACAGGAAAGACAACTATCTTCAGAACTTGTGTTCCCAGCCGTTCGGAATGCAGGATGCCACTACAGTCCATTTGGCTGGGTCCGGACGCTCCCTGCCCACCTGCCTGGTGATTACTTACAGCCACTGGATATGGTTTTTAGACTTCTTGGCAATGAGCTGGATGCCCTCGAGAACATTGGTGATGTCATAGATGCGCCGCTTCTGTACCTTCAGCACCTCGGCTGCCCAGTTCAGGTCAACCACGCCGTCAGCTGAGCGGCTCAGCAGCTCCAAGAAGCGTTTGGTGGTCAGATTCAGTGATGTCTCATAGCGTGACTTCTCCCCCGGAGACTTCGCACCTGGGGGCAGGGGTTAGGCTAGGCAGGGCTCCACAAACACTCAGCCTGTCTCCCTAGCAATGCAGAGTAACGAGATGAGGTGGGAGGCAGATGGCTGTTCCCCTTAGGCCAGGCCCAGAGGCGCTGCGGCTGCCATCCACCAACCGAAGCATTCCTCTTGTGGCTGAGGAACTCCCCACCTCCAAGGCCTGAGGAAGTCAAGGTTGGCAGCCATTCCAGCTGCCTGCTAAGGGCCCCAGAGTCCACAAGCATCGCCCCCTGCTCCCCCGCAATCTGGGCCTACAAGCTGAAATCAATGGGCACCTTTCCCTGGGTGGCGGCCTCTGCCTCGGAAGGACCCGCTGCTACCAGCCAGATACTGATGATCGGTCTCCAGATCCAGCCTCCGTTTCACCTGCAGCAGAAACACAGGAAGGTGTGTGACCAGTAACCAGGAGTGAGACCACGGAAGACTTAGCTAAGGGCTTAGTACCCCAATCCCAGTCTTACTTTCTCTGATAGGATGTCTAGGTGTTGGAGCAGAGACAGATCCTAAGGGACACAGCACAGTGTTATTATCCTACCACACAAATCAGGCAAGTGCAAGGCTGAAGATCTGAGTTCAAATCTTAAGCTCAACATTACCTCCCTAGGGCTGCTGGTGGTTTTTAAACACACCAGCAAAGACAAAACAAAGTCATTGCTGTAATGTTAGAGATTAAAATGGAGGCCTTCCCAGTCTATAAATAAATAATGTGGGCCTTGTATATACTAACGCCCAATATAACATTTAGTCTCCTCAATTACTATAAACACCAGGTCTCACTATTTAGCCCAGGCTGGCCCCAAACTATGTAGCCAAAGATGAACCCAAATCCCTTATCTTCCTGCCTCTATCTTCCAAGCACTGGGCTTCCAGGCAGGAGTCACCAGGATTGCTACTTTAGACACTTCTTTCAAAGGTTAGGTGCTAACTCTCTCCCCTTAAGTGCAGGCTAGAACTGATCACCGAGGCGGTGGAGCTTCCTCTATGAGGTGGCAAGCTTTGTGCCATACCCTCAACAAATCCTAACGATAAGCCGTAACGGCAAAGAGTGGGGCAGAATCAAACCCAAAACCTTAGTCCTGCTGACTACAGCCAGGGAGCTTTCTGGCTGCCACAGGATCCCACCCAGGCAGCAGCTAGATCTCCCTCAAGTCCCAACCTACAGAGATTACACAAGCACTTTAAGCCGCAAGGGAGGGCACCACTCCCTCGGGCAAGTGCCGTCTCTAGTGTTTAACTCACTTACGCATCTATAACCATGGCAGCAGCTGGTGCTCACCAACTGCTTTGTACTCATCAATTTACCCCACCCTTTGGACTGGCAACGCCACGATGGCTCCACTTCCCGGATTAAAGCATCCTACGGTCACGATCACAGTAGGAAGTAACAGGGTCTCAACTCCTACCCAGGTCTGTCTGAGGAAGACCCCAAGTGGCTGATCTCCATGACCTCTGGCACAGGTTAGACACACAGAGAGGCAGAGGATCCTGAAAACCCACCGATAGCTCAGGACACCCTGACTGGACCAGAGCTGCTGTCCTCTCCCCAGGCCTTTCTCATCTAAACACTTTCAACCTGGTCACCAGCTGTCACATCCATTTGCCAAGAACTCCACCCATAGCCATTGTCACCCTCCCACTGGACAGTCCAGCTGTCCCCACACTGGTCTCTCCGCCTCAGTACCGCTTCCCAACAGCACTCCTCATATGAACTGCTGATCCGGCTCCTCCCGATCCTTACTTCTCACATCCTTAGCTCCCTCCAGCAGGACCCTTAACAATCACTTCAGAGAGCTGTTACTCTCTCTGTATTGCCTCAATCCTGGCCCTTTCTTATCCATCACAAATCACTGCAGATGTGTCTATCCTCCCTGCCTACCCACTCCACCTCAGAAGCAGGGTCCCTGGACACTGGATCCAGTGAACTTCTGCATCCCCGGCTGCCACAGGCCTCAGTGTCGGTCAACACGTGCTGACTGGAGTCCCTACCCTCTCATGCTGCTAACAACTCCTGGGTGCCAAGGAACAGGACAGCACGAGAGAGAGAGAGAGAGAGAGAGAGAGAGAGAGAGAGAGAGAGAGAGAGAGAGAGAGAGAGAGAGACAGAGACAGAGACAGAGACAGAGAGACAGAGAGAGAGATGGGGGGGTTGTATGCAGGGAGACGCTGCCTGAGCTGTCCGTGTCAGAGCAGGGTTCCCCAGCAAACCCTTGCCTGACAGCAGGACCCAGGTGTCCACCTTGGGACAGACCTGTAGCCAGGGAGAAATCCAGGACAGGGCAAGACCCCCACATACAAACTAGCCAGGAATGCCTTCTCCCCAGTACCCTGGCCATCCTCAAAGGCACACTTTAAAGTAAGAGTTCAAACTGATGCCCGTTTCTGTCGCTCATCTTTAGACAGCAGCGCTGAGACCCTAAAAACCACAGGTGAAGATACTCACTAGCGCAAATAGCTGAATGATTCAAACACCCACCCACAGGAAGAGCACAAAATCTGTTTACACAGCACCTGGAACAGCATGTAGTCTCAGAAAGAGGCAGGCCCAGGCCAGCCTCTCAGACAACACGCTCTCACAGACACACAAGACCACTGTGACAGGCTAACACATACATGGTCCCTTCCTGGAGCATCTCAGGAGCTATTCTCCAGTTTAGTTTCTAACAGTGTTTCTGAAACAGGGATGCTTCTGTGAGAACCAGGGCAGACTGTACTGTTGCCTCCTTTGGGCAACGTGAATGTCACAAGAACGTGGATCAGTCTCAGGAAAACCCAGAACTCCTGATTTATGTACCTCTACTTCTCCTCCCCCACCCCCCCACCCCCCCCCCAGACAGGGTTTCTCTGTGTAGCCCTGGCTGTTCTGGACTCACTTTGTAGACCAGGCTGGCCTTGAACTCACAGAGATCCGCCTGCCTCTGCCTCCTGAGTGCTGGGATTAAACCACCGCCCATTAATACCTCTACTTTATTTATTTATTTATTTATTTAATGTATATGAGTGCTCTATCTGCATGTATACCTGTAGGCCAGAACGCCTTACATTCACCAAGGGTGACCACCTACCCAGGATTGCCCAGGACTTCACCTGGTCTTAGCACTGAGGAATCCCTTTATTCCTAAGTCAGTCAGTACAATCAATCAGCCTGTATCACTTTTCACTACCCCATTGGCTTTCACAATCTCATCAAGGAGTTAAGGGTATCAGATCCCATTCTCGATGCTTGTGAGCCACCATATGGTTGCTGAGAATTGAACTCGGGACCTGTGGAAGAGCAGGCAGTGCTCTTAGCCTCTGAGCCATCTCTCTAGCCCAATACCTCTACTTCTTAACGTGCTGGTTACAAAGGTGCCATCACACCTGGCTCACAGCGACTTTCAGAACTATTTTTAAAAGTTCTGGGACTGGCAGACCCCTTGTTCAATATGCATTAAATCCCAATAGCATTAAGTGGTCACAGTAAGGCATGCTTTCTACAGTAAATAAGTATTGTTATAATGGGAAAGCCCAGCTTCTTTCTGTTATTTTGTAAAAGGGTCCTTGTAGTGTAGGCTGGCTTTGAACTCAAGACTGTATCCTCATCCTTGCCTGCCTGAATTATAGGATGTAACAATGAACCAAGATAGGCTGCTGGTATTTTAATTTATTTTTATTTGTTTTAAATTAACTTCTTTTAAAAAAGAATTTGTGTGTCTGTATGTTTACATGTGGACATGGGTACGCACGGAGGGCAAAAGACAACATCAAATCCCTTGAAGCTGGAGTTACAGGCATCTCTGACCTTAATGTGGGTGCTGGGATCCAAACGGCAATTGTCACAATAGAGCTGCAAGTGCTTTTAATGACTGATTCGTCTCTCCAGCCCAATTTACCTTTAAGGCTTGGGTTTTCATATCTAATATATCTAAGCCTGGCTGGCCTTGAACTTGTGTTGCTCCTATCTCTGCTCAACCCAGCTCCACAGGGGACACACACACACACACACACACACACACACACACACACACACACACACACTAGCCATGACAAGTAGAGGTAGGCAGGCAGGCAAGGAGGAATGTCTGAATTGCACAGAGCCCTGTAGAGGGGAAGCACCCAAAAAGTGCTTCCTGGGTAGAAGCCAAGCCTGTACTTATTTCAAGGACTGCCCCCAAAAAATGCCAGAGCAAAGTCAGTAGAGGCCAAAATCCAGATTTGCATTCCTGGTCTTTGGCTCCAGGATAGTGTCAGCCTCTCCCACAGAAAATGTTTGCTGGCCCTTAAGTACCATGGGGGCAGGGATCCCTAACGCAGCGGGAACTCACTAACTCAACAACTTGAGTGAACTGAATGTTTGGTCAAATGCTGAATTCCAGGCCAAGGCCCTAGCTCCTAAAGGCACAGGCCCTTGGAGTACACAGAAGGTAAGCCAGCTGACCCACCAACTACAAGCTGGCCTCCTCCCTGAGAGCAAAGACCATTAACAACCAGAAAACACCACTCCCTGGCTGAATTATTAGGGAAAGCTCCACCATTTCTGGGCCTCAGCCTCCCAATCTATGAGAAGGGTCAAAAAGTAAGGCAGCCAACAGGGTCACGTGGGGAAAGTGCTTAGCACTGAGCCGGGCACACAAAACGTCCTCAAAACAACAGTGGTTGCTATTGTTATTATTATTAGCATCTTCGTGATTCCGGAAGGAAGGCTGCACTGGGCACTGCGCCAAGGGGGGCTATGGGCCTTTCCCAAGATGCCTCAGGGACCAGCTGCCACCCACACCCCCAGCAGCAGTTGAACAGCTACGACTCCTGGTAGTGGGCCTTGCCCCTCCCACTTGCTCCAAGCCCCCCTGCTGAGAACCCCGCTCCTGTCTGCTCCACCCCTACAATAAAGCTGATGGCCCACACCCTGAGCCCGCCCCTGCTTGGATCCGAGTTCCATCCTTCACAGGCTCAGCTGCCTTTTCTAGGCCCCCAGCCTAAACTGGTCTTGAGCTACTTGCTGCTTAGGACCAGGGAAGACTTTATTCAGCGGATCTCCCTTCCACATCTCCCCAGGAACTGGAGGCCCTTTCTCAGAGGCCCAGCCCACTCAGCTTTCCAGAGGCTCAGGGGTCTGCCTGCCTGATTAACAAAGTTCCATAGCAACCAGGGGCCTGAAGGATGGCAGATGGACGGACAGGCAGAGGAAGGGTTGCAGCAGCTGGCCCAGCACCCCGCCCCTGCAGAGAAGGCCTCCCAGTTAAGAGGCCTATCCCCAGAGGCCTGGAAGGCCAGCCCTACACCTGGCAGTCCAACAAGGAGCCGCTAGAGAGTCTCCCCAAGAGGTCTCCAACAGTCACCCTCCAACAAGTGACCGTGCGCACCACCTGGCCGTTAAGTCCTGCCGCAAGCCGGCAGACTTCAGTTCAAATACCAGCCCCACCACCTGAAGCTGCACGAAGCACTTCCCTGTCAGGGCCTCAGTTCCTCCCTCCGGCATATGGGCACGTGACAACACCCAACTCCCAGCAGAACTGAGAGTCGTGGCCGACTCTAAGTGTGCCAAAAGCTGGGCGTGCACTAAGCAAGCACCAGCTGAATGCACGTGAGCCGTCATCATGAACGAGTCCGACTCTCTGGTGAGGAGGCTGAAGCCCAGAGCAAGGAAGGGGCAGCAAACAGGGACAGACATGCATTCGGTCAAAGCGCCCCGGGGCGGAGCCCGGAGGCCCAGCCCAGTCTCCGCGCCGCCCAAGCGCTGCCTCCCGCCCCTCCCCCGCCCGCGCCTAGGGTCCGTACCGGCGGGCGGCCGAGAGCCGGACGCGGTGCACTAGGCGCGGGTCGGGGCGCCTGCGGCGTGGCGAAGAGCAACACGTCAGGATCGCGGGGGCCGGCGGGCGGCGCGGCAGGGCCGGCGGGGACCTGCGAGGCGCCGACATCGGGCGCGGTGGAGATGATGACGATCTGCGAGGAGTCGAGCAGCCGCAGCGCGCCCGCCCCGAGCAGGGCCTCCAGCGCCGGCGCGTGCTGGCCGCCCGCGGGGGCTACGGCCATGGCGCTCACGGCCCGCGTGGCCTGGGAGGCAGGCGGCGGCGGCGGCGCGGGCCCATGGCTGCAGGCCGCGGCGAGGGCTCGATCCCGCTCCGCCCCGGCCGCCGCTGCCTGCAAAGTCCGGGCCACTTTTACGCGCCAAATCCTTTTTGCCGCGAAAGAGCCACGCGCCGCCGAGCGCCCCTTCCATTGGCCGGCGGGGCTGTGACGGAGGAGGATCCGGTGGCGGACATTGGTTGCAGCGTGCGGGGCCGGCGACGCAGGGCGGGACCCGGGGCGGGGCAGCCAATCCTGGGTCGGGGCGCGCGCAGGCTTTGTCTGGGCGGGGCCGGGCGCCTTCGCTGACTCGCTCGGTGCCCTGCTGGAGGCGTGGGCATTGGGCCCCGCCCCCTCCACCTCCTACTCGGTGGGCGGCGGGGTCTGGCGAACGGAACAAACTTCGTACTGCGTTCTGCACGTCCGGCAGTCCCCGCATGCCACATTGACCCCTAGACTCTCAACCTGTGGCCTCCACCCCCTCAGCTTAGATCCCAGAAACTGCCTCTTCTGCACGCTCACGTCCAAAGCTCGACCACAGCCTGAGACCCATATTCAGTTTACTCAGAGATCTTGTGCTCTTCCCTATCGCTGTCACCCAGAAGCCAAACCCAAGAGGGGAGGCAGGAAATGGGTAGAGATGTGTGGCTTTGATCTCAGTCTCATTTTAGCTGAAATTCCTTCCGTAGCCAGCGCCCAGTTTGCGTCCGTTCATTTGCTCACTCCACACTGCCGCCTGTCTTTAGTCTCAGCACTTGGGTAGTGGTGGCCGGCACATCTTTAGAGTTTAGGCCATCCAGGAAGAAAGATTCAGTGAAACCCTGTCTCGGAAAATCAGAAACGTCTGAGAGCCTGCTCAGGGCTCCATCCTCAGCCCAGACCTTGACTCCTGACTTAGTGAAAAGGAAAAAAGGGAACAGACAGGCAGCAGATGCTTGCAATGTGAAGAGACCCGGCCATTAAAATATCTCCACGTTAGGACTCACGTAGGGCGGTGCAGGGGCAGTGAGGGTGCATATGGACGTGCATTTAATCCCGAGGCCTGGGCTGTCTCCATCAGCATTTCTCCTTGCTCAGGTCATCTGACCAGTATTGTCCTCTCCGCTAGGCGTTGTGCCAACACTAGGAACAAAGATGTGAAAGGTTTAACAAGACCTACAAGCTGCCCATCCTTGCGAGCAGGGGTGACCACAAGAAAAAAGACAATACTATTCAGGTCCCCAAGTGTAGTGTATGCATTGCTTCCTCCAGGGAGCTGTCAAGCCAGGGTTACTTCCTCCATTGCCCCGCGGTACTCTATCGCTGTCTAAACTCTGACCACACACTCGGGGCTGGCTTAGCAGGGGCTTTCCGGGTAGGAGAAAAACGGAGGTTGAGGGCAGAGATAAGCAAGCTGTGATTTTCCTGCGCACACCTGTAAGCCCAGCAGCTAGATGCAAGAGGACCAGGAGTTCTAGGCCAACAGTCTGGGCTACACGAGATCCTGTTTTAAAACAAGCAAATTGCAGCTCCCAAGAATGCCTTTCAGTTCCGTTTGTGTGGAAAATGGGCACCTAGACCTTGCCTTGGCCATCTCAAGTTTTCATGAGGATAAAGACACAGGGGCTAGAAAGTATTCTGTAGACTACAGGGTGGTTTAGAAAGCAGCCAGAGTGTCTTTCCTCCCCACCCCCACCCCCTCCTCAGGAACAGTTTGTGAAATTACTCATTACAAATCCTGGAATGTGTCAGAACTGGGAAGGACCACAGAGAGTCCATGAGCCTCTTGCTGTACAGATGGGGAGATGAGGCCCCTTCAGGGATGGTGCTTGTGACAAAATATGGCCCACATTGGATCCCCAGACCTGGGTCTGCCTGTCCCCACCCTAGGTGCTGCTCACCCTCCTCCACGCCGCAGTAGAGAAGCTGAGGGCTGGATCTCATTCAGCAAAGCTAAGCCAGACACTGACGGAGGGTGAGAGAGGCTGGCACAGTCTCATCCCAGATGGGGAGTTTCCTTCCTCCTAGCTTGCCCAAGGGACCCATTAACAATGACACTCGCTTTTGTAAAGTCTTCTGCTACTCAATAGTCATTCAACAAACACTTACTGAGCATCTGTTATATATCAGTGATCAAGATGGTCCTGGAGGAGGAACATACTCTCCCATTTTATGACGATTAAACTGAATTTACCTAATAAGTTAAAAGGCGTCCTACGGCTGGGCGTGGTGGCGCGCACCTTTAATCCCAGCACTCCGGAGGCAGAGGCAGGCGGATCACTGTGAGTTAGAGGCCAGCCTGGTCTACAAAGTGAGTCCAGGATAGCCAAGGCTACACACTGAGAGACCCTGGCTCAGAAAACCAAATAAATAAATAATAAGTAACAAAACTCAAGTACATATCCCAGGTGACAGAGGTACCCTCTTTCCCACCAGCCCCCAACCCTTGAGCAGCAGGAAGAATTCCCCACAGGAAAGTGAGAGGAGATAAGGGCTTTTGGATCTGTTACTAAGTAGCAGACGGCTGAAAAGGGTCAGAGATGAGCCTCCTGGTCCAGAGCCTGCAAGATCCCGATAAGGCTGTTCTCAATGTCAGCAGTTCTCTTGAGGCTGACCAGCATCCAAAACCTAATCCCTCATCACTGGGCAGCCACTTCAATTGATGGTCTCCTTTCAACCTCATAGTTCCAGAAGCAGAGCTTCTTTATCTGCGGGGTGCAGAAAGGAAGAGGCTCAGAGAGGGTCCCTCACAGCAAACTGAGGTGAGAACTTAGCCTGTTCTTCTGCAAAATCCAGGGCTGCCCCTGATATTTGCCATTCTCTGTTAATGTCCCAGGAACCAGAATTAGGATATAATATATATATATACATACACACACACACACACGTATGTATGTATGTATGTATGTATGTATGTGTTAGGGTGGATTCTGGCTTGGCTAGTAGGTACTATACCTACCACCATCTATAACAACCTGATTGCTAAAGGAGTCCATGGAGAAGGTAGCCCCTGGCTCTATATCCTCTGTCTGAAGACATCTTGCCTTTGGGGTTTTTTGTTTGTTTGTTGTTTGTTTGTTTGGTTTGTTTTTTGCAGGGGACAGGGTTTTTCTTGTAGTCCTGGCTGTCCTAGACTCGCTTTGTAGACCAGGCTGGCCTCGAACTCACAAAGATCTGCTTGCCTTTGCCTCCGGAGTGCTGGGGTTAAAGGCATGTGCCACAACGCCCAGTACTTTTGGTTCTTTCTGAGATCCAGGTGATGATGGTGGTGGTGGTAGCAGCAGCGGCAACACACACCTTTAATCCCAGCACTTGGGAGGCAGAGGCAGTTGTTTCGCTGGGTTCAAGGCCAGCCGTGTCTACTGACTGAGTTCCAGGACAGCCAGAGCTACACAAAGAAACCCTACTCAACAAAGAAACAAAGATGCAGAACGGTGTAGCAACAAGTGCCTAGACCTTACTTCATATACTCAAACAGGCATAAACAGGAAGCCTGGGCTGTGTGACCAAGGCTCGCAGCACATCCCTTGCACTGCACCCATTCATGCTATGGACATCTTCTGAACACCGGGTGTGTGTGTGTGTGTGTGTGTGTGTGTGTGTGTGTGTGTGTGTGTGTGACATTGTACAAGCTGGGAAGCCATGAGCAAAACAGATGCATTTGTGACACCTGGAGCCTGCAAGCTAGTGCAAGACTGAACAATTACTTCCATGGACCGGCACAATACGCTCATTAAGAAGCTTGACAAGTGACAGAGATAATTTAAAGCTATTTATTCCTCACAAACCTCCTGTAAATATACATTCTTAGCTTGAAAAAAAAAAACAAACAAACTCTAAGCATGAGTGTCTCTTCATTACGAGGAATTCATAATTGGAAGAAATGTCCCTATGGCGACTTCATGTTATTAAGGGGCACAGAGACATCCATTGTTGAGTCCCGGCAGAAGGCAGTGGGGAGTTTTCCATCTGCGACTCCTCGTTCCTCTTGAGTGATCCCATGATGCTACACTGACTGGCAGTTTACTGTCCCTAGAGATGTTCTGTCACCATGCCAGCTCTGGTTGAGTGGGCCCCCTACCCACCAGAGAGGTGGTCTCACACAAAGGCAACCCAGCTCCTCCTGGCTGGCTGACAAGGGCAGTGCCTTACTTCTCAAAGGGCTGTGCTTGTCCCCGGCCTGGAATGTGGGGAGCAGTTCTAAGACAGGTGTCGGGGTCAGATGCAGAATCGGGAAGTAGAGTTTCTAGACTAATTTAAAAAGCCAAGCACCTGGCTTTCTGATAAAACCAGCCATGAAGTCTGGGGATGCAGCTCGCCTGGCATTCAACAAAGGCCCGAGGGCCATCCCCAGCTCTGCATAAGACTAGTTGTGGAGGAGCCGGGAGTGGTGGCGCACGCCTTTAATCCCAGCACTGGGGAGGCAGAGGCAGGCGGATCACTGTGAGTTCGAGGCCAGCCTGGTCTACAAAGTGAGTCCAGGACAGCCAAGGCTACACAGAGAAACCCTGTCTCGAAAAACAAAAAAAAAAAAGACTAGTTGTGGTGATGCACAGGCAGGTAGAAGCAGAAGGATCAGAAATATGAAGCCATCCTTGGCTATATAACAAGTTCAGGGATAGCCTGGGCTACATGAGACCCTGTCTCAAACAACAACAAAACACCTGCAATAGCTGGCAATACTTACCAGGCCACCACAGTGCTGAGCAGCACCTACCTGTGTTTCCTCCTAGCTCGCCTTGCTCCATGGCTGTGACCAAGCTTGCCCTGCTGTTCCAGGTGAGTCTGCAACTCCTCGTGCATAGTGCTTCGTGTGGCACAAAGGCAGGCCCAGGAAATGTCACAATACTATTGATATTGCTTGGGCACTGACTGGTTCCAGCACAGGCTTCTCTCCTCGGCAGGTCATGAAGGATAAAGTACTAGGGAAAGTAGGCATTCCTGGTGTCACTGTGTGTGGCTGTGGCCACCGGTCAGCCCATATGTTCAGTGGGATAAACTTCTGAGGGATGGCGCCTCTCTCAGAAGAGAGGTAAAGCCATACAGAGTGGCTTCACGCCTGCCCCGATGTGGACCACACTGATGAGGTAGGAGAGTCTTAGAGCCAATGACTCTGATCCTTCATCTGTAAGAGGGGAAAATAAGATGATGAGAGCAATAATAATGTGTGTGATCGGGCTGTGGCCATAGTGAATGAGCTGCCGAATGCTGCTTCTTCTTCTTCTTCTTCTTCTTCTTCTTCTTCTTCTTCTTCTTCTTCTTCTTCTTCTTCTTCTTCTTCTTCTTTCCTGGCTGTCCTGTACTTACTTTGTAGATCAGGCTGGCCTCAAACTCACAGAGATCCGCCTGCCTCTGTCTCCCTGAGTGCTATGGTGAAAGGCCTGCGCCCCCACACCTGGCTTCATTTCTTTTGCTGTAGGTAGTTTATTGTATAATATGTGTAAATGTATCTATGTATAAATGTATCTGCAAAAAAAGAAAAAAACAATAAAGAACAGTACCTTATGTGTCAAAAGTGCTCAATGCAATGTCAGCTACTACTAATGTACATAAAAGCTGGACAGTGGTGGCGCACGCCTTTAATCCCAGCACACAGGAGGCAGAGACAGGTGGATCTCTGTGAGTTCAAGGCTAGCCTGGTCTACAGAGCAAGTTCTAGGACAGCCAAGGCTACACTGTGAGACCCTGTCTAAACAAACAAACAAACAAACAAACAAACAAAAAACAAAAAAAAAGAATAATGAAAATGAAAGCCAGATGGCAGTGGTGCATGCTTTTAGAGACAGGTGGAGTTCTGTGAGTTCCAAGCCAGCAAGAGCTACAAAGTGAGAGTTTGTCTAAAAAACAAAAACAAAAACAAAAAAACAAAAAACAAAAAACAAAAACAAAAAAAAATGTACTGCTCTTCCAGAAGTCCCGAGCTCAGTTCTCAGCACCCACTTAGGTCAGCTCACACCCTCTGTAACTCCAGCTCTGGTGGATCCAGCCCTGTTTCATCCCTTTATGGGCACCTCCACACACACACACATTTAAAAATAAAATAAAAATTGAAACATATCAAAACAGTCATACACATAAAATTGTAATGGAAGTTTTCATGTCTTTAATAACTCAGTTATGTTACAAAATATGTTTTTGTTTTAAGCCCAAGTGTGGGATTTAGAACTGCCTTAATTTATTCACAGCTGATAATTGCTTCATGTGGGGCATGGTCTATGCCAGCTGCAGATAGTTTAATTCTGAGGACTCTTAAGGGTATAAATATCAGAGCCCAGAGAGAGGAAGAAAGCTTCAGGAGACCGGCAGAGGAGGAAAAAGGATGTTTGTCCTGCTGTGTTTGCCATCTGCCATTTGCTGTTGCTGGACTGCTGGATATCCCAATGGCTGAGACTGGTATTTTCCCAAAGACCAATGACCCTAACCAGCCAGAACTAAGTCTAAAGAGACATATGTCCCCTGTCCCTTCTAACCTTTCTCTCCTACCTGGGGAGAAAGGGTCTGGGGACTGGAAAGGAGGTAGAGGCATAAGAACCCCCAAATAGTGCCATGCGTGGCAGTGCACGCCTTTAATCTCAGCACTTGGGAGGCAGAGGCAGGTGGATCACTGTGAGTTCGAGGCCAACGTGGTCTACAAAGAGAGTCCAGGACAGCCAGGGCTACACAGAGAAATCCTGTCTCAAAAAAACAAAAACCAACCAAACAAATAAACAAAAATCCCAGTTCTTGGGAAACAGAGACAGAAAGATCATGAGTTCAAGGCCAGCATTAGCTATACGGTGAACTCAAGGCATGCATGGTCTACATAAGACCCTAACTCAAACACACACATACACACAAACTTATGAATGTACATACACACACATTCATGTATGTACACACTTTCTCACGTGTATAAATACATTCTCTCATGTATGTACACATACACTCATATATGTACACACACTCATATATTCACATACACACACACACACACACACACACACACACACACACACACAGTCTATGGAGACTGAGCCAGCTTCTCTACCTTCTGATCTTGAGTTTTCCAGGAAGGAAAATAAAAAAAGACTCTTGTCACTGAAATAGCCGAGTCCTACCTCTCAAGCTCTGTGAGGTGCAGACAGTCCCAGAGACAAGGAGGGGGATACGTCTGGAGGACATCGGGATGAGACAACCCCCTTCCCATGATCCTGGACCTTTAAGCGGGGAGGGGACGGCCTGACCCCCTGACCTCTGTGCTAGGACTGTAGGAGTGCACGGCACGCCTGGGTCCCGAAACCTCCTCATATTTTAACATCTCTGAAATGTTTTCTCTCTTCCTTCCTTTTTCTCCCCTACTCCTCCCTCTTCTCTCTTTTCGGAGCTAAGGATGAGAACCCTTGCGCATGCTCTACAATTCGGCTGCACCTCTAGCCCCAATCTTTCTTCTGAGGGAAGTAAAGCAATGATGCATCTTAGATCTTGAATGGTGTCTTAGAGGTGGTGAGCTACAGTGTACGGCAAGTGCCAGGCGGGGCTAGGGGTGACAATAGGGCGAGAACCTGTGCTCAGCCATGCCGCACTCTGCTTTCCATCCCTGGCACACACACCCAGCACTTGCCATATCCTAAGCCCCCCCAGGTTACCACCCTGGTCTTCAGCAGCAGCAGACGCTAGCTAGCTACCATAGGAAAATCAGCTTTTCTTTCTTTTTGTAGCTGACACCTGCGTTAGGGCTCCAGGTTGACAGGTGCATGGCAAATGCAGCTATGGAGGAGAGTGGGGAGGGCAGAGCACTGGGAGAGAAAGACTTTTTATAATATATTAAGATATTCAGGGGAAGAGACAGAACCCTCCAACCCCCTACCCCCGCCCACACACTATTTTTAAATTAAAAAAAAAAAATCTCTTCTGGAAGCCAGAGTTATATATATACATGCCAAACAGGCCAGGCACCCCAGCAGGCCTCCTGGAGCTGGCAATGAACCGAAACAGGGGCATTGTGTCCAGGCCACTGGCTGGCTGAGGGGGCATTGTTAGGGCCCGGCCTCGTCTGGGAAGAGGGGGGTGAAGAGGGCAGGGGGAGTGTGTTCCCATGACTCCCTGGGGAGCAGTGATAATCAGGGCCAGCTGCGAAGCCTGGCATGGCAGGGGGCTGCTAGGCGGCTGGCCTCAGAAGGGGCATGGAGGGCAGGGGAGGACTGAAGAGGGACAGGGAGGGGCCCAAGGTCCAGGCCTAGCTGTTGGCTGGAAGCAAACTCTAAAGTGGAGAAACATGGGGGTTCCTCACTACACCCCCCTCTCTCACCATCCCTAAACCCTGGGTCACTGTGTCATTCTGCAAGGACATCCCAGATTGGCCCATTTTTCCTTCACTACCTGTGGCCACCTAACTTTGGCCCCACACAGCCTGGACTACGGGGCTTCTCGCTGGCTCTCTGAGGCCCTGTTCTCTGTTCTTCACATGAGGATAGAAAAGTCATTTCCAAAGATAACTCACATCACACTGGTGGCGTTCCCTTGCTCACGCTTGCCAAAGGCATGTATGTGACAAACCAGAGGACTGCAGGCAGGCAGCATCTGTACTGGCTTCACAACTCACGGCTTTCTCTAAGTGTGTCACAGCCCAGGATGATGGGTCGGGTCACCATACCTTTGAAGTCATAGAAGGTTTTAATTTTTGGTTCAGAGTTTTGTTGTTGTTAAAACGGGGTCTCACTGTGTAGCCCAGGCTGCCCCGTAACTCAGTATATCTTCCAGGCTAGCCTCAAGCATGTGGTCTCTGCCTCCTGAATGTTGGGCTTAAAATATGTCCACTATGCCTGGACTTCTACTCTTCCTTTTAGTAATTTCTAGTTTTTTGGTTGGGTTGTGTTTGACTGTTTTTCGTTTTCTGTTTTGTTTTGTTTTGTTTTTCCGAGACAGTCTCTCTACATAGCCTTGGACGTCCCAGACTCACTTTGTAGACCAGGCTGGCCTCGAACTCACAGTGATCCACCTGCCTCTGCCTCCCGAGTGCTGGGATTAAAGCCGTGTGCCACCACACCTGGCGCATTTGTTTTTTCTTGAGACAGGGTCTCATTATGTAACTTTGACTGGAGTAGAACCTGCTATGTAAACCAGGCTAATTTTGAACTTGAAGAGACCTGCCTGCCTAAATGTTTGGGACACCACCATCGTGCCTGGTGATTTATGTTGATTACGTATGTAAGTGTTTAGGTTGGTATGTGCCTCTGAGTGCAGGTGCCCACAGTGACAAGCCTCAGGTATCCTGGAACTGGAGTTACAGGTGTCTGTGACTCGCCTGATGTGGCTGTGGGGAATTGAACTTGGGTCCTCTGCAAGAGCAGCACATGCTCCTAACAGCTGAGCCATCTCTTTAGTTCTGAGTCCTGGGCATATAGATGCATGTGACTGCAACCAGCTAGACTGTTATTTAATGCAAAGGAGGAGAAGGAAGAGGAGGGCGCACTGTGTTCAAGTGTAACAGCACTTGGGTGGCAGAAGAGGAAGATGTCTGAATTCAAGGCCAGTGTGGTCTCCCACAGTGAGCTTCACGTCAATCAGCTCTAGGTACTGAGAGCTCATCTCAAAATACCAACAATAATGATAATAAACTAAAATGAAAAAAAGAATGTATATTCCTAAGCACAAATAGGCAAGTGACAATTTCTGTACCACTGAGCTACACCTCTGGCCCCCAGAATTTTATTTATTAATTTTATTTATTTATTTATTTTTGAGGCAGGGTCTTTCTACAGAGTCCTGGCTGTCCTGGAACTCACGACATAGGCCAGGCTGGTGTAGAACTCACAACTCCCAAATACTGAGATTAAAGGAGTTTGCCATTATACCCAGCCCCCCAAAATATTTTATTTTTAATTTTATGTATATCTGGTGAGGGGTTGTATGTGAGTGCAGGTGCTCACAGCATCAGGTGTGAGCGCTGGGAACCGAACTTGTCCTCTACAAGAGCAGCACAGGCTCCTAGTCACTAAGCCCCTTAGTTTTTGTTTGTTTGTTTCTGAGACAGGGTTTCTCTGTGTAGCCCTGGCTGTCCCGGACTCACTTTGTAGACCAGACTGGCAACCCACCTGCCTCTGCCTCCCGAGTGCTGGGATAGCTTTTGTTGTTTTGGTTTGGTTTTGAGATGGCTTCATGTCGTCCAGACTGGCTGTCAACCTGACACAAACCAGAGTCACCCGGGAAGAGCAACCTTAACTGAGAAAATGTCTCCATCAGGTTGGCCTGTGGGTGTGTCTGTTGGGCACACTGTCTTGATCATGATGGGGAGGGCGGTGCTGCCCTTGGGTAGGTGGTCCCTGGGTGGATGAGAAAACAGACTGAGCAGCTGGGCGTGGTGGCGCACACCTTTAGTCCCAGCACTTGGGAGGCAGAGGCAGGTGGATCACTGTGAGTTTGAGGCCAGCCTGGTCTACAAAGTGAGTCCAGGACAGCCAAAGCTACACAGAGAGACCCTGTCTCAAACAAACAAACAAACAAACAAACAAAAACAAAACCCAAATCAAACCAACAAGAAAACAGACTGAGCAAGGCAGAGGGAGCAAGCTCCTGGGGGCAGCATTCCTCCGTGGCTTCCCTTTCAGTGTCAGCCTTTCATTCCTGCCAGCTTCCTTAGGAACTTGGTGTGACCCAAGTAGTTAGAAGAGGAAAGAGACCCTTTCCTCTCTGTTGCCTTTGGTCAAGGTGTCTTATCATCGAAACAGAAACCTAAGACCCTGCCTCAAACTCACACTCACTGTGTGCAGCAGGGGATGACCTCAGACTTATGGTTCACCTTCCTCTACCTCCTAAATGCTGAGGATACAGAGGCAACAGCGATTACGGCTCTTCCGGCCTGAGGAGGTAGCTCTGTTGGTAGACTGCTTGCCTTGCAAACAGGGCTCCAACCCCAGCACGCGCGCGCGCGCGCACACACACACACACACACACACACACACACACACACCATACACACACACATACATACACACCACACACATCATACACACACACACACACATACACACCACACACACCATACACACACACACACACACACATACACACCACACACACCATACACACACACACACACACACACACACACACACACACACACAAACATGAACTCACCAAACAACAAAACCTAAGATCTAAGGGAATATCCAAAAACCATGGCTTCGAAGGTATGGTATAACAGGGACAACAGTGTCGTAGATGTGTGTGTGTGTGTGTGTGTGTGTGTGTGGTGTGTGTGTGTGTGTGTGTATGTGTGTGTGTATGTGTGTGTGTGTGTGTGTATGTGTGTGGTGTGTGTGTGTGTGTGTATGTGTGTGTGTGTGGTGTGTGTGTGTGTGTGCGTTTTGAAGGGGGTGTTTTCTGTGTTTGTTTTTGTTTTGCTTTTATTTTTGAGACCGACGGCTCCCACAGATGCCAGAGGAATCCATGACGTAACAAAGGCAGCCCAAAAGAAGTACCTAACGAGCTGGTGTGGCCTGGCCCTGGTTCTGACTCTCAGCTGACACCCAGCCCACAGGGAAAAGCCTGGAAGAGTACAGAGAGCAAGGACCATGAGACTCATGCCAGCACCTGTGCATGGCTCCGCCCACTCTCGAAGTCACGACTTCCATGGCAGTTCCTGAGCAGAGCTGGTGCAAAAAGCAGGCTCCCCGTGTTTAGAAGATTCCTTAAACCAACCGCTTTCCTTTGTCCTATGCCTAACGTCAAACCCCGCACTCCAAACTGCCCTGGAAGGCTGAGTAAGGCAGTCTCTCCCTAGGAATCTGAAACAAGTCAGGGGAAACGCTTTTCCTTTTATAAATCACTCTAATTTGTCAAAGAGAAGGATTATCTGAACCCTGGCTAGTCGTGACATGGCGCTCCGGGTTAGGAGAAGGAAGGAAGGGTTCAAAGCCTGCTTCTTGTAAACCAAACGCTCTTACAGAGCGGTAAAAGAGAGCAGTGCGGAAAGAGAGGCCATTGCCGGGTCCTTCCTGGAGCCTGGATGTGGAAGGTTTGAGTGGGGAGCCTCACACAGCGGCAGTGTCTTGGCATCTCAGCCTGCCCATTGTTGCTCCCACGTGGGCTTGCTCAACGGTCTCTAGCCTGGGAGTGGAGAAGCAGAAGGTTTCACGCTAAGACCATCCTTCCCTTCACTGCAATCTGATTACTTAAAAAAGGATTTATTTTTGGCACATGTGTATGTACGCAAAATATATTTTTAAAATTTATTTTGTGGGGGCTGGAGAGATAGCTCAGAGGTTAAGACAGGGTGTTATGTAGCCGAGGCTAGCCTTAAACTCAGTATGTACCTGAGGCTGGCCTTAAATTCTTGATCCTTCCGCATCTACTTCCCAAATGTATGGACATGCTTGGGCTTTTCTGTGTGTGTGTGTGTGTGTGTGTGTGTGTGTGTGTGTGTGTGTGTGTGTGTATGCGTGTATGTGGGTGTATATAGGTATGTATATACGGCTGTATGTGTGTGTACATGGGTGTATGTGTGTATATGGGTGTGTATGTATGTGTGTGTGTTTTGAGGCAGTCTCACGTTATAGCCCAGGCTGACCTGCAATTCACTATATAGGCATGGTGGTATATTCCTGTACATTCCTGTAATCCTCACTTCTCAGAGGCAGGAAATGGCACTATATGAGAGCCCTAGTCTCAAAAAGCTTTCTCTCTCTCTCTCTCTCTCTCTCTCTCTCTCTCTCTCTCTCTCACACACACACACACACACACACACACACGGTATAAAACTCAAAGGTGAGCTGCAGAGGTGGGCGAATCTCTGAGTTTGAGGCCAGCCTTGTCTACAGAGTGAGTTCCAGGACAACTAAGGCTACACAGAAAAAAACCTGCCTCAAAAACCAAACCAAACCAAACAAACCCTCAAAGGTGGTGCACTCCTTTGATCCCAGCACTTGGGAGGCAGAGGCAGGCACGTGAGTTGGGAAACCAACCTGACCTATATAGTAAGCTCCAGGCCAGGCAAACAAACCAAACCATCAAGCTGTGTTACAGTTGTCTCACAGGGAAAAGATCAGACTCCTTCTCCCTAGCTCAGTCCTAAGTACCCCCTTGCCAGGGACACCCACTATAAGAATACCCCCCAAACCAGGGCTATACAAAGAAACCCTGTCTTGAAAAAAAAAAAGCCAAAAAAACAAACAAAAAACCCAACAAAGAATAGCCCCCACCGTCTGCATGTGTGTGCATGCACATGTGTGAACATGCTTATGTATGTATGTATGTGAGTCTCCATGTTATTTATTTATTTTGGTTTTTTGAGACAGGGTTTCTTTGTGTAGCTTGGAGATATAGCTCAGATAGCTCAGAGGTTAAGAGCACTGACTGCTCTTCCAGAGGTCCTGAGCTCAATTCCCAGCAACCACATGGTGGCTCACAACCATCTATAGGGTGATCTGATGCCCTCTTCTGACATGCAGGCAGAGCACTGTATACATAATAAATACATCTTTAAAAATTAAAAATTATTTTGTGTAAGATGGGTGTGGTGGCACACGCCTTTAATCCCCCCACTCAGGAGGCAGAGGCAGGCGGATCTCTGAGTTCGAGGCCAGCCTGGTCTACAAAGGGAGTCCAGGACAGCCAGAGCTGTTACACAGAGAAACCCTGTCTTAAAAAAACAAGATAAAGTACCCCCTAAAGGGGGAAAGTTAATTAAATAATATAACTTTTTAAGTTTTGCATGGCAAAAGACTTCATACAAATGTAGCAGGCAGTCAGCAATGGCAAATTCATCCACTGTGCTGTTTCAGGAAGTCACATTCAGGAATGGCAGTAGCTCCTTCCTACGTGCCAACGGGCCTTTGGCAATCCCCGCATACAGATCATAGAAAATGGAGGCTCAGCTAGGAAGGAGTGAAGCTGGGCTCTGCTCCTCTTTGTGGGGACCAGCCCGCCTTCCTCCCTGGAGTGTGCAGTTGGAGGCACCAGATGCTCTGGCAAGATCCAGAGAGATGCCATCTGCGAGGGAAACCTATTCTTAGAGAGCAGAGCCAGTCGGTGGTGGAGCCGGCCACCCCCAGCAGTGGAGGAGGGATGTCAGGGCAGGAGGCCAAGGCTGGCTGGGGAGAAGGGCAGGCTAAACACAGGGCACACTTACATCTTACAACCAGTTTCCTCCTGCAGTTGTTCTATTGGAAGTAAGAGCGATGTTTATGGAGTGCTCACGTCACGGTCACATGCATCACACCACCTCCCTTACAGACGAGACACAGACGGCTAAGTCACTTAGTAGGCCAGGCCTTGAGCCTGGGCAAGCTGGTGCCAAAGCCCTTGTCCCTTGTGACCACATATACTGCCTCTTAGTCTGCTGACCAGTGTTCAATTTCAGTTTGGGTTCCCCCAATAATAAACCCCAAGGTGAGGATTTGAGCGCAAGTGGTTTAAATGGGAAGTGGTCCCAGGATGCAACGGCTGAGGCATGAAGGGGACAGTTTCCGCCATGCGCGCAGCTGGGGTCTAGTCCTACTAGGAGCTCCAGGAAGCAGCAGCACACACAGCGCATGCAGGGTTATCACCTCTGAGGCTGGGAGCTGCCCACGACAGGGTTTCTTAGTGCTGGGTTCATGCTGTTCAAGGGGTATACTAACCCCTAAGGCTGCCTGCCTGCTGCAGAGTGGTGAAACGGGCACCCGTGGTAGGAGTCCTTGGGGCAGGGGACACAGGAGTGGGAACTAGAACAGAGTGAGAATGGCAGGACTCCCCACCATCTGCTAGAATAAACCTGCCTGGCGACGGTCGGCCTTCCCACCATCTCAAGTATTTGTTCGGCTTCCAGGGCAAGCAGAGTAGAAGCTTCTCCAAACCTTCTGTTCTGAGCTTTCTGTAAGCTGCTGTGGCTGAGAGCTGGGTGGGGGGTGGAAAGGGAGGGGTGGGGGGAACAGGGGTGGGAGGTATGGGGTGTGTGGGGGGGGTGTTAGACACAGCCCCAGAGCTCTGTCAGCTACCTGGGACAACTCTTGGGGCTGCCATTCACCACTTCCTCAGCACCCATAGCACGGGGATCTTGGAGGACACCCAGACTCTCGGCCCATCCCAGACCCCCTGGGCCAGAATTTGTACTCTTTCGTTTGGTTTGTTTTTGAGGCAGGGTCTCACATGGCCCAGGTTGCCAACTTACCCAGGTACCAGAATATAACCTGGAACTCCCATCCTCCTGCCTCCACTTCCCGGCGGCCATGAACACAGGGATGTGTCTCCGTGCCCGGCCAGAGTCTGCACATTCATAAGCTCCCCAGTGACCCGTGACTTCCAGTCTCTACTCGTCATTACAGACACAGAAGAGGACAGGCGGGGAGGCCATGTGGTAAGTAACCCAGCACAGCACACCAAGGGGCTCAGATTGGAAGCCGGGCTTTTCTGGGAGTTTTGATTCTCCAGACTAATAGGTTTCGTTTTGGGTTTTTTGTTTGTTTGCTGGTTGGTTTGGTTTTTCAAGACAGGGTTTCTCTGTGTAGCCTTGGCTGTCCTGGACTCCCTTTGTAGACCAGGCTGGCCTCAAACTCACAGCGATCTGCCTACCTGTCTCCTGAGCGCTGGGATTAAAGGTGTGTTCCACCACGCCCGGCCTGGCACACAATTCTCACTGTGACCCATTTCCCCTGTGGCATAGCACCCCAGGCACTTCTGCTTATGTACCAAGAGCTCCTGTACACATCTGGGGTGGTTTCAAATGCCAGATTCTGAAACTTTTCTGGGTTTAAAGTGAGGCCCTGGAGGAAACATGGGTTTGGAAACCAGGCGGATGGTTCAAGTCATCACTAGGCCCAAGTCACAGAAGCCATGTTACTTTGGACAAGTCACCTCCTGACACTCAGGTTCCACATCTGGAAAACATGGGTCAACACACATCTTCGCAAGGCGACTGTATGGATTAAAGACAATCCTGCACAAAGCAGACAGGAAGAAGAATCCTGCTTTGTGGAAGCTTCTGGTAGCCACGGCACAGGTGTCATAAAGCAGCCAATGTGGGAATCTGTGATTCTCCTCACTTTTGAGGCTTGAGGCACTGAGAGGTGGAGACCTTCCCCCGGGAGCGACTCACAGGTGGGGTGCTGGCCTCCGACTGTATCGTCAGGGCCAGATTTTCATTGTTACTGGAATCCTCTGTGAGGACAGCTGTGTTACTTGGCACACGTAGAACCCATTGCCAATGTTAAAGATGCAGGAGGAGAGGAACTGTCATTAGCCCTTTATATCAATACATCATAACAAAGTTTTAGAAATACTGATTTAAAATACATGATTAAGGTCTGAGGCTGGAAAGACGGGTTAGAGGTTAAGAGCACTTAACTCACCAGGCAACGGTGGCTTTTAATACTGGAGGCAAGGACAGGCAGATCTCTGAGTTCAAAGCCAGCCTGGTCTACAGAGCTAGTTCCAGGACAACCAGGGCTACACAGAGAAACCCTGTCTCAACAAAACAAAACAAAACGAGCACTAAGTGCTCTTGCAAAGGGCCAGGGTTCAGTTCCCCCATGTGGCTCACAACATTCGTACCTCCAGTTCAAGGGACCCAGCACCCTCTGCTGACGTGTGCTGGTACCAGGCACATATGCACTGCATAAACGGGCATGCAGGCAAAATATACGATTAAGATTAATCTTATAGCTGGTGTGGTGGCTTTTTTTTTTTCCGAGACAGGGTCTCTCTGTGTTAGCCTTGGCTGTCCTGGACTCTCTTTGTAGACCAGGCTGGTCTCAAATTCACAGAGATTCACCTGCCTCTGCCTCCCTAGTGCTGGAATTAAAGGTGTGTGCCACCACGCCCGGCCGAAAAGATTAATCTTACATGTTATATGTTCTTTAAAATTTTTATTAGCTGGGCATGGTGGCACATGCCTTTAATCCCAGCACTCAGGAGGCAGAGGCAGGTGGATCACTGTGACTTCAAGGCCAGCCTGGTCTACAAAGTGAGACCAGGAGAACCAGTACTATCACAAAGAGAAACCTTGTCTCAAAAAACAAAAACAAAAACAAAAAACAAAAACAAAATAAAAATGTTTATATTTTCATTTATTGTATATGTGCATATGCATGTGTACGTGTGCATGTACACATGCATGCCAAGGCACACACGTGGAGGTCAGAAGACAACTTGTAGATCTGGTTCTCTTCTTCCACCACGTCACTATGTGGAACACAGGGACCAAACTCAGGTCGCCAGCCTGTAAGCGTCTTTACTCACTGCGCTGCCTCTCTGGCCCTTCTTTTTTCTTTAAAGACAGAGCCTTCTCATGTAGCCCACGCTGGCCTAGAACTCACAACCCTACTGTCACAGCCTTAATACGCTTCAAAAATGGGGTCACCTAGTAGTTTTATTCTCAGTGCTGACGACAGGAACCAGGGTCTTGCTGGGCCTCCAAATTACCTCCAACTCTTGAAAAACCTTAATTGCACACATGGCTCACATTATGTTCCTACTGGGCTCCAGAACGTCTCAAACGAGCAACTTAGACAAAGAACTTAGCTCTTTTTTCCCCCACCAAAGTATTTGTAACCTATTGTCCAGTAGCAAGGAGCCTCTGATACCCAGTACAGGGGAGGGCTGTCTATTCACCAGGAAGAAACTCTCTTCCTAGGGTCCTCCCCTGAACTGAATGCCCTGAGGCCCAAGAGGGATGCAACTCGCCTTGGCCTTGCAGAAGTCGGAAGAGCAGCTGGAATCAAGTCCCAGACTCCTTAGCGGGATCCAGCCATTTGTTACACTATTCGAAAGTACCGTGGGGGTGCAAACCTCGGTACTTTTACTTCAGCAAATGGAACCCTGGGATAATACAAGTTGGAGTGTAAGGTCCATGGCCCTGAGAAGGCAGGATCCTCCAGGAGGGTGTGCCCATAGACCCATACTCTGAGCCACCGTGGGCCACTGGCTGTGTTACTTGGAGGGGCGGCTCTTGTTGAAGATGAGGAAGTCTGAGATGTCATGCCACACGTTGCTGTCCTCGTAGAGGTAGGTCATGGAGGACTGCAGTGAGGGCTGCAGGGTGGGCCGGTGGTATTCAAAGAGCCACAGCGCAAGGCCCCAGATCACTGCAGTGTGCAAGGGGAACGGGTCCCACCTGAGCTTGGGGATGTAGCCCTTCTCCACACCCAGGCGGCACAAGGCAAACAGGATGCGTGATGTCAGATACATGTTGATCTGTAGGGAGGGAATGCTGGGATTACTACTCAGGATGGCCACTGGGAACCTTTACCTCCCACCAAACCCACAGTAGGCACTACGCATATACAGTGCGCCGGCCCAACCCACAGTAGGCACTGCGCATGTACAGTGCACCGGCCCAACCCACAGTAGGCACTGCGCATGTACAGCGCGCCGGCTCAACCCATAGTAGGCACTGCAATTCTACAATGCGCCTGCCCAACCCATAGTAGGCACTGCGCATGTACAGTGCGCCGGCCCAACCCACAGTAGGCACTGCGCATGTACAGCGCGCCGGCTCAACCCATAGTAGGCACTGCGATTCTACAATGCGCCTGCCCAACCCATAGTAGGCACTGCGCATGTACAGTGCGCCTGCCCAACCCACAGTAGGCACCGGGCGTGTACTGTGCGCCGGCCCAACCCATAGTAGGCACTGCGCATGTACAGCGCGCCAGCTCAACCCATAGTAGGCACTGCGATTCTACAATGCGCCTGCCCAACCCATAGTAGGCACTGCGCGTGTACTATGTGCCGGCCCAACCCATAGTAGGTACTGTGCGCCGGCCCAACCCATAGTAGGCACTGCGCGTGTACTATGCGCCGGCGCAACCCACAGTAGGCACTGCGATTCTATAATGCACCAGCCCAACCAACAATAGGAACTGCACCTGCTCTGTGATTTTCAAAGTTAAAGCCTTTAATCCCAGCACTCGGGAGGCAGAGGCAGGTGGATCGCTGTGAGTTCCAGGCCAGCCTGGTCTACAAAGCGAGTCCAGGACAGCCAGGACTACACAGAGAAACCCTGTCTCAAAAAACAAACAAACAAACCAAAAAACAAAGTTAATGTGCGTATGAGATGACTGAGGTAGTGTGCAGCAGACATATTTCTGTGTGTGCAGTGCATGTGTTTATGCGTCCCCGTGCGTGTGTTGGGTGCTTGTGCACATGCGTGTGGAGCCTAGACATTGACTTTGAGTGACTTCCTCAGTTCCTTCTCTAGCCTAATTTTTTGTTTTGTTTTTGTATTTTGGAGACAGGGTCTCCATTTTATATAGCTGTCCTGGAACTCACTCTGTAGACCAGGCTGGCCTAGAACTCACAGAGATCTCTGCTTGCCTCTGCCTCCTGAGTGAGTGCAGGGATTAAAGGCATGAGCTACCATGCCCAGCTCTAGCCTAATTTCTTTTTTTTTTCTGTATGAAATTGACAAATATCATAATTTAAAAAAAAAATATCTTGCTGGGCGTGGTGGCACATGCCTTTAATCCCAGCATTTGGGAGGCAGAGGCAGGCAGATTGCTGTGAGTTCGAGGCCAGCCTGGTCTACAAAGCAAGCCTAGGATAGCCAAGGCTACACAGGGAAACCCTGTCTCAAAAAACAAAACAAACAAAAAAAACCCAAACAAACAAAAAATATCTTAATACATCTTTTAATTTACAGCCAGGTATAGTGGCTCATGCTTTTTTTTTTTTTAAATTATATATACGATGTTCTCCTGCATGTACACCTGCACACCAGAAGAGGGCATTAGATCACATTATAAATGGTTGTGAGGCACCATGTGGTTGCTGGGAATTGAACTCAGGACCTCTGGAAGAGCAGACAGTGCTCTTAACCTCTGAGCCATCTCTCCAGCCCTGTGGCTCATGCCTTTAAGCCTTTAATCTCCTCTGACAGTTGGAGCCCAACCTGGTCACAAAGTGAGTTCTGGGACAGCAGGGGCTGGGTAGAGAGACCCTGCTTCAACACCCCCTCCCCCAAGGAAACCTTTTACTGTACAGATGTTTTCTCTTTTTAAAAATTTAGCCGGGCCGGGCGTGGTGGCGCACGCCTTTAATCCCAGCACTCTGGAGGCAGAGGCGGGCGGATCGCTGTGAGTTTGAGGCCAGTCTGGTCTACAAAGTGAGTCCAGGACAGCCAAGGCTAACACAGAGAGACCCTGTCTCAAAAAACCAAAAAAAAAAAAAAAAAAATTTAGCCGGGTGTGGTGGCGCACGCCTTTAATCCCAGCACTTTGGAGGCAGAGACAGGCAGATTGCTTTCAGTTTGAATCCAGCCTGGTCTACAAAGTAGTCCAAGACAGCCAAAGCTACACAGAGAAACCCTGTCTTGAAAAAACAAATTTTTAAAGCACTCTTAATCTCTGCACTATAGATCCACCCTGTCCTCTTTCTTATTTGTTGAGATAAGAGTTTCTCAGTGAATCTGGAGTACACCAATGTGGCTAGGCTGGCTGACCCCTGAGTTCCAGCGGCTGGCCTCTTTCTACCTCCCAAATACTGGGATTATAGACAGGTGCTTCTATGCCTGGCTTTAAGACAATAGTACAAATATTTATTTATTTATTTATTTGCTTATTTGTGTATGTGTCTGTATTTGTGTGTGTGTGTGTGTGTGTGTGTGTGTGTGTGTGTGTGTGTGTGTGTGTGTGTTAAGTCAGAGGACACCATCCACCTCTCCAGTGCTAGGATTATAAGTAAGCACCTCAGTGCTGAGCTTCTTCAAGGAGAACTTGAAGAAGTTGATTCCCCTCCTATTACATGGTCAGGGGATCAACTCAGGCCATCAAGTTTGGCAGCAAAGCACCTTAACCTGCTGGGCCATCTTGTCAGCTTTTATGTTTTATTTATTTATTTTTGGTTTTTGTCTTTTGGTTTTTTGAGACAAGGTTTCTCTGTGTAGCCCTGTCCCTATGTAGGCTGCCCTAGAACTCATTCTGTAGACCAGGCACACTGCAAACTCGGAGATCCACCTGCCTCTGCCTCCTGAGTGCTAGGATTAAAGGCCTGTGCTACCACCACTGGTCAATTATGGGGCTGGAGAAATGGCTCAGTGGGAAAGCACACCACCTGCTGTTCCAGAGGTCCTGAGTTCAATTCCCATCAACATGGTGGCTCACAACCATCTATAATGTGATCTGATGCCCTCTTCTTCAGATAAAGCACTCATATACAATAAATAAATCTTTTTTAAAAAAGAAAAAAGTCTCTGTGTGTGTGTGTGCCTGTGTGTGTAAGCCAGAAGATACTATTAAGTGTTGTACCTCAAAAAACACCATCTTGTGTTTGGAAAAAAAAAATTTGGGGACAAAATCCCTCGTTTCCCTGGAGCTCATTAGTTGGATAGAGTGGTTGGCAGCCAGAAAGCGCCAGGGATCCTGTATCTACATCCCCAGAGTTAGGCGGCAGAAGCAGGCAGCTCTCTGTGAGTTTGAGGCCAGCCTGGTCTACAAGCCAGTTCTAGGACAGACAAAGCTACACAGAGAAACCATGTCTCAAAAAAACAAAAAACTGCTGGGTATGGTGGCGCACGCCTTTAATCCCAGCACTCAGGAGGCAGAGGCAGGTGGATAGCTGTGAGTTCGAGGCCAGCCTGGTCTACAAAGTGAGTCTAGGACAGCCAGGGCTGTTACATAGAGAATCCTGCCTTGAAAAACCAAAACCAAGCAACCAAACAATAACAACAACAAAAAACCCCAAACTTTAAAACATGGATAAAATAAACCATGCAACAAATCAAATGTTAGCTAGAATGTGGAGAAACTGGTGAGAACGTAAACGTGACAAGTCACTCCAGAAGGCTGTTGGGTGCCCCGCTTCTCTCTCCCTTTCTTGGCAGGGTGTTTTAAAACCAAGCATGCATATACCACACAACCCACAATTACACTCTTGGGCTTTTATCCCAGAAAAAAGAAAACATATGTTCACAGAAAAAATCTGTACAAGAGTGTTCTTCTCAGATCTACTTGTAATACCCTAGAGCTAGAAACTTCAAATGTCCTTCAAAGGATGATTATGAAAAAACAAAATCCCCGTGGCACTTCTACACTACTTAAGGATAAGTTAAGCCAGGCTGGGCATAACCTGGCCAGTACTGTGGTGGCTCAGCCAGATTTGTCAAGACTCAGGCCATCTTGGGTAACAGAGCAAGACACTATAAGAAAACAAAACAACAACAAGCCAGGCGTGCGTGGTGGTGCATGCCTTTAATCCCAGCACTCGGGAGGCAGAGGCAGGCAGATCGAGGTGAGTTCGAGGCCAGCCTGGTCTACAGAGCGAGTCCAGGAGAGCCAAGGCTACACAGAGAAACCCTGTCTCAAAAAACAAAACAAACAAAAAAACAACAACAACAACAAAAAAGGCCATTTTTAAAAAGCAGGCAGTGGTGGCGTATGCCTTTAATCCCAGCACATGGGAGGCAGAAGCAGGATCGCTGTGAGTTCGAGGCCAGCCTAATCTACAGAGTGAGTCCAGGACAGCCAAGGCTACACAGAGAAATCGTGTCTCAAACAAACAAATAAAAACCAAAAAAACCAAACCAAACAGACAGCAGCTGGCTGTGTGGCACATGCCAAGGCTACACAGAGAAACCGTGTCTCAAACAAACAAACAAACAAACAAACAAAAAACAAACCAAACAGACAGCAGCTGGCTGTGTGGCACATGCCTATGGGGATGCAGAGAGACTGGAGCTCAAGGCCTCAGCTATATATTGAGTTTGAGGCCAGCCTGCGTAACACAAGGCCTTGCCCCCCACAACAACAACAACAACAACAAAAGAAAGAAAGAAAAGGAAGGGCTGGAGAGATGGCCCAGTGGTTAAGAGCACTGGCCACTCTTCCAGAGGACAGAGATTCAGTTCCCAGCACCCACAAGGTGGCGCACAACCACCTGTAACTCCAGTTCCGGAGGATCCAGTGCCCTCTTCCGGCCTCCATGGCCACCAGGCACACACATGGTGCACAGATTCACATGTAGGCACAACATACACGTATAAAAAGGTCCTCAGAAAACTTTCCTACAAAATGAAAACACGCCCACAGACTTCTTGTTCCTAGGCATGAGCAGCCTACCACACAGACAAACTACAGACTGCGGCTGTGTCTGTGTGAGGGCCAAAGGCTGGCCCCCTTGCCCCACGGCCATCCAGAGGGCAGTGGGGGAATCAAAGTCCATCCGTGCTCTGGCACAAGCACAGGCAGCAGGGACTGGCTCTGTCAGCAGCTTGACTTACAGGGAATGGAAACTTTGTTTGCCTTTATTGTTTTATTTTATCATGTCTCCAAGCACCTGGGAGCGAGCCCAGCAGAGACTGCCCTTTCCACACACACTGGCTACCCATACTGTCTTTCTTGTGTGACTCAGGCAGATTTGTTTTCTTCCCAAAGAATCAATCTCTTTCATATCAGCTATCAAGTTTGCAAAAACAGTCAGTCATAGGAGTCCATAAACTTATATTTTACTCAATTTATTTTAGGGTGTGGGTGCAGGGTGTGTATGCCATTGTACGTGTAAAGTGGTCGGAGGACAACTTTTGGGAGCTGGTTCTTTCTTTCCACCATGTAAGTCCCAGGCATCACATTAAACTACCAGGCTTAAGGGCAGGCATTTTTACCTGCTGAAGTACCTCACAGACCCTCAGTAGTGGTAGTATTTATTCATATTTATTTTTGAGATGGGGTTGCTTTGTGTAGCTCTGGTTGTCCTGGAACTCCCTCTGTAGAGCAGGCTAGCCTCCAACTCACAGAGATCCTCCTGCCTCTGTCTCCTAAGTGCTGGGACTCTTCAAGGTCTTTTAATGTACACAAGACATTAAATACATATCCCAGGTCATTTCTGGTATTTATAAAAATCTCTAGGTGATTTTATTCATCTTTCAAAGAACCAGCATTTCTCTTTTGATGTCCTGTTTTCAATTTCACTGAGCTATGCTTGTTTGTTTTGAGATGCAGCCCAGGCTGGCTTCAAATTGGTACCTTAGTTTCCTTAGTGTCTCAGTGTCCCACCACACCCAGGCCAAAGTACATTTGGAAAAAAAAAAAAAAGACAGGCTGGAGAGATGGCTCATCAGTTAAGAGTGCTTGCTGTTCTTGCAGAGGACAGTTTAATTCCCAGCACCCATACAGGGTGGCACACAAGTGCCTATAACTCCTGCTCCAGAGACATAACATCCCTTTTAGGCCTCAAAGGACACCCACACACAGAGACACATGTACATAAATAAACGATTAAAAACTCATCGGACAGCTGTGCATGCTGGCACACGCTGTAATCTCAGCAGTCGAGATATGGAGGCAGGCGGATCTCTGTGAGTTCAAGGACAGCCTGATCTACAGAGCGAGTATAAGACAGCCAAGTTTACACAGAGAAACCCTGTCTCAAAAAACAAAGTTAAAAAACAAAACAAAACAAAACACCGTATCAGACCACCCAGGTGATGCATATCAGTAATTGCAGCACTTGGGACAAGACAAGAGTATCAGGAGTTTGCCGGGCGTGCTCTGCATGCCTTTAACCCCAGCACTCGGGAGGCAGAGGCAGGCGGATCGCTGTGAGTTCGAGGCCAGCCTGGTCTACAAGGCAAATCCAGGACAGCCAGGACTACACAGAGAAACCTTGTCTCAAAGAAAAAAAAAAGATTGGGAGTTCAAGGCAAGCCTCAGGCACAGAGCAAGCTCAAGGCCTGCCTGAACAAAATGAAACCTGTCTCACTACCACCACCAAATTCCTTGCCCCAAAGATCAGCAGCCATACTGATGTGGGGAGCCCTTGGATTCTACCTGCAGCTTGCTTTACAAATGGGAAAACTGCGCCTGGTGGGCGCACGCCTTTAGTTCCAGCATCAGGAGGTGGAGGCAGGCGTATCTCTGTGATTTCAAGGCCAGCCTGGTCTATAGAATGAAGTCTACAGGGCTATACAGTGAAATACTGTCTCAACCCCGACCCCACCCCCTCAAATGAAAAGAAATGGGAAAACTGAGGAAGAAGTGACCTTTCCCAAGGTCACAGAGGCCTGAGATTCTTAGACCTCACACAGTCCCACCTCCGTGCTGGCCCGGCCACCTCAGGAGAGCCCTTACCTGGCTGTTGATGCTGTTGTTCTCTCCGAACAGCAGGATGCCCCCGAGGAAGGCGGCCAGGAAAGTGTGCATCTGGTGGGTCTCGCCTTGCACGTGGGACTGCAGGGCACGGAGGCCCTTGTAGGTGAACACGAAGCAGGCCAGGTTCCGAGAGTGGGTGTATGTGGATCTCAGAATAGCCTCCAGCTTCTCTCGGAGACTGCACAGAAAGAAAGCCCTCGTGAGTGCAGGCCCAGCCGGAGGAAGCACAGACCTGAGTCAGGCAAGGGTGCTCAGCGCCCTCAGAGGCACTGCTCTCTGGGGGGGGGGGGTGCACCTTAACTCAGTGTCGCCACCTTGCATTAATGAGTGCCCACCCCTCTCCTCACTTATTATTTCCCTCACGGCTCTCAGCACCACTTAACACTTGTAAGCAGGTTTATAAAGTTCCCTTGTCCTCAGTATGAGCTCCTCCTACAAAGCATACAGTGGGCACTTAACACACAGAAGAGCTGCGTGAACAGTGAATATAGGAGTGGGTGCCTACTGTCAGCTGGATCTGCAGATAGAATTCTGGGAAATGGCATGTCTGCTTTATCCCTCTGTGGGGCTAATGAGGGAGAAACAGGAAAGACAAGAAGCAGACACTGACTTTGACAAGAGGACGGCCTGGAATCTGAAGGACAGGAAGTAATTTGTGAGAGGAGCATGCTGCTTTCTGGACAGAAGACTCACCACACACAAGGGCCTCACAGACAGACACAGAGGAAGGAGGCAAAGCAATGGAGAGAGGCCAGTGTGGGCTAGGAGCAGGGGCTGTGCGGAGAAGGGGAAGTGAGGTCACCACCTACAACTGCCCTTCCTTTTGAGATAAGGAAGAACTGATTCAATCCATCTTCTCTCCCTCTCTCTCTCTCTCCCTCTCCCTCTCTCTCTCTCTCCCTCTCCCCCCCCCCCTCTCTCTCTCTCTCTCTGTGTGTGTGTGTGTTTGTGTGTGTGTAGGCACGTGTGCATGTGCATACTCTGACGGGTGCAAAAAATCTACCTGCCTCTGCCTCCTGAGTGCTAGGAATAAAGGAATGTTCCACCATGTCCAGCTATGAGTAACAGCAAGAAAGTTGGGTTGCAGTTGGGCATGGTGGCATATTCCTGTAATCCTGGGTAAAACAAGAGGATTGAAAGTTGGGAACCAGCCTGGGCCAGAGTGAGACTCTTTCTCAAAATCTAAACAAAGAGGGCTGGAGAGACGGCTCAGAGGTTAAGAGCACTGACTGCTCTTCCAGAGGTCCTGAGTTCAATTCCCAGCAACCACATGCAGCTCACAACCATTTATAATGTGACCTGATGGCCTCTTCTGGCCTGCAGGTGTACATGCAGGCAAAGCATTGTATGCATAATAATAAATAAATCTTTTTAAAAATCTAAATAAAGCTGGGCGTGGTTGCACACGCTTTTAATCTCGAGGCGGATCAATGTGAGTTCCCTGAGGGCAGCCTGTGTCTACAAAGCAAGTTCAGGACAGCCAGGGCTACACAGAGAACAAAACAAAGCAAAAATCTAGGTAAAAAGTAAGGCCAGGCATGGGATTACTTGCCATTAATCCCAGCAGTTGGGAGGACAGAGGCCTGTGGCCTTCTGTGAGTTTGAGGCCAGCTTGGTCTATACAGCGAGACTCTTGCCTCAAAACAAAACAACAAACCCTGAAAAAAGTGAGTAGCTGGCACTGATCTTCCCTTCAGATGCCTCTGAGGCTGACTGCTATCTTCCCGGCCACCACATTAGGATGCTCCATGGCTTCTTGCTGCGCGCCCTCCTTCTCCAAGCTGTTCTCAACTAGGCAGCAAATGATTAATCTTCAAGCTTAAACCTAAGTGAGCCATGGAACCTGTTCTCCCAGCTATTTGGGAGGCGGAAGTTGGACTTGAGGGCAGGCTGACCACAAAGCAAGAGTTCATCTCAAGGAGCAAATAACCCAAAACATACAAAGGCCCCGGAAAAGGGTTGAAGAGGGGGCTGAGAGGTTAAGAGCACACACTGCTCTCACAGACGGACTGAGTTCAGGTCGCTGCACCCATGTGAGGTGCTTCAGCACCACCTGAAAGTCTAACTCCAAAGGCTCCAATGTCCTCTTCTGGCCTCCAAGGGCACCTGCACTCATGTGCACACATTCAGAGATATGTAATTAAAAATCAAAATAAGCTGGGCGTGTCCCTGGTCTACAAATCCTGGTCTACAAATCGAGTCCAGGGCAGCCAAGGCTATACAGAGAAACCCAGTCTCAAAAAACAAAAACAAAAACCCAGAGGAAGTCAAACGGTCCAACACACTATGTCCCTCTACCACCTCTCCCTTCAACCTTTTGGTGGCTGACTTCTCAAACTCTCCAGGTACGCCCCTACCTCCGGCCCTTCCCTGACTCCAGCAGCTCATGAGCTCTTTTCCTTGATATTGTTAGTATTCATTTCTGCCACCTCCTGCTAGAAGGGCGGGAGCCTTGTCTGTTTTGTTGACTGCTATATCCTTAGGAGCCAGAACAGTGTCTGTCACACAACAAATGTTCACTAAATATGTGGGGATTGAATGAATAAGTTTAGGGATTTTGTTTGTTCTTTCTTTCTTTTTTTCTTTTTTTCTTTTTTTTTTTTTTTTTTTTTTGGTTTTTCGAGACAGCGTCTCTCTGTGTAGCCCTGATGTCCTGACTCACTCTATAGACCAGGCTGGCCTCGAACTCAGAGATCCACTTGCCTCTGCCTCTCAAGTGCTGGGATTAAGGGTATGTGCCATCGCTCCCCAGATGTTTTTGTTTTGTTTTGTTATCTGTTTTAAAGATTTCTTTATTTGGGGCTCAAATAACCTTAATCTTTGAGATGGCTCAAAGGTTAAGAGCACTGGCTGCTCTTCCAAAGGTCCTGAGTTCGATTCCCAGCAACTGAATGGTGGCTCACAACCATCTATAAGGAGATCTGGTGTCCTTTTCTGGAGACCATGTGCACATGCAGGCAAATAAATCTAAAAAAAAATTTTTTTAAAGATTTATTTTTATTTTATGTAGATGAGCATTTTGTCTGTGCACTGTGTGTATGCCTGGTTCCCTCTGAGGCCAGAAGGCAACGAATCCCCTAGAACTATCATTATAAATGGCTGTGAGTCACCATTCTGGGAACTGAATCCTGGTCCCCCTGGAAGAGCAGCAAGTGCTCTTAACCACTAAGCCATTTCTCATAAATTTAGATTTTAAAATATTATTTGTGCTGGGCATGGTGCCACATGCCTTTAATCCCAACACTCTGGAGGCAGAGGTAGATCTCTGTGAGTTGGATGAAGGCTGTTCTACAAAGCTAATTCCAGGATAACCAAGGCTACACAGAGAAACCCTGTCTTGAAAAAAAAATGGACCCCTGTCTCAAAAACTAAACAAAACAAAAAGATTTGGAGGGGTTGGAGCTACAGCTCAGTGCCCGTGTGCTTGCCTACGCTGTTCATGGCTCTGGATGGAGAAAGAGGGGAAAAGAAAGAAAAAGATGAGATGTAGAAGGCAAAAAGGCCCCACAAAGACAAATAAAATTAAAATGCCCAAACAGGAACCTTGCAAGGACTTAGCTCATACTCTGAGTATAATCCTTTTTTAAAAGATGATGTATTTATTTTCTGTCTTCCGTGCATGAGTGTTGTGCCTGCATGTCTGTGTACCACGCATGTGCCTGGTTCCTGTGAAGGCCAGCAGAAGGTGTGGGAATCCCTGTTACAGAGTTACAGATGCCTGGGAGCTGCCATGTGAGATGAACTCAGGTCCTCTGAAAAAGCAGCAAATACTCTTAACCAATGACATCATCACCCCAATCACTGTATGAACACTGTATGCTGCAGGCATGTCTATAGTCCTAAGGACGGTCCTGCAAGGCTTTTTCTGAGAAAGGCCTTGAAGGAAGAGTTAGAAGAAGGCCAGCATACAGAAACAGGAGAGAGAACAGACCGACCCCGGAGGACTGGACAGGCTTCCAGGAAGAAGATAAAGGCTGGCTGGAAGTGGACACGGGCACATGCGTGGGAGTGAGAACCAAAGCGTGGGCACGGACCAGAGCCTGTGTGCCTGTGTCCCTATTGGATGCTGTAGGGATTCAGCTGTGGCTGGACCACAAGGCCTTGACGGCCAGGACTGACAGTTGGGTCTCTTTGGAGGACAGTGAGGAGCCACAGGCATTTTCAAGTAGGGGACACACTTGAGTTGGACTTTAGGAGGCAAAGGGGCATGGAGAAACTAGTCTCAGCTAGGGAGCAACTACACCCACGCTGGCCTGAGGGCTGACCACATTCTCTCCCACTTGGTATGCAGAGAGGGTAAGTACCTGCCACTCCGGAAGAGAAAGGTCATGACCAGTGCATGAGGCGCCCGGATTTTGACTCCATAGCTGTAGAAACAGAAGAAAACATTTACTAACCCATCACTGTAGCAGTTTCCAGGCTCTCCCTTTGACCCCCGGTCCTCTCTCCCACCCCCAACTGAAACCTCAATTGGCTTCTGAGTTCTATCTGGGTTCAAGTTCTAGAACTTTCAAGTTCTAAAGTGCTCTTTGGCTTATCTTTACCTTCTCAGAGCCTCAGTTCCCACAACTAAACAGCAGTACTAAACCTTAGAGGGATGGGTATAGTTCCTTTCAGGGGGAGAGTTTCAAGGCAGGGTTTCTCTGTAGCCTTGGCTGTCCTGAAACTCTCTTTGTAGACCAGGCTGGCCTTGAACTCACAGAGACCCGCCTGCCTCTGCCCGAGTGCTGGGATTACAAGGGATGAAGACGGATGAGTAGGACCCTAATGGAGGAAAATGAAACATGCAGGAGGTGTCCACCATGCCTGCCCACCTGGCGCGGCAGAGCTGGTCCCTCAGTTCCTTCCTGGCCTTCACACTGCACCCAGGCCCATCTTCTATTACTTTTAAATTGTATTTATTATTGTTATCACTAATACTGCTTTTTAATTATATTGACTTGTTGACTTAGGCTTTGCTATGCAGCACTAGCTAGGCTGGAACCACGTACATCAGGCTACCCTCAAGCTCAGAGAGGACACGTGCGGTGGTGTACACCTTTAATCCCAGCACTCAGGAGGAGACACAGGTGAATCTCTCCGAGTTTAAGACCAGCCAGCCTGGTCTACAAAATGAGTTCCAGGCAAGCCAGGGCTACACAGTGAGACCCTGTCTCAAAAACAAATCAACAACAACAAAAACCTCATAAAGTTCAGGCAAGGGGCTACCTTTAATCCCAGCTCTCAGGGAGTAGAGGCAGGTGGATCTCTTTGAGTTCAAGGCCAGCCTGGTCTGCAATGAAAGTTTCAGGACAGCCAAGGATGTTATACAGAGAAACCCTGTCTTGGAAAAACAAAAACAAAAACAACACACACACACACACACCAGGCCAGGCATGGTGGCATATGCCTTTAATCCCAGCACTCAGGAGCCAGAGGCAGGCAGATCACTGTGAGTTCGAGGCCAGCCTGGTCTACAGAGTGAGTTCCAGGAAAGTATGGCTAGCACAGAGAAACCCCTTCTGGAAAAACAAACAAAACAAAACAAAACAGCCACGTGTGGTGGCGCGCGTGTTTAATCCCAGCACTCAGGGAGGCAAAGGCAAGCTGATCACTGTGAGTTCGAGGTCAGGTCAGCCTGGTCTACACAGCGAGCCCAGGACTACTAAGATTAACATAGAGAAACCCTGTCTCAAAAAAAAAAAAAAAAAAAAGGAAGAAAGAAAAGAAAAAGGAAGCGAGAAAGCAGTCAGTGAGCAGCACCCCGGCATGGCCTCTGCATCAGCTCCTGCCTCCGGGGTCCTGGCCTGCTTGAGCTCCTGCCTTGACTTCCTTCAGTGGACTGTGACTCAGGATATGTAGGCCAAATAATCCCTTTCCTCTCCAAGTTGCTTCTAATAATGGTGTTTCATCACAGCCCTAGTCACCTTAACTATGACAACATGCATGACACAGCATGCGCGTATATTAGAGGACAGCTCGCAGGAGTCGGTTTTCTCTTTCTACCACTTGAACCCAGAAATCAAACTCAGGTCTTGAGGCTTGGTATTAAGTGCTGTTACCCGTGGAGCCCTCTCAGCAACCCTGGCTTGCTCCTGCTTAAGAGTGTGTGTGTCAGGCAGCTGGCCTTTAGATGATAAAGTACTTGCAGGGTGGAGATGAGGAGACACGTAAGAGCCAGTGCAGTAGACCTCATCAGCAACCCCAGACTGTAGGGCCAGAGATGGGCAGGCAGAGCCTTGGCGCCCACTGGTCTGCCAGCCTAGCCAAGAGATGAGTTCCAGGTGCAGTGAGAGACCCTGCCACAAAACCCAATACAAAAGTGACAGAGGGGCCAGGCGCAGTGGCACGCGCCTTTAATCCCAGCACTCAGGAGGCAGAGGTGGGTAGATTGCTGTGAGTTCGATGCAAGCCTGGTCATAATGTGAATTCAGGACAGCCAAGGCTACACAGAGAAACCCTGTCTCAAAAAACAAAACCAACCAACAAACAAGAAATGACAGAGGAAGACAACTAATGCTGACATCTGGCCTCCCTACACACACACACACCCCTACACATCCACACAAACATGTAGGGGCGATGGCTTCCTCTCTCTGTGGTCCTTTTACGATCAGGAACTGAAGCCAGAAGAGATTAAAAGAGGAAACCAAGCTGCGTGTGGTAGTGCATGCCCCTAATCCTTTAATCCCAGCACTTGGAGGAAGAGCAGGCAGATCTGTGTGAATTCAAAGCCAGCACGTTCTACACAGACTTCCAGCTCAGTCAGAGCTACCTAAAGAATCTGTCTCAAAAAAAAAAAAAAAAAAAAGAATTTAGGACTGGAGAAGATGGCTCAGCCGTTACAAGCATGTGTTACCCTTGCAGGATCCGGGTTCAGTTCTCAGCACCAGATTGCAGCTCACAACCATCTACACATCTCCAGTTCCAGTGGGTCTCACACCCTCTCCTGGCTTCCACAGGTACTTAGCAGGGACATGGCATGTAAACATACACACAAGTTAAACATTCAGACACATAAAATAAATATATCTTTAAAAGTAATTAATATTTTTAAAGAGAGAGAACCAAGGCCAGAAGAGATGAAGAGTCACTCAATATTCAGACTGAGGGTTTGTTTTAGGGCTCAGGGTTAGGGCATAGCCACAGATGTGCCACGGCTGGGAAGGCTCGCTGAGGAGGAGGGTACAGGGGGAACCCGAACAGGAGAAGGTGTACAAAGCCCTCGTTGGGAAATGCCTGCTGGCTCTGGGGCTGAGTCTGTGGGATTTAAAAGAGCAAGGCGGAAAGGTGTGGGCAGTGGAGCAAGAAGTGCAGGGTGAGAGAGCTGTTCTGTAAATCTAATGTTCCAAAAGAAAGCCAGTAAAGGTGTGCAGGACTGTGTGTGTGTGTGTGTGTGTGTGTGTGTGTGTGTGTGTATGTATGTATGTATGTGTGTGTGTATGTGTGTCTGTGTGTGTGTATGTATGTGTATGAGTCTATGTGTGTGTGTGTGTGTGTGTATGTGTGTCTCTGTGTGTGTGTGTCTGTGTGTGTGTGTATGTATGTGTGTGTATGAGTCTATGTGTGTGTGTGTATGTATGTGTGTGTATGAGTCTATGTGTGTGTGTGTGTATGTATGTGTGTATGAGTCTGTGTGTGTGTGTGTATGTATGTGTGTGTATGAGTCTATGTGTGTGTGTGTATGTGTGTGTGTATGTATGTGTGTGTATGAGTCTATGTGTGTGTGTGTATGTGTGTGTGTGTATGAGTCTATGTGTGTGTATGTATGTGTGTCTATGTGTGTGTGTGTATGTGTGTGTGTGTGTATGTATGTGTGTATGAGTCTGTGTGTGTGTGTGTATGTATGTGTGTGTATGAGTCTATGTGTGTGTGTGTATGTGTGTGTGTATGTATGTGTGTGTATGAGTCTATGTGTGTGTGTGTGTGTATGTGTGTGTGTGTATGAGTCTATGTGTGTGTATGTATGTGTGTGTATGAGTCTATGTGTGTGTGTGTATGTATGTGTGTGTATGAGTCTATGTGTGTGTGTGTGTATGTATGTGTGTATGAGTCTGTGTGTGTGTGTGTATGTATGTGTGTGTATGAGTCTATGTGTGTGTGTGTGTATGTGTGTGTGTATGTATGTGTGTGTATGAGTCTATGTGTGTGTGTGTGTATGTGTGTGTGTATGAGTCTATGTGTGTGTATGTATGTGTGTGTATGTATGTGTGTGTATGTATGTGTGTGTATGAGTCTATGTGTGTGTGCACGCGTGTGCGCGCGCACACACGCGTGCGTGCCCACAACACTCTGGATGAAGACTTAAGAGACCCACACAGGGACTGTCTCCACAGACAGGGGCTCCTGACAGAGGACACTTGCGTAACTTTATTTTAGAGTTGGGGACAGAACTTGGGGCCTCCTGCATGCTAAGCATGCGCTCCACCGGCGCGTTACACTCCTAGCTTAGCAGCCAATTTTTTTTTTTTTATGTTTGGTTGTTTGGTTTTTCGAGACAGGGTTTCTTTTGTAGTCCTGGCTGTCCTAGAACTCCCAGAGATCCCCCTGCCTCTTCCTCCTGAGTGCTGGGATTAAAGGCATGTGTCACTACACCCGGCTTTGTTTGTTTTTTGAGGCAGGGTTTCTCTGTGTAGCCTTAGCTGTCCTGGACTCACTCTGTAGACCAGGCTGGTCTCGAACTCACAGAGATACACCTGCCTCTGCTTCTCATGTGCTGGGATTCAGGGGTGTGCCACTGCACCCGGCTGTGTTACCCAACTTTTAAAAGATAAAATTAAAGAAAAAAAATTTTAAGTTAACAACTTTAAATGGTGTTTTTGTGGCAGAAGCCAGTGTGGTGCTCTATCTTCTCCTATGCCTAGCAGTGGCCTGGCTTTTCTCCCTCCAGAACATTCAAAACCTTATCTCTTTTTCCTGCACAGAGGCCTTAAGCCTCCTCCAGGCAGCCAGGGCCTTCCTTTTATTCCAGACACAAGCAGTCTGCCCTCAAGTCCCTACACCTAAGAAACCCCTTTTCAGACTCCTCAAATTCAGATGAGATTTGTCACATCGCTTCTGGAACCTCAGAAACCGGATGGCTGAGATGGGAGGATCTTGAGTTTGAGGCCAACCTAAGTAACACAGTGACACCCTGGGGTTGTTTGTTTGTTTGTTTTGGTTTTGGTTTTAATTAAAATAGAGGCTAGAAAGATGTCTTGAACAGTAAAGTGTTTGCCTTGTAAGACCTGAATTTGGATTCCTCGGACCCCTGTAAAAAGCAAGGAGTGGTGGTGGGGGCCTGTATCCCAAGAAACAGTGAGATGGGATACAGAGACAGGCGGACTCTTGGAGTTTGATGGCCAGCCAGCCGAGCCTGCTTGGTGACGTTTCAGGCCATGGGGACCCTACCTCAAACTCACAGTGAAAGGAATGACATCAAGATTGTCCTCAGGCTCAAAAAAAACCAAAAAAAAAAAAAAAAAAAAAAAAAAAAAAAGATTGTCCTCAGGCCTCCACACGTGCTGGCATCCATGTACGTGAGTACAACTCACATTCTTGAAATATTTAGGGGTGGGTTAGGTAGTCACAGAGTTAAACACCTCAGTCACCCACGTTGACCTCTCTACACTGATGACCTCTCCACAATCCAGCACAGTTGCTTTTGCCGCCTCCAGGCCTTTGTTGAGGACATGCCCAGGGTGCCCCTGGAATATCGCCACCACTTCCCCCGGAAAGCATTCCTGAACACTACTTTGCACTGACGCGGTATTTGTTTCTTGGCGTTTTGTTTTCATTTTTTCTTTGGTTGGTTGGAGTCTTGCTATTCGGCCCAAGCTGGCCTCAAACTCTCGATCCACTCGCCTCTAAAGCATTTCGATTGCAAGTGTGTGCTGCCATGCTCAGCCCTGCCACAGACGTGTGTGACATGTGTGAGACTTCCCCACAGACAGGCCCAGTCGGTGCCACTAACAAGTATTGAGATCCCTGCCTTGGAGACTTGGGAATGGCTGAGGTTACAGTTTTAATTTTACAGAGGAAGGACAAAAAGACCAGAAGAGACAAAGAGTCCTTCAGTTTCTACAATGAAAGCATCAGGAGTGGAACCCAACGCCTGACCCTAGAAACTGTCTGTCCTGGCTGGGAAGGTCCACTGAGGAGGACACAGCGAGAGGTGGTGTAGGGGCAACTGTACAAAACCCACATTGGGCAATGCTTGCTGGCACAGGGGCCAGCGCTGTTTTGTACAGAGAACACCTGGCAAAGGGGCTACCGAGGATACCTCAGGGTTCATCCTATCCTGGTCAGATCCAGCAGGAACCAGTTTCTCCCTGACTTCATGTCCACCCTGAGTGGTACAGTGAATCCTGACTGTACCACTGCTTGTGACGTGACCAGGGACAATCGACAGACTCCTCCTCCTAGGCACTGTCTGCTCATCTGGAAGGCGGGCACAAGAGGACTTCCTAGTTCTCAAATGTTCATACAAGGAGTGTGTAAATGCCCATGATGGAGGGAGTGCCAGGGTGCGCAGAGGGACAATATGAGGAAAACATCTGTCGCTGGGAAGCACATTTAGTTGCTGTTGTTGAGGCAGGGTCTCACACTGTAGCCCAGCATGCCCTGGAACGCACTGTCTTGCACAAGTCTGCCTGTTTCAGCCTCCTGGGTACCGGGATTACAGGCATGCACACCTCCCCAGGCTGATGAAGCACACTTTTCTAGCATGCTGTGAAAAGATTACTCAGTGTTGGACGACGACGAGTTTCTACAGAGAAAAGGGGGTAGGGAACAGCATGGAAAGTGGGGTGGTAACCCTGAGGCAGCAATCTTAGAAGGCTTTGTAGCCAGGGAGATAGCATATGCCCGCAGCAGCAGCCACCAGTGTCAGGCTTTATGCTCAACGCATCACACATACTCACTGAATCCTCAAACAGTAGCAGAGAAGTGCTCTGAGGGACACTCAATGGATGACTTGGTCAAACTAGAGAAAACGTAGCTGACAGCAGGCTCTCAACTTCCAGCAGTGGACACACACACTACCATGCCACATACTACTACGAGGATGCCAACTTCAGGGGACCGAGTCTTTGGTTTCTTCTCCCAGTCATTACTGGTTCTGTGATATTAGCCCCCCAATAACTGTCAGTGAATGAAGTTTAAAGGAGGTGGAACTAGCCAGGCAGTGGTGGCGCACGCTTTTAATCCCAGCACTTGGGAGGCAGAGGCAAGCGGATCGCTGTGAGTTCGAGGCCAGCCTGGTCTACAAAGCGAGTCAAGGCTACACAGAGAGACCCTGTCTCAGCGGAAAAAAACAAAAATAAAAGGAGCTGGAACTAACTCCTCTCCAGGCACCAGTCAATCAAAACAACCCCAAGATCTCCTCTTACCCAGCAAATAGTAGCTGCTTTTTCTTACATTCTCTGTCATTTCCCATAAGTCACCAGTGAAAATGAGGGCTGAGGTGAAGCCATCCTGTAGATGACAAACAGGTTGAGAACCTGTTGGCAACTTAACAGGGGGAACCTACGAGGCAGTAAGTGACCATCTCCTTGCTAAAGGCCAGAGTCCAGTTTCTTTCGTGCATACAGAAGCCAAGTAGGCCAAAGGGCACACGGCAAGATGGTGTGTGAACCGGACTCTAATGAGGGAATACAGGTGCTGCCCTAAGGACACTAAGGCAAGAGTGTCAGGTTGGAAAGCACCGAGGACCTATAAGCAGGAGAGCAGGAGCCCCAGCAGCTCAAAACTGACAAGGTGACAGGAACCAAGAATCCCACGCCCGCTTCACCAACGGGGCACCGAAACCTCCCGACACCGGACCTCCAACTCGCGACCCCAGGTAGGCCCGTGCCCATGCCCTGACCGGACTCCGCGGCCCTACTCACACAGCCCCGTTCCGGAAGCCCTTAATCACGGCCAATGCAGCGTGGTAGCGGCGCTTGCGCAGCAGCGTGTTCACAGCCTGGAGAAGAGCCCGCACCTGCGGCGGGGAGGCCATCGTACCGGAGGGACTCAGTCACAGACCCCGGCTGGCCGCCTTCTGACAGCCCTGGGACTGGCTGCACGGCTCACTACATTGGGGAGCCCCGCCCCGTCCTTGTGTCTATAGGCTGAGGCTGCCGTCACTCAGATGGGAGAGCCAGTCACAGAGCGCACTTGCCTGCAAGGGGCCGAGTCGCTCTCACGCTTCAGAATAGCTGTCTGATTGGAAGAGAAAGGAGAGTTGGTAACCAATCATCGTGAGCCGGAAGGGCTCGCGCAGGACTCGCCCAATCAGAAGGCAGTTTTCTTAGGACCACCGTTCGGTTCGGAGTGGGCTTTGGAGGGGTTTGTTGCCATCTTTCGAGTTGGAGTGGGTGACTTTTGGGAGGTGACGCTGGTCTTATCTTCACACTTGACACTTTCGATTGCCCAGCAGTTATCACAGCTAACTTCTCAGAAAATAAATCACATGTCACTCTTGTGCCTGTTGTTTGGTGTTTTGAGACAGAATCGCTTGTAGCCCAGGCTGGCCTTGAACTCTGATTCCCTTTGCCTCTGCCTCCCACGTGCTGGGATGGCAGGCCTGTGCCTTCATACCTGTCTTCTACTTATTTTTAAAAGACGAACTCTTTCCCAGGGCCCCCAGGAGCAGATTTATTTGTGTGATTGCCTGCCCTTGCCTTTGTCGCACATTCTCCCTTCTCTCCGTTCCTTAAGTACGCCAGGAACCCTGCTGCATCAAAGGAGTTGCAGCCGGGGTTGCCCTTGTGAAATTCATTGCGCATGTACTTCCTACGACTGACTTCCTGTCAGCATTCAGGTGTTGGCTCAGGCAGCAGCTAATCAGGAAAGCCCCGCAGGATATACCGCGCACTGTTGGTCTGCTCTCTCTGACTTATTAGGCCCACTTCTCCGTTGTTCGTGTTGTGCTGTTGTTTGTTTGTTTGTTTTGTTTGTTTGTTTTTCTCTATTAAACCCTTTGCCCTTTGTAATTGTTCCTCCTCACGTGGACTGTTAGTTTCTTGGGGGCCAGAAAGCTTGTTTGTCTCATTTTCTGCTATAACTCCCGCACCCAGCACGTTTCCTGAAGCAGTAAGATATTAAATTATCACTGCCAGAACATTGATGAGTGACATTTACCTACGATGTTACTGTGCATAAAAGTCATTGGGTAACAATCACACGTTGAGTGGTGGCTCTAATTTGGAAGGTTGTTCCATGGTACTTGGGACAGGTGATATCTACCTGTGTTATTGCCTGGGCTACTATCAGACAACAGCATCTGAGGCTGGTAAAGGATGTGAACTGTGTTCAACCTATTGCATTACCAAAACTGGAGATATCTCTCTCTCTCTTTCTCTCTCTCTCTCTCTCTCTCTCTCTCTCTCTCTCTCTCTCAAATAAAATAGTATCTTGAGGTTAGGGCTCTAGCTCAGTTGCTAGAATATGAAGCCCCAGCTTGCCGCCCTGCACCTCATCAGTGAGATTTGGTAGCATCTCAAGATGAGGGAAGTAACTCAGGTAGCTCAAGGTGATGAGTTGGAGGCCAACTTCAGATACATGAGACCCTGTCTCAAAAGGATGGGGAAAGGCTGCAGAGAGAGCCCAGTCAGTAAAGTGCTTGCTGTCCAAGCAGAAGGACCTGAATTCAGTCCTCAGAACCCACAGAAAAACCTGGGGTGAGGGTGGGTGAGTTTGTCATCCCAGTGCCCGGGAGGCAGAGACAGACAGATCCCTGGAGCTCGCCAGACAGCCAACCAACCTTGATTGGTAAGTAGGTCTCTAGTCTCTGTGAGAAAACCCATCTCAAAATGACAAAGTAGACAGCGCCTGAGAAATGACACCAGAGGTTGACCTCTGGCCTCCATACACGTATGCACACATGCGCACATGCTCCCAGGACGAGCGCAACCACGTTTACAAATGCACATACACATATACACATTGTATATATATACAAATAGCCACATTGTTGTAGAAATGTCCCCTCCTCCTCCACAGGAGACCTACACACCCCTGCTGCCTTCCTTTGTGTTGAGAATGGATGACTTTTAGTTGGGGACCAAGTCTCCAGTGATTTCTGAGAAGTTCCGCCACATTTTTCCACTACTCAGCACCAACTTTGATGAAAGGCAGAGCTTGCTTGGCCTTTGCCATTATTGATATGAAGGGTGTGGACCAACGATATGCTCAAATGGTGTGGAAGGCAGAGGGTGCATGAAACATATGCTCACAGCCATGCAGAATTCACACGAGAACAAGACCCTGACATGAACGCAAGAAAGAACGGCAGAAAGGAATCTAGCCAAGCTCTGACCACTGTCTGCATATTAAGTTCTGTCAAGACCTGCGACACCTGATGAAGATTGAGACCCATACAGTACTGTGTCACTCCTGACACTTTTATGTCCAAGGCCCACACGTCAAGACCACTGGCCACTATAGTCCTAGCATGGGTAAAGCTTCAGGCATTTCTATTAGTAAATAGCTAATATGCCCAGTATGTCTACTTATATAATCCACTTATTAGCAGAGATGCTTAAAACTGTGAAGAATGTCCAGACCAGTTACTGAGTGAAAACTGAGAGCTACTCAACCCCCGGAACACCAAAGCCGCTGATGACATGAGAGCCTTGATGAACACTCAACCTATTTCAATATGAGTGAAACTCCAGGGCCTGTTCAAAATGAGGAGACTTAGAATAGACTCTAAGCAGACCCTTAGAGCACGTCAAGCTGAGGTCTCCCCCTGTAACAACAACAACAACAACGAAATTCACCTCCTAGGCTAATGTGACAGAAACCATTGTATAAATGGGGTGCAGTGCTGCTCGCCTGTAATCCCAACATTCAGGAGGCAGAGGCAGGTGGATCTCGAGGAGTTAGAGCCAGCCTGGTCTACAAGGCGAGTCCGGGACAGCCAAGGCTACACAGAGAATCCCTGTCTCGGAAGACCAAAAAAGGAAGACAGAAAGACAGACAGATTTCAGTGTCTTAACCCATCTGCACTAAGGAACCAGAAAAGGCTGCTTCAGAGATCAACACAACTGAAAGAAAAGGAAAAGTGTAACTGCCAGTTTCTGTGTTGTGGGTTCTTCTTCCAGCCTTCTCCAACCCTTTTGTTTTTCCCTTTCAATCCCCTTACACTAGAAATGAGAGAAAAAGAGACCCCTGAAAACCGTGCCTCTGCTAGAGCACAGGACAAATCATAGGCAGCTGCCGTGAAGCAACCCCATATCCCACACCTGAGATTAAAACAAAAACATATTATAATAGTTCTATGGGATTTTATTTTATTTTATTTTATTTTTTGAAGCAGGGTTTCTTTTGTAGTCCTGGCTGTCCAGGACTCACTTTGTAGACCAGGCTGGCCTCAAACTCATAGAGATCTACCTGCCTCAGCCTCCCAAATGCTAGGGTTAAAGGCATGCGTCACCACCGCCAGGCTGGGAATTCTTTTTTTAAGGCTCTTTCTTGGAAAGTGTAGTTGATGATGTAATTTTTGCATCCGAGGGAGAAAGGCTTAGTATGTCAAGAAATCTTGAGCTATGCCAACTGCAGTGGTGCACATCTGTAATCTCAGTCTTGCTGAGGCAGAGGAAGAAGAATCATGGATTTGAGTCTAGCCTGGGCTATCCCACTCAAGCAGGGGATTTCCCACCACACCCAGCTTATTTATTTTATTTATTTTTACTGTTGTTAAGTGTGTGTGTGTGTGTGTGTGTGTGTGTGTGTGTGTGTGTGTGTGTGTATTTGAGTGTTAGTGATCAGGGATGCCGGAGTCATTTGTGAACCTCCCAACCTGGGTACTGAGAACCAGGTCCTCTGCAAGAGCAGCAGTACGTGATCTTTTGTTTTGTTTTGGTTTTTGGTTTTTGGTTTTTCAAGACAGGATTTCTCTATGTAGCCTTGGCTGTCCTGGACTCACTTTGTAGACCAGGCTGGCCTCGAACTCACAGAGATCCACCTGCCTCTGCCTCCCGCGTGCTGGGATTAAAGGCGTGATCTTAACTGCTGAGCTATAGCCCTTCTTCAGGCCCCCAAAATATCTTCAATATAAAAAAATAAGGAAGACCTCTCAACCTATGAACGACAGATAACTGATGACCCCATACCCTTGCAGACATCAGATTTAGCGGCAGAGAGTTGGCTAAGGTGATAGTGTTTGCCTTGCCAGCCTGAGGGCCTAAGTAGGGATCCCCAGAACCCAAGTAAAAGTGCTTCTCTAAACGCAGCTATGGTGGGGCACGCCTTTAATCCCAGCACTCGGGAGGCAGAGGCAGGCGGATCTCTGTGAGTTCGAGGCCAGCCTGGTCTACAAAGTGAGTCCAGGACAGCTAAGGCCACACAGAGAAACCCTGTCTCGAAAAGAAAAAAAAAGTGCTTGTCTATCAGGGTGTGGTGACATGGTGCACGCCCTCAACCTGCCGGCCCTGAGGAAGATCTCCAGGCTAGCCAAGGCTACAGAGTGAGACCTTGTCTCAAAACAACCTGAAGAAGAGCACATGCACTTTTGGCTTCAGGGACCCCCCTCTCCCCTTCCTCCTTTAATTTGCAAAAGAACTAAGAAAAGCTATTAGAAATGTCACCTGCAATTACACATAGAGAAGCAGTCCCTGAGTTGTGACATGTGGCCTATCATTGGGAGCAGGTATTTGGAAACAATTTGGTTTGGCAGGTCCTTCCTGTATACTATCGTTTGCTAAGCCCTTCCTTAGGGTGATGAGTAAGTTTCTACCTTTCCAAGTCTCCCTTGGTGCTGGAGGCAAAAGACGTTGCCACAATAAAAAGATTTATTACCTAGTGACCCATTTTCATTTTACACAACTCTGAGTTCCTCAGGGCATATCTGTTTCTTTACTTTTGACCAGAAATATATAATTTACTACGTTTGCGTCTGTAGAATACCATGTACTAGTTTCCTGAATGCCTTTGTGCCTATAGTGCCAAGTGTCAAGCTCAGGGCTGAATGCCTGGCCTCCAAAACTAACACCCACAGACCTTAAAATACTTTGTTACCAATCTCATTCTTTTTTTTTTTTTTTTTTTTTTTTGAGACAAGGTTTCTCTGTGTAGTCTTAGCTGTCTTGGACTCGCTTTGTAGACCAGGCTGGCCTCAAACTCACAGCGATCTGCCTGCCCCCCCCCTCCCAAGTGCTGGGATTAAAGTCATGTGCCACCACGCCCGGCTCACCCCATCTTTTTTAAAAAATAGAATCTTTTTGTTTTGTTTGGTTTTTTCCAAGACAGGGTTTCTATGTGTAGCCTTGGCTGTCGTGGACTCACTTTGTAGACCAGCTGGCCTCGAACTCTCAGTGATCCGCCTGCCTCTGTCTCCCCAGTGCTGGGATTAAAAGTATGCGCCATATGCCCAGCTCAAGAAATAGATTCTTTTTTTTTTTTAGAGAATTATTTATTTTTTTATTACATATACAGTGCTCTGTCTACACGTACACCCGCAGGCCAGAAGATCACATTATAGATAGTTGGGAGCCACCATGTGGTTGTTGGGAATTGAACTCAGGACCTCTGGAGGAACAGTCAGTACCTTTAACCTCTGAGCCATCTCTCCAGGCCCAAGAAATAGATTCTTAACTAATTGTGCTATATAACTTTCATCTCAGCACTGGGGAGACAGAGAAGGAGGTGAATCTGTGAGTTTGAGTTCCAGGCCAGCCAGAACTACATAAAGAGACGCTGTTTCCAAAAAAAACATTTTAATATTTATATTTGTCTATTCATGAGCAAGATACATATATGGGTACCAGCAAAATGCCTCTGGAAGTCAGAGGACAACTTCTAAGAGTCAGTTCTCTCTTCCACCACATGGGTTCAGGGAATTGGACTTCAGTCCTCAGGCTTGGTGACAGACACCTTTGCTCACTGAGCTGTCTTTGTTTTGTTGGTTGTTTTTTTTTTTTCTTTCTGTTTTTTGAAACAGGGTTTCTTTGTGTAGCGATCCGCCTGCCTCTGCCTCCCGAGTGCTGGGATTAAAGGCATGCGCCACCACACCCGGCTCGCAAGTGCCTTCTTCACGTGGTGAAACATCATGTGAGCCTCCCTACCCCCTGCTCCAATCAAGATGTTATTTATCACTGGGCGTGGTGGCACACGCCTTTAATGCCAGCACTTGGGAGGCAGAGGCAGAGGCAGGCGGATCGCTGTGAGTTCAAGGCCAGCCTGGTCTACAAAGTGAGTCCAGGACAGTCAAGATAACAGAGAAACCGTGTCTTGAAAAAACAAAAAACAAACAAAAAAAAGGTGTTATTTATCTCAGGCCGCCCTCAAACCAGCTCTGTAGCTGAGACTGACTTGAAGTTAGGATTCCCCTGCCTCCACCTCCCTAGTGTTAAAATGACAAGTACACCATCACCATGACCATTTATGTATGCAGTGCTGAGAGTCCACCTGGAGCTTCCTGCCTGCCAAGAGACTAAATCCCCAGCCTTCATATATAGAAACATTCTGACTACTGGGTCTAGGGCCTCAGGGTACCATGGGGGGGGGGCAGGGTGGTGGTGGTAAGGGGTTAGGGGTGGGGGGAGGGGGCAGGCAGGGAATGAAGGGGCATACACAGTTCTGCCATGCCTCGCCACCTCCTACTAAGGATGCCTCACTGCTTCTCATGAGCTCACTTTCTGCCTTAACCTGGGATCTAGGTTTTAAGTTTCCGTCACATTCTGGGGGTCACTGGAGCGCGCGCACTGTCAAGTTGGTCATCAGAGGCGTGTAGGTCTTTTCCTTTTCCCTGGTTGGCCCTGTGCCTGGAATTACTACATTAGTTGCTTCAGGAGCTCAGTGCCAACCAGGTAGCCCGGAGGGACTAGGACATGGGACTGATAAAGATTGTGATAGAGGAAGAGACAGTGGGAAAGGGTGGAAGGTCTGTGGAGGAGGCACTCTGAGGGAAGCTGTCTGTGTTCGGGCTTTGCATCCCTGAAGGCTTCCTGATTTGTCCCCCACCCCCACCCCCCATCCAGCGGGCCACTGTCAAGCATTGCCTTGGTGGCCTCTGGATCTAACCAGAATGGATGTAGCACCCACCCACCTCTGCCCCCGCCCCTGTTAAAAAAGACATACCTGTCAATAGCAGGAAATGGTTACCCAATTGGAGGTGGTGTCAGGTGGTACTGTGGGAATTTACAAGGGCAGGGCAGGGTTCTTGTCCTGCCCTGGGAGACCATGGACCATTTCTCAGGAGAGGCAAGAGAGCAGGTTCCTACTGTTGCAGGGAAGACAGGAAAATCGCCATTTAGGGAGAGAGAATAGCAGAGTAGGCATGAGTGTCCCCCTCCACGGAGAGAGGTGCTAGACAGCCACCATGGCTGTGTTGCCTCATGTCCCTGGAGCCGTTCACTGTCTTGTCACTCTCAGAATGAAACTTAAGCTTTTTTTGTTTGTTTGTTTTTCAAAACAGGGTCTCGCTGTGTAGTCCTGGCTGTCCTGGACTCACTCTGTAGACCAGGCTGGCCTCAAACTCACAGAGATCCACTTTCCTCTGTCTCCCGAGTGCTGGGATTAAAGGTATGCGCCACCACCGCATGGCAAAACCTAAACTCTTGTAAAATTCTTTTATTTTATTTTATTTTATTTTATTTATTATGTATACAATGTTCTGCCTGCCTGTGTTTCTGGACACCAGAAGAGGGCACCAGATCTCATTACAGATGGCTGTGAGCCACCATGTGGTTGCTGGGAATTGAACTCAGGACCTCTGGAAGGGCAGCCAGTGCTCTTAACCTCTGAGCCATCTCGCCAGCCCTCTTGTAAAATTCTCGGCCCTGAGTATGTAGGGCTAGAAGAGGCTGGGGCTGCAGACAGTGAATGCCAGGCAGATGATCCGCTTTGAGCCCCACCCCTGCCCTTAGCCTTTAATTTTCACCTAGTCTCTCCGCCTTCCCTGATTACTTTTCAAAAAGCTGACTTCATTGCACTTTTTAGGTTATCTGCCTTCTCAGGTAGGGTCTTCCTGACCAACTGCCCTGACTAACGTAGCTTCTATTTGTACCAGAACAAAAGTGATTTTCAGTCATGACGCCTCTGTCTTTTCCTTGATCCTTCGTTTACTTCCTTGTGTATGGCCCATCTTTCCTGCTGGATTATAACTACACAAAGACAAAAAAAAATTCCCCCCCCCCCCAGGACAGGGTTTCCTCTATGTAGCCCTGGCTGTTCTGGAACACATTCTGTAGACCAGGCTGGCCTAGAACTCAGAGATCCTCTTGCCTCTACCTCCCAAGTGCTCGGATTAAAGGTGTGCGCCACCGCGCCCAGCTTGGTACATTTATTATTTATTTATTTTTATTTGTTTATTTATATTTTAGAGGTTTTTGTTTTGTTTTGTTTTTTGTTTTTTGAGATAGGGTCTTTCTACGTTAGCCTTGGCTGTCCTGGACTCACTTTGTAGACCAGGCTGGCCTCGAACTCACAGAGATCCATCTGCCTCTGCCTCCCGAGTGCTGGGATTACAGGTGTGCACCATCATCTCCCAGCTGGTACATTTATTTTTTTTAACTTTTAGAGTTTAGTGAAGAAAGTGAAAAAATTGTGATTTGTGTTAATTATTCCTCTGTCTGAGACTTAAAAAGAAGGTATTTGTGGTAAAACAAGGAAGGCCATTTGGAGTTAAGTCTATGGCGGTGCAGTCTTAGGACAGCATGGCTTTAGTCATGGACGCTGTCTGCCACGGATAACATCTCTCTGGTCCCCCTTTTCCTATGTGAGCTTCTTCCAGCTCGTCCTTGTTGCCCAGTAAAGTCCGTATTATACATTGCAGTCACGTGTTTTAAACATTTCAGTGTCCAGCATCTCAAACTACCCTCTAAAAATCTTACCTCTCTACCCACACACTAGCGCAGCTCCCAGTCATCAGCACAGAGCTTTCTTTGTGCAGTGGATGGCAGTTAACCCAGAAACTCACAACCTCGAAAGTTCAGTAGAATGCTCAGTCACAGTGGGGCCTCTGTCTCCTTACGGCTTCCCTCTTCCAAGTCTCAGGCACCGTCGTGGGTGAGGGAGTTGGAAAGACAGAAGAGAAGAGGAGACCGAGGTTGGAGAGCAGCCAGAATGCCTAGGGGCGGAGCTCACAAATCCCACTGAGGGCGGCCTTGGGAGAGAAAGTCAGTTTCCTTTAAGGGTGAAGACCCTGGTAGACAAAGTTCTAGCGGATGACCCCATGCCAATCAGTATACCGCCAGGTTCTTTTTTTTTTTTTTTTTTTTTTTTTTGGTTTTTTAAGACAGGGTTTCTCTGTGTAGCCTTGGCAGTCCTGGACTCGCTTTGTAGACCAGGCTGGCCCCGAACTCACAGCTATCGCCTGCCTCTGCCTCCCGAGTGCGTGCTGGGATTAAAGGCGTGCGCCACCACGCCCGGCTATACCGGCAGGTTCAAATTGGGACTTTGTGGATTATAAACAAAACGAGGCTTAGAGATGGCTCAGCAGGTAAAGCTACTTGCTACAGAGCCTGAGCTCAATACCAGGGTCTCACACGATGCAAGGATAGAATCTATTCCTGAACGTTGTCCTGTGATCTTCACACATGTGTTGTGGTGTGTGTACGTCTGTGTGTGTATGCGCGCACAGACATGAGGACGCACATGAGCAGGCTGGAGAGAGAGAGCTCAGCGGCTAAGAGCATTGACTGCTCTTTCAGAGGACCCGGACTCAATTCCCAGCAGCTCACAACTGTCTGTAACTCCAGTTCCAGGGCTTCTGACACCCTCACACAGACATGCATGTAAACAAACCACCGATGCACATAAAATAAAAATAAACTACTAAAAAGGGGGAAGGCATGGATTTGGGGGGTGTGGATCCCTATGTGCTTGGGCTAGGAATGGATGAGACGGGTACAGGGTGTGTGACAGACACGGGGTCTAAGAGAATCATGGTCGAGCGGTGTGTGGACAGGAACCTAACATTTCATAAGGGATTAAGACCAGGCACCAATCTACGTGACAGGATGCAGGGTGTCCTTGAAACGGGTCATCCCAGTGAGGTGGGTTGGTGTTGCAAAGTTGGAGACTACCGTGTGCGGCGACAAGCGGGTTGTGTGTTGCAGAACCGGGGACGGTGTCAGCGCTGGGAGGTGGTATGCGAGCGCCAGATGTAGAAATGGAACTGGGGGGGTGTGGCGGGGTGGGGGTGACTGGGTCTCCAGCAGGGCAGCCGGGAAGGCTGTGTTTCCGGGGCAGGGGGTTCGGCGCCGGCTCCTGGGCGCCCCCTGGTGGCCCCGATCATGTAGCGGTTCCCACAATGCTTGCGTAGCCCCGCTCCCACTCCCCGGGCGGCGGCAGCGGCGGCGGCGGCGGCAGCTCCAAGATGGCGCAGGCGATCTTCGAGGCCCTGGAGGGTGAGCGCGCCGGGCCGGGACAGCGGCTGTTCCGCGTGGCGCCCCCCTCCCGCCGCGCCCTCGCAGCGCCGGGCCCAGGGCGCGCGGAGGCCGCGGGGCGGAGGGCGGAGGGCGGCCGGGCCGGAACAGCCGCGGGGCGGGAGGGGGCGGGAACAGCCGGGGAGCGCCGGCCCTGCGGGGAGGGGGCCTCGGGACCGGAACAGCGCGGCAGTGGAGGCCGCTGTGGCGGGAGGGTGCTCGCGGAGGAAACAGCCAGGGGGGCCGGGGACCAGAGAGGCTGCGCTGCGGGAGGGCCCTGGCTTGCCCGACAGCCCAACCAGCCACCCTAACCACTGAGAACTCTCCCGAGACCCACTGTGTGCTTCGGGCTGGGATGTAGTCCTACTAAACCCAGAGCAGGGAATGAGGCGGCCCGTGTGCGCACAGCCCAGTCTGGGAGAGATCACAGGCCCAAACAGTAAACACAGGGCACATGCCTAGTGCTTCGATCTGAGTCTGTACCGACGTCGGCCTGTGGCTGCTTGGATCATGCTGGTCGCGATCCGATCGGATCCCATCCTGTGATTTGCAAGATCACCGCGGCAGATGGGCCTGAGGCCTCAGAAGAAGCGAGCTCTGAGCTCCACCAAGTGCACCTGCTGGAGTTTAATGAGAAAGGATGTCTCTAGAGACCGGCCTGAAGTAGGGCAGAGTAGTCCCCGAGGCGGGTGGAGGGTGGAGTAAACAGCCAGAGTGGAAACTTGTGGGCAGGGACCGGCGGCAGAAGGAAGCACAGGCTTGCAGTTCGCTCGATCTCAGCCACCGAACTTCTTGGAGGTCGAGTTCTCTTCATGGAATGATAGAGCGCCTTTTACAATCTACAGGGGTCCAGTTTCAGTGGTTGTCACTGAGCCAGTCTCGGCTGTCCTCATCCTTCCTCGTCACTCCCACCCACCTCCGCCGCCCAAAATTGTGGGAAAGAATAATAAAAGAAGGTAGTTACCACGTCTTTAATCCCAGCACTCAGGAGGCAGAGGCAGGCGGATCTCTGTGAGTTCGAGGTCAAGCTTGGTCTACAAAGCCAGTCCAGGACAGCCAGGGATTCTGTTAAATAGGGAAACTATCTACAAAACAAAACAAAACAAACAAAAAACCCCAACAACAAAAAAAGAAACAAAAACAAGCAAACACAAAACAAAACAAAGGAATCTCAGCCCCATAATTCCAGAGGTTGGAAAGTGGAGACACGCAGGAAAATCGGCAGTTTGTTAGGCTCAGCTACATATGGCTTTGAGCCTAGCTTTTGGCACCATGAGACTTTTAAAAAGCGATTAGGAATCTATTTGTATATACATATACTTAAATGCATACAATAACAATTTTTTTAAGATCATGAATTTGAAGGAAAGTGGAGAGGTTATATGGGAGAATTTAGAGGGACGGAAAGGGAAGGGAGGGATGTTGTAATCAAATGATCATCTCAAGGATATAAAAAATAAATATCATTCTACAGAAAACAAAACAAACCCCACAAAACAACAAGAACCCAAAAAAAGAACACTACAGTGAAAACCCAGGCTGTTATGTTCGGTGAAGAAAATAGCAGGGTTGCTGTGAATCTGAGCGGTCAGGGTCACGGCGTTCCTTTTTGGAGGAGAGTGGGGTGTATTGCTGCTGAAATGTTTACTACAAGCATGCATTTGTGTATTAGATATGTGTAGCTTCACTGGCCTTGGAAGGTCCCCAGCACCAAAATAAATAACATTCCTGAGGGAGGGAAGAACAGCAGGTGCGTGCCGATCCAACCTGAAAGACCAGGGGGTGGAAGGCGCTTTTGCGAACCCTGGGGAGAAAAAGATTTTCTCGTGATCCCGCAGTTCGGCATAGGGGAGCAGCTAGAGAAAAGACCTCCGCTGATTTGATGAAGCTGCTGAACTTTATCTTGGGATCAGCGTGGTGCTAAGGAAAGGTTTTCATCGGGGAGCCACAGCAGCTGATGTATGTTTTATAAAGTTCACCCTGGCTCCTGGGGAATGGATTGGAGGGGGGGAGCGGCAGCAGGGAGGGGAGAGAGGGGCTGGGCTGGGCAACTGCAGAGATGGGAGGGGTGGATTTCAGAAACCCTTGAGAGGCAGAATAGGTTAGATTTGCCAGAAATGGCAGGAAAGAAGCTGTGGGGTGAGGGAAGAGTCAGGGGTGCACCAGGGGCCTCGGCTGGAAGGACAGTGTATCGTCCTGATGCCCTGCTTGTACTTGATTAAAGAAGCAGAACCAGCCAATTAGCGATGAAGCTATAATATATACATGAGGGTTATTGGAAGTGGCGTCGGAGGGGGAGGGGGGGAACACGTGTTGGGGTCGGGGCAGGAGAGAGGGCAAGGAGGTAGGACAAGGGCAAGGACAACAAAGGGGACAAAAGGGCAAAAGGGCCGTGGACCGGAAAATGTCTGGTTTATATAGTGAGTCTCTGGGAGACAAACCTCGCCCCTAGGTAGAGGGCAGGGCGTGCCAGCCACGCCCTCTGGGAGAGAAACCCCGCCCCTAGGTAGAGGGCAGGGTCTGCCAGCCACGCCCTGCAGCAGGGTGTTACGGGAAGAGAAAAGGGTGGGTTTTGGCACATTTAATTTGGGACTGTATCTTTTATCTTTTACTTTATTTATATGTATGGGTATGTGTGTGTGCATACTTAGGTCGCAACATGCATGTGGAGGTCAGAGGACAACTTGCAGGAGTCAGAAGGTCCTAGAAACTAATTCAGCTTGCCAGATGCCTCTACCCACTGAGCCATCCCACAGGACTACATATTTTATCTTGAAAAAAAAAAAAGGTTTTTTTTCTTTTCCTCCTAAAGTTCTAAGAAGCAATCCAGAATGATGCAAAGAACCCGATTTCCCCCAGAGATAAGAGTGTGCTCTGAGCCAGGTGGTAGTGGCGGTAGCGCATGCCTTTAATCCCAGCACTTGGGAGGCAGAGGCAGGAATGTCTCTGAGTTCGAGGCCAGCCTGGTCTACAAAGCGAGTCCAAGACAGTCAAGGTTACACACAGAACCCCTGTCTTGAAAAAACAAAAACAAACAAACAAACAAACACAACAACTGAATCTCACTTCCTGTCAGTTCGGAAGGCTTCCATCATGACCAGCTGTGGTCCTTTCAAGCCACTCTCTGTACCCCTCCCTCCTCCCACTGTCCCCGACTCCCGACTTCTCTATTCCTCACCTATGAAACATTGTCATGGCAAGTACTCTGTAAGTGTCCTATCAGAGCATCTTGCCTTCGCATCCGGTGTGTGTGTGTGTGTGTGTGTGTTGGTATCTGCTCTTCTTCTTGTGTGGATTTCACAGTGTGGATGCTTCCCTTGCTTAACCTTTCACCCCCTGAGGACTCTCTAAACTGCTCCTTTTTTTTCCCTCTTCTCCCCCTCCTCTCTTTTGAAACAGGGTCTCATGTATCCCAGGCTAGCCTCGAACTCACTATGTGGTGAAGAATGACTGTTGACTTCTGAGCCTCCAGCCTCCACGTCCTGAGCAGTGAGGTGAAAGGCATGCACGCCTAAGACCCGTGTGTGTGTGTGTGTGTGTGTGTGTGTGTGTGTGTGTGTGTGTGTGTGTGGCGCGGCAGGTCAAACCCAGGCCTTTGTTTATGCTGGGTGAGCTCAGCTGAGTTATAGCCCCAGCTTCCGCTCAGCTAGTTCTAGTTTTACAGTTACGAGTAACACTTCTGGGGCTAAGCCGGGCGTGGTGGCGCACACCTTTAGTCCCAGCACTCGGGAGGCAGAGGCAGGCGGATCGCTGTGAGATCGAGGCCAGCCTGGTCTACAGTGTGAGTCCAGGACAGCCAAAAGCCAAGGCTAAACAGAGAAATCCTTTCTAGAGAAAAAATAATAATAATCTGGGGCTAGAGTCATGGCTCAGAGGTTAAGAGTACTTCCAGAGAGCCCTGGTTCACAGGTTCACAGCCCCCTCATGGTGGCTGACCAGTTTTTTGTTTTTTGTTTTTTTTAACACCAGTTCCAGGAGATCTCACACCCTCTTCTACTTATTACACATACACTCATGCAAACAAAATACTCATATATATATATATATATATATATATATATATATATATGATAAAAATAAATGAATCCTTTAAAAAGAATTCTATGAGCACTTGCACCAAGACTAAAAAACATAGGTTTACATAATATCACTATAAAAATGTAGTGTTAGAATGTAGCCAGTGGGGCTAGGGAGAAGAGGTCAGTAGTTAAGAGTGTGTGTTCTTTTGTTTGTTTGTTTTTTCCCTCTGGAGACAGGGTTTCTTTGTGTAGCCTTGGCTGTCCTGGACTTGCTTTACAGACCAGGCTGGCCTCGAACTCACGAAGATCCACCTGCCTCTGCCTCCCCAGTGCTGGGATTAAAGGCGTGCGCCACCACTACCCAGTATGTGTATTGTTTTTGCAAAGGACCTAAGTTTGATTCTCAGCACCTATATCAGGCAGCAACTACCTGCTGATACGTCACAAAGGAGGCCCCAAAATGACAGTGCTGATGCTAGTATCATAAGATGACAGTCTGGGGTTTTGGGTATACAGAAAGATTTTTTTTAAATTAATAATTTATTTATTCACTTTACATTCCACTTGTACCCCCTCCCTCCTCTTCTCCCAGCCCCACCCTCTCTCCCCTCACCCCTACTCCTCAGAAAAGGGGACCCCCCTTCCCCACCCACCCCAGCTCATCAAGTCACATCAGGACTGAGCTCATCTTCTTCCCTTATGGCCTTGCAAAGATATTCCTGCCAGGGGGAAGAAGTGTTCAAGAAGCAGGCAACACAGTCCATGTCAGAGAGAGCCCCATTCCCCTTCCTAGAGGGCCCACAGGAAGCCTGAGCTGCCCATTGGCTACATCTATGTAGAGGACCTAGGTCCAGTCCATGCATGGTCCTTGGTGGTGCTTCAGACTCCACAAGCCCCTCTGGGCCCTGCGTGGCTCTAGTGATCTGCTTGTAGAGCTCTTGTCACCTCTAGGTCCTTTTACCCTTCCCCCCACCCCCACCCTTTTTTTTTTTTTTTTTTTTTTTTGAGACAGGGTTTCTCTATGTAGCCCTGGCTGTCCTGGACTGCCTATGTAGATCAGGCTGGCCTCGAACTCACAGCGATCCGCCCGCCTCTGCCTCCCAAGTGCTGGGATTAAAGGCGTGCGCCACCAACACCCAGCTACTTCACCCAGTGTTTGGCTGTGAGTCTCAGCATGTGTTTCCAAACGCTGCTGGGTGGAGCCTCTCAGAGGACGACTCTGTGAGGCCCCTGTCTGCAAGCGTAGCAGAGCATCCTTAATAGTACCAGGGGCTGGCTCTCTTCCACGGGGTGGGTCTTGGGTTGGACATTTCCCTCAGTCTCTGTTCTGTGTGTTCCATCTTTATCCCTGTGCATCTCGTAGGCAGGGTAAGTTTTGGATGGAAATTTTTCGTGGATGGGTTGGCGTTCTTCTCCCTCCACTAGGAGTCTTGTCTAGTTAGAAGGCAGCCCCTTCAGTGTCTGTGTCTCCTGCTGCTAGGAGTCTCAGCTGGAGCCCCCCTCATATCCTCCCGGAGGCCTATCCTGACTTAGGTCTCCAGCTTGTCACAGAGATGCCCCAGCCCACAGTTTCTCTTGTCGCTGCAGGCTTCTTGTCCTCCCGCCCCGGCTCTCTCTCCCCAGGTCTGATCTCCACCCTTATTTCTCTCTGTGCTCCTTCTCCTACTTTGTTCCCTCTAACAGGGAGATTCTTACTGGGGAAACAGAAATATAAGCTCAGCATTCCCTAGGTTTTCTGTTTGTCAGGAAAGCCACTACTTCCTGTCTCTGCCTCTGATGGTCAACTGATGGGGCAAAGTGCACCTAGTTCCCATTTGACCCCAACAGCATCCATCAGCTCAAGGACCCCCATCCTGCGGGCTGTCACAAAATCCACTTGCTTCCCCACCAGGCTGCTGCTGACACAGCCCAGCAGAGTCTGCCCCCTCCCCCCCCCAATAAACTGCCTTCTACCTATGAAGTGGTCTAGTTTGGTGCTTTTGGGGACCTAGAAATCCAACTTCCAGGAACTGACACTGCTCTCACCTCCTCAAGTACACACACACACACACACACACACACACATGCACTCGCGTGCGCGTTAAAAAAAAATAGCCAATGCTTTAGAGCAGCTCTCTAGGCTGCTGTACCGGGACATTGCAGACAGGGTTTCTCCATTGGGAAAGTGAGGGAACATCAAAGGGTGTTGATGTTAAGGTTTTGGCACTAGGCACATCCTACTCCCCAGCCTCTTCCCTGACTCCGGCTTGGGAAGCAAAGCACCTGGCTCAGGCTCTTGCTGTAAATCTCCTCCCCCAATCCCCAAAGGACATGAGAACATACCCACTTCTGATCCATGGGATGCATGCATGGGCTCTGCTTCTCTTCAGACAGGACACCTTGCTGTCTGTGCCTGGAGTCTCCTCAGAGCCCCCACTATGTAGTTGTCCCTCTGTCCATGGCTTTAATAACTCTTCTAATTGCTGGGCAGTGGTGGTGCATGCCTTTAATCCCAGCACCTGGGAGGCAGAGGCAGGTGAATCTCTGTGAGTTTGAGGCTAGCTTGGTCTACAAAGGAAGTCTAGGACAGCCAGGGCTGTTACACAGAGAAACCCTGTTTTGAAAAACCTAATAAAGGGACTGGAGAGATGGCTCAGAGGTTAAGAGCACTGATTGCTCTTCCAGAGGTCCTGAGTTCAATTCCCAGCAACCACATAGTGGCTCATGACCATCCACAATGAGATCTGGTGCCCTCTTTTGGCCTGCAGGTGTACATGCAGGCAGAATACTGTATACAATATATATATATATATATATATATATATATATATATATATATGAAAAACCTAATATAGTAGTAGCAGTAGTAGTAGTAGTAATAATAATAATAATAATAATAATAATAATAATAATAATAATAATAATAAAATAATAATAATACAACTACTTAGCTTTCATCTCAGTGTCCTCCTGAACTACCTGACTCCATACAAAACCTAAGAACAGGAAAGGGTTTAACAGAAGCAGTTCAGGAAAGAGTGGACCTCAGGTCTGTGCCTCCTGAGCTAGAGAACTAGATCGGGGGAATAAGTCCACTGTGGACATTGTAGGAGGTGAAATCCAAATAGAAGGAATCCCTCCAAATCCACACGGAGAGAACTCAAAACAGCTGCGTTTGCAGGTGGGCAGGAGGAGACTGTAAAGAAAGACCCCCAGCAAAGCAGAAGCGATCCAAAAGGGTGGGGCTGGAGCCAGGGATGGGGAGGGGCGTGTTGTGTCCGACACTGTTAGGTGGTCTAAGATTGGAAGATAAGCAAGAAGATGGTGGGCACAGGCAGATACTTTGAAGATTCAACAGCAGATATTTGATGTTGAAGGGAGAGAGATGAAAGCAAAGAATGCAAGGAGACTTGGGGGGTGGGGGGGTAAGAGGACAAGTAATGGGCTTTCCAAAGACTATGTGATTTGGGGTCCAGCAATGGCTCCAAGAACTACAGAATTGTTTGTTTATTAAAGAAAGTACAGAGGAGCTGGAGAGATGGCTCAAAGGTTAAGGGCACTGACTGCTCCTCCAGAGGTCCTGAGTTCAATTCCCAGAAACCACCCGGTGGCTCACAACCATCTATAATGTGATCTGCTGCCCTCTTCTGGCCTGCAGGTGTACATACAGCCAGAGAACTGTATATATAATAATAAATAAATAACTCTTAAGAAAAAAAGAAAGAAAGAAAGTACAGAGGAGGGTGGTCTGGGCTGTGATTTGACTGTGTGCAAGCTTCACACAAACCCAAAAGAATTCTCACTTTTTTTTTTCAGGATAGGGTAGTGTAGGCTTTGACTTTTTTCAAACCTACTTTATTGGGAGGTTCTTTAATGCTTATAGCTCCCTTCCAACCCACCTGCCCTAGATAGGAGAGAAAAGTTAATGGGAACAGAAGAAACAGACCTCTCTAGACTCAGTTCCTTGGAGCGATTACACTGGCCTAGCTGGCAGGATTCCAGCAGACCTGTTAAACAGCAAACCAGCAATTCAGCAAAGGTGACCGCAACTGCAGCAGCTGGAACGCAGAGCAGCAGCCGGAACCTCCAAGTGTTTTCTGGAGTGGTTCTCTCTAGGAGTGTCTTGAAGTGGAGTGATGAACAGCCAACAAAAGGAAATTAAGCCAAGACCAAAAAGCCAAAAAAGCCAAACTTCTTGTTTTGGGGCTCATGAATATATATCCCCTCTCAGGGTACGTCCTCTGATGTCTATCATTTGGCAAAGACCAAGCCCCCCAAAAAGGCAGTTCCTCTTCTAGTGGACAAACACCATGTGTTCTCTCAAAAGTCTTATTTCCAGCGGAGAAACACAGCACACCCTCACACAAATCTGTTTCACATCCCATATGTGGGATCAAAACACAAGCATGTTTACATCCACTACAGGGTAGGTAGGGACTGTACCTCTGTCCATGCTAAACATGTGCCCTGCCAGCGAGACATGCTCTTAGCTCCCCTTTCCAACTCTTTTCACCCAATCCCTAGAGCTTATGTTCAGGACCAGGAAAGGTGTGTGGACTTCCGGGCCCTTGCTCTAGGAAGCCGAGTGAGGGCAGGTTAAGAAGGGCATAGGCAGCTCTTAAGACATCTTGGGGGCTAGCAAGACGCTCCGCGGGTAAAGGCCCTTGCCACCCTTAGGGTCTGAGCTGGATCTCTGGATCCCGCATGAAGGTAAAAGGAAAACTAACTTCATTAAGAGTTGTTCTCGGATCTCCACAGGAACTGGGGTGCAAATAAATCTCTTGCTTGGAGGGTACAGCTCAGGTGGTAGAATGCCTGCCTAGCACGTACCAATCACCTGGGCTCAATCACAGACACCACATAAAACTGGTTGTGGAGATGCCACACCTCTGTTGGATTCCAATACTTGGAGGCTGAGGCAGGAGGATCACGATGATGAACTCAAGACCAATTTATCTGATCATAATGAGTTCAAGGACAGCTTGAGCTATTAGGGTGAGATCCTATTAAAAAAAAAAGAGTAGGCAAGTGATCTTTCTAGAAGCTTCTTCTTTTTTTGGTTTGGTTTGGGTTTTTTAGTTTTCAAGCAGGGTTTCTCTGTGTAGCCCTGGCTGTCCTGGACTCACTCTGTAGACCAGGCTGGCCTTGAACTCACAGAGATCTGCCTGCTTCTTCCTCCTGAGTGCTGGGATTAAAGACATGTGCCACCACTGCCCAGCAAAAAGCTTTCATTTTAAAGATTAAAAAAAAAAAAAAAGATTTATAGATGGTTGTGAGCCACCATGTGGTTGCTGGGAATTGAACTCAGGACCTCTGGAAGAGCAGCCAGTGCTCTTAGCCTCTGAGCCATCTCTCCAGCCCAAAGCTTTCATTTAAAAGCTTTTTTTTTTTTTTTTTGGACACAGAATCTTTCTACCCCTTTGTGGGTCAACTGATCCTTTCACAGGGGTTGCCTAAGCCTATTGGAAAATATATGATGATTCATAACAGTAACGAAACTACAGTTATGAAGTAGCATTGGAAATAATTTTGTGGTTGGGGGCCACGACAACATCAGGAAGTGTATTAAAGGGTCACGGCATTAGAAAGGTTGAGAAGCGCTGCTTTAGCCCTACCTAGCTGTTCTAGTGCTGTGTAGACTCTATGTAGTCGTTTGAATATATATGGCCACCACAGGCTCATGGGTATGAATGCTTGGCCCATAGAGGGTGACACTGTTAGGACGTGTGGCCTTGTTGAAGGAAGCGTGTCACTGTGGGGGTGTGCTTTGAGGTCTCATGCTCAAGCCATGCCCAGCGTCTGCTGACTGTGGATCAAGATGTGGAACTCTCAGCTCCTCCCCCAGCACCATGTCTGCCTGGAAGCTGCCATGCTTCCCATATGATGAGAATGCACTAAAATCTCTGAAACTGTAAGCCAGCCCCAGTTAAATGTGGTCCTTTACAAGAGCTGCCTTCATCATGGCGTCTCTTCACAGCCGCACGTCTTGGAATCTGTGGCAGTGAAGTAGAACACATCTTGGGTTGTTTGTGGCAGATCTTAGAAATTAGAGTGGGAGCTAGCTAGGCCCACTTCCTCACCGCCTGCATTTCCTGTTTCAGGAATGGACAATCAGACTGTTCTGGCCGTCCAGTCACTGCTGGATGGCCAAGGGCCAGTGCCTGATCCCACCGGGCAAAGTGTCAGTGCGCCACCTGCCATCCAGCCACTGGGTGAGTATCTGCCCTGTCACTAGAGGCCAACTGCCTCCTCCTGCAGAGCGTGTGAGGTTTGTGGGGCATGGAAGGGAGCTGCCTTTGTGGCCCCCAGACTGTCCTCTGGTGTCTGAATTGGCTCCCTTTCTCCTGCCTGCACCTTCCGGGTCATGCCTTTCCCTGTCCACGGCTTAGAGAGTGTTGCTGTCTGGCAGCATCGTTGGGAGTGCCCAGGAGCCCTGAGGCCTGCACCCTGGGCTCTGGAAGACATGCCTCAGCTTCCCTTATAGAAAGAGACAACATAGTTCTTTCCAGTTTATGTGTCAGACACCTAACGAGGCAGGGCTTCTCCAGAAGTCCTCATATAAGTCTTTATTCATTTGTTTGTAACTTAAAATTTTTTTTTTCGAGAACAAGTTTCATAAAACCTAGGCTGTCTTTAAACCTGCTATTTAAAGATGATACCCTTAGAGCTCGAGAGATGACTCAGCGGTTAAGAGCACTGTCTGCTCTTCCAGAGGTCCTGAGTTCAATTCCCAGCAACCACATGGTGGCTCACGACCATCTATACTGTGATCTGATGCCCTCTTCTGGACCTTATGTGTAGGCAGAGCACTGTATACATAATAAATAAATAAATAAATAAATAAATATTTTTTAAAAAAGATGATGGCCTTAAATTCCTAGTCCACATACTTCTGCTTACAAACATTTCTGAGTACCTAGGAATCACTCTAGGCACACAGAAATTATGCCTGGGTGCAAATAATAATAAAATATCATTATATTATAATAAATGACGATGATGGTGATGATAACAATGACACAGGTTCTCACCAGGCACCTGTGTCTGGCCTTGGTATATAGATGAGGCTAGCCTTGAACTCACCTCTTGGTAAGGTTTAGGTTCTTTTTATTTTTTTTAAGATTTATTTATTATTTACACAGTATTCTGCCCACACGTGTGCCTGTCTACCACAAGAAGCCACCAGATCTCATTACAGGTGGTTGTAAGCCACCATGTGGTTGCTGGGAATTGAACTCGGGACCTTCGGAAGAGCAGACGATGCTCTTAACTTCTAAGCCATCTCTCCAGCCCCAAGGTTTAGGTTCTTATTCCCATAGTTCTTAGTTTATCCTAGGTAGGCAGTTTAGCCTCAGTTTCTTTTCCTTTTTCTTTTTTTGGTTTTTCGAGGCAGGGTCTGGACTCACTTTGTAGACCAGGCTGGCTTCGAACTCACAGCGATCCTCCTGCCTCTGCCTCCTGAGTGCTGGGATTAAAGGTGTGCACCACCATGGCTTAGCCTCAGTTTCAACATTTGTAGAACGGGGATAATTATCTTACCTACCTCATAAGAAACTTGTGAGAGTGCTCAGGACTTGGCCTTAGTTATTGCTGTATATAGGAAATGGAAGATTCTGAGGTCAGTAAGATGGCTCAGTGCGCTGGGCATGGTGGCACTGGGGAGGCAGAGGCAGGCGGATCTCTGCGAGTTCGAGGCCAGCCTGGTCTACAAAGCGAGTTCAGGACAGCCAAGGCTACACAGAGAAACTCTATCTCGGAGGGAAAAAAGAACCGCCCCCCCAAAACCCAAAACCCCTAATCTAAAACAAGAGAGAACTCGGGAGGCAGAGGCAGGCGGATCTCTGTGAGTTTGAGGCCAGCCTGGTCTATAAAGTGAGTCCAGGACAGCCAAGGCTACACAGAGAAACCCTGTCTCAACAAGCAAACAAAACAAAACAAAAAAAGAGAAGACTTCCTGGGGGCAGGGGTCTTGACTCAGCAGTTAAGAGTTTTTTGCAAAGGACCTGAGTTCTGTTCCCAGCACACACATAAGCTCCAGGAGATCTGTTGCCCTCTTCTGGCTTCTAAGGGCACTGCACTTATGTGCATAGACACAACTCACACACACACACACACACACACACGCGCACACACACACACACACACACACACACACACACACACACACACTTTAAAAAATACAAATAAATACCAGCACTCGGGAGGCAGAGGCAGGCGAATCTTTGTGAGTTCAAGGCCAGCCTGGTCTACAAAGCCAAGGCTACACAGAGAAACCCTGTCAAAACCAAACCAAAAGAAACTAAAACCAAAAACCCAAAAATACAAATAAGTAAAGAAGACTTTGAGCCTTGCAGAATAAGTTAATCTGAGATGCACCCAGGTGGGGGAATAGTGGATGCAGAGGCCTGAGGAAGGGGCTGGAGACTGGTGAGTCAATTCTGTGAGAATAGAGTCTGTATTTCTCCACTTGGAAGTGAAGTCACTGCACCGTTTCCATATTTCAAATTATGTGATACCTGGCTGCACGTGGCTGGCTCTTCCTGAACATTCCTAGGAAGCACATCATTGCTGCTTGACCCCACATAGCAAGTCATCAGTGTCTTCGGACTTGCGGCTCTGAGGCCTGTTGCGATCCTCCACTTCTTTGCTGTGATTTCCCCCTGACTCATTCTTGCTGTTTTCATTACTCCATGGGTGGCTTCTTCAACTCCTGGCCTGGCCCCAGATGACGAGGACATCTTTCTCTGCGGGAAGTGTAAGAAGCAGTTCAACTCACTGCCGGCCTTTATGACCCATAAACGTGAACAGTGCCAGGGGAATGCCCCCGCCCTGGCCACAGTCTCCCTGGCCGCCAACAGCATCTACACGCCCTCAGCAGCACCTGCCGCCGTCCAGCAGGCCCCGCCTCCTGCCAACCGCCAGGTAGTCATTCATTGCCTTGCTCGGTGATTCCTTCCGCAGCTCTTTCCACACACTGCACTGAGTCTTGGAGGGCAGAACAGGAGAAGTATCCACGGGTATCGAGTTGGACAAATGGATAGGACACAAATGCATGAAGATAGGCATGTTTTGCTGGACATAGTGGTGTATACCTGTGATCCTAACACGGGGAGTCTGGGGCGGGAGGGTCAAGAGTTCAAGGCCACCCTGGGCTACATCTTTCCAGGTGGCAGTAATGTATTTTCCTAAGTCTGCCCACTTTTGTAAATCATTCAGAAAAGCATAACTTTTTTTTATTTCATCCAATCTCTTTTTCAAGTGTGCTTTCCCTAACACCTGAGGCCCCCAACACTTTGGGGGTTCCTTATTCTTGCTTGCTTCCCCACCGGGCGGCTGCTTGTTTGCCATGTGTCGGATCTCTGGGCTGACTTAAGTGGTGTGTTTCCTTTGTTTTCCTCTTCTTTCCTCCAAAGAGGAAATGTATTCAATGGCTGAAATTTACACTTTGCTTGCCCTGAGCGGTTTTCTTTTAAGCACTATTAAATTGTCCTTGAGCTTCCAAAATTAAATTTTTAAATAAATCAGTTATGCTTTTCTCTGTCTATTAAATGCTGAAATGGGTGGGAGATTTTGCCATATTGTATTATATATGCTATTTGGGGTAGAACTTTGAAGAAATGGCATTTAAGAAGTGAGAGAAGCCGAGCATGGTGGCACATACCTTTAATCCCAGCACTTGGGAGGTAGAGGCAGACAGATTTCTGAGTTCGAGACCAACCAGGTCTACAAAGTCCAGGCCAGCCAGGACTACAAGAGAAACCCTGTCTCGAAAAAACAAACAAACAAACAAGAAGTGAGAGAATGTCTACAGAGCCAGTCCAGGACAGCCAAGGCTACACAGAGAAACCATGTCTCAAAACCACCACCACCACCCTGAAAAGTGAGAGAATATGGTGCACATATAAAAAAAGTATTCCAGGGCCAGCAGGTGCAAAGGCCCTGAGGTAGAAGTGTACCCAGGTGTCCCAGGGGCTACAAGGATGGCAGAGTGGCTGGGCTGCGTCAGGGGAGGATCAGGTCGTGTGGTCCCTGCGGGCTTTTACGTAGATGTAGGAGCCGCTGGAGAGTCTTGAGGAGCGAGACCTAGACTGACTACCCTTTACCCCTGTGGGCCGCTCCGTGGAGGCTGTGAGTGCTCCCCACAACAGATGCCAGGAGTGTGATTGTCAGAACAAAAGTCCATGCCTTTCTGAGAGAGGCGACCCCTCCTCATTGGACTAATTGGAGGCTCAGAGATGTAGAGTGGTCACCAAGAGTCAAGTGACAGGGAGTGACAGAGTGGAATGACTCCAGAACCTGGTGTGTGTGTGTGTGTGTGTGTGTGTGTGTGTGTGTTTTAGATTTATTCATTTTTTATGTGAGTGTTTGCCTGCATGCTTGATGCCCTTGGAGATCAGGACAGGGCATCAGATCCCCTGGAGCTTGAGTTACAGATATTTGGGAACCATCATATAGGTGCTGGGAATTGAACTCAGGACCTCTGGAAGAGCAGTCAGTGCTCTTAACCTCTGAGCCATCTCTCCAGCCCCTTGCTTTTGTTTTTGATACACAATCTTCCTTTGTAGCACAGGCAAGTCAAAAGCCTACTGTGTAATAAGTTGGCCTCAAACTCCCAGAAATCCTCAGGCCTCCCAAGTGTTAGGATTTCGGGTGTAGACCCCTATGTGTGGTTTGAACTTAGGTATTTTTATTTTTATTACTATTTTTTTTCCTGTGAAAGTGTTTCTCTGTGTAGCCCTGACTATCCTGGAACTCACTCTGTAGACCACGCTGGCCTCGAACCCAGAGTTTGACCTGCCACTGCCTCCCTAGTGCTGGGATTAAAGGCGTGCGCCACCAGCACCAGGTGAATTTAGGTCTTTTCCCGTCACCTCTCAGCTTCCTCATAGAGCCTCAGACATGCCTTCCTTCTCTTGCTCAGATCTCCACATACATCACAGTGCCCCCATCCCCACTGATCCAGACCCTGGTGCAAGGGAACATCTTGGTGAGCGATGATGTGCTCATGTCTGCCATGTCAGCCTTTACATCCCTGGACCAGCCAATGCCTCAAGGGCCCCCACCTGTGCAGGTAAGGAGCTAGGGGCTTCTCATGGGGTCCAAGTTTTTCTTCTTGCAATGCTGGAGACTGATGCCAGGGCCTTGTACATTTCTCAAGGCTTTAACTCCACACCCCGAAACTAACTCCAGTGAAATCAGAATATTGTAGAGGAAAATGGCCTTAGCCTCAGCTCCCCTACATGGAAGAGACGCTCTGCCTTCTCTGGCCAGCACTGCTGAGCAATGGAGCCTTGACAACCACCTTCCAGCTATTTTGAGTCCTGTTTTGTTGTTGTTGTTGTTGTTGCTTTTTAAAAATTTGTTTATTTATTTTGTATACAATGTTCTGCCTACATGTACACATGCCTGCTAGAAGAGGACACCAGATCTCACTATAGATGGTTGTGAGCCACCATGTGGTTGCTGGGAATTGAACTCAGAACCTCTGGAAGAGCAGTCAGTGCTCTTAACCTCTGAGCCATCTCTCCAGCCCTGTTTTTATTCTTGGTCCATTCGAAAAAACCAGAAAATATAGTTGCTCCCTGAGGTTTTCCAGTACATATAGGTGGCCAGCCACCAAGACCAGATTTCAGGCTCCCAGAAGGGAAGAAGCAGCTGCTGTGTGGTCCTGGGAGACAATCAAAAGCCAGCCCTGCTTTAAGATCTTTTTGTGCCAGGCTAATCCCAGCACTCGGGAGGCAGAGGCAGGTGGATCGCTGTGAGTTTGAGGCCAGCCTGGTCTACAAAGTGAGTCCAGGACAGCCAAGGCTACACAGAGAAACCCTGTCTCAAAACAAAACAAAACAAAACAAAACCAAAAAACAAAAAAAAAAAAAACTTTTTGTTTTGTTTGTTGGTTTGCAGTGGCCCTGTTTGGCCTCTGCTGTTGGCATGTGTGTGCCCAAGGCAGGCTAGCTTGGCCAACCTTCATAGAGAAAGCGGATCGCAGCCCCAAGCTGATGTCCCTTGAAGTCCTCTGAGGTCTTTGTTTCTTTCCCTGTCTCAGTCCTGTCTTCTGAGCTTCCCAGTGAGTTACTGTCCTCTCCACATGCTAGTCAAAGCCTTTCGGGCTGACGAATGGGACACTACTTCAATGCTGCCATTTTTCTCTTCTGATTGCAGAACAGCTTGAACATGCATCCTGTGCCCAACTACCTCACCCAGCCTCCACCCCCTCCTCCACCCCCTCCACCCCTGCCCCCACCTCCCCAGCCTCCTCCTCCCCCACCCCAGACCCTGGGCCCTTCTGGGCGCTCCAACCCTGTTGGGAATGGTGTGGTGGAGGTGTACAGCGCTGCCGCTCCCTTGGCGGGAAGCGGAGCTGTGGAGATCCAGGCGCTGGGGATGCAGCCCTACCCACCCCTGGAGGTGAGCAGAGGCAGAGGCGTGGTGGGTGATCTGGGGAACTGTGCTAAGGCCGTCATGGAGAACAAAGGCAGATCCAACCCTCTCCTTGTGAGTGCCTCCTGTGTCTGGGAGAGGAGGGCTGTAATCAAAACGTGCAATCCATGGATGGAACGTGCACACGGCGTGAGGGCCACTTAGGGCCAAGTAGCAAAGCCTGGCTTTAAACCTGACACACACCCCCTCTCTCCGTCTTACTTAGTAGACCAGGGGTTAGGGTGTCTGTGAAGTCAGAAGACGGCTTGTGAGAGACCATTCTCTCCTACCCTGTGGGTTCTGGAGGTTGAACTCTGGTCATGACTCTTGGCGGCAAAGGCCTTTACCCACTGGGCCATCTTACCGGGTCACTCCCTGACGTTCTAAGGGGTCTTGGGAGTAACTGGCCTGAGCGAGCCAGGTGCAAGCTTAGGTGACGATGGAATGGCAGTGGTTGAGGGCAGCTAAGGCCACAGTGAGGGTTCATGGCTGCGGAAGCCATCCTGTCCCTTCTAAGGCTCTCCCCCATCACAGTGCTGCCCTTTTAGGTGCCAAACCAGTGTGTGGAGGCTCCAGTGTACCCCACACCCCCGGTGTACAGCCCTGGCAAGCAGGAATTCAAACCAAAAGGACCCAGCTCCACCGCCCCCATGACCAGTGCAACTGGGAGCACAGTGGCCACTTTTGACTCTCCACCAACGCTGAAGACCAGACGTGCTAAAGGTGCCAGTGGACTCGGAGAAGGTTGGCCATTCGCCCTCCTTGGGCATCTTTCCTTGGCACTGACCTCCCCACAGGCTGCTTGACTCTGGGTTTTGCTGTTAAAATGGGTGGGGTTGAATTTGGTGGCATGTATTGGACACGTTGAAATGGCAGTGACTTCAGAACGGTAAGGCTTTCTTTCCTTGGGCCAGGAGCAGGAAATCTGGGACGTCTGTGGCACCGTCACCGAGCAGCCATGGTACTTCCGTTGTTCTGTTTCTCTGCCCCTCAAGCATGGTTTCATTTACCAGGGTGCCTTGTCACCTAAGGTGGTTGCTGAAATGCCAATCATCAGTTTCATATTCCAGACAGTGAGAAAGAAGAGGAAGAGAAGGGTAGAGGGGTAACTCCCAGCTTCCAGAAGTTCTGTGTGACACTTTCTGCAAATGTAGTCACGTAGTGCCATGCATGGCTGTGACACTTGTCTCAGCCAGGAGCCCTGCTGATCCTTTGGCTCGGGGGATATTTGAAGACAGAGGCAAACATGGCGGTTTTGAACACAAGTTGTGGTCTTCCCCCTCTTTGTTTTTGTTTTTGTTTTTTTGTTTTGAGACAGGGTTTTTCTGTGTAGCCTTGGCTGTCCTCGAACTCACAGCAATCCACCTGCCTCTGCCTCCCAAGTGCTGGGGATTCCAGGTGTGGGTCTTCCCCCTCTTAAGGATGCAAAGTGTGGACTCAGAGCAGTGTCAGAACCAGGGGGTAGGTGTAGTGGGGAAAGGACCTGGGAAACTTTTTAAGGGCTTCTCTTTCAACCTCCTCCCTTTTCCTTTCTTTCCACAAATACACACTAACATCTGCGCATCACCCACTGGAGATTTAGGTCTTGGTCCAGGATCTCTTCTGCGGTCAGTCAGTTGCAGTGATTACTGGGTACTATGTTTGGGAGAGACTGGCAAAGGCATGCCCACCTTTCTGGAGGGAAGGAAGTGGCCATGCAGGTATCTGAGGGGCAAGCTGTCCAGGCAAGGGAACCAGCAGGTACAAAGTCCTCAGATGGCCAGGCGTGGTGATGCACTTGGGAGGCAGAGGCAGGTGGATCTCTGTGAGTTCGAGGCCAGCCTGGTCTAGAAAGTGAGTCTAGGACAGCCAAGGCTACACAGAGAAACTCTGTCTGGAAAAACAAGAACAACAACAAAAACGAAAGTCCTGAGGTGAGACCATGCTTAAGGGCACCATCGCAGGATGGAAGGAGTGCGGAAGTTGGCAGAACAGAGGGCATGGAACGCTGAAGGCCAAGGCAGAGAGGGTGCATTTCGTCATGAGGCAGCAGGGAAAGGCTTTGAGAGAGCTCTGCCTGGCTTTCCCTCCAGAGCAAGGCTTGGCCTTTCCCTCTTACATTGCCTACACATAGGCAGGGATGTCCCCAGGGTGCGTGCCTTCTGGCACCAGGTACAGGGGAGAAATGGATGGAGCTGGGCCCTGTTCCCTCAGCTGAGCCCCAGCCTAATCATGCTCTCCCCGTTTGCCTTTCAGCTGCAGGGAAGCCAAAGGCTCAGAAGCTCAAATGCTCCTACTGTGACAAGTCATTCACCAAAAACTTTGATCTCCAGCAACACATCCGAAGGTAGCATAGTGGGCAGGTAGCCCTGGGGACAGGTGGCCCCAGCACAGCCACCTAGGGGCCACCTGCATGGAAGGGAGGCTCCCTTCTCAGACCCTGTGCCCGTCTGCCAGTGTGGGGTGCAGGAGGGCTCCATGTATTCTTCTCAGACCCAGGGGCCCAAGCACACTCACCTAGACAGGAAGATTGACGTGTTTGTGTGGGTGGGTACTCTGGAACAGAGAAAGGCTTTACACACACACACACACACACACACACACAAACACACACACACACAAACACACGTGCATACACGTGCATACACGTGCATACACGTACACACACACATGTGCATACACATACACACACATGTGCACACAGACACATACAGTGCTGCTGCCCATCTTGAACAGAGAAAGGCTTTACACACTCACACACACACACTCACACACACAATGCTGCTACCCATCTTGAACAGAAGAAGGCTTTACACACACACACACACACAGACACACACACACACACACACACACACACACACACGGTGCAGGCTGCTGGCTTTACCAAGATAGCTCACTACCAGAACACGCCTTTAATCCCAGCACTCGGGAGGTGGAGGCAGGCAGATCTCTGTGAGTTCGAGGCCAGCCTGGTCTACACAGCGAGTCCAGGTAATAGTCCAGAGGCTATTACACAGTAGAAGGATATGAAGTCCCTCTGTGAACTGGTGAGCAGGTCAGCCTCCTCACAATGGGATTCACTGATATGTAGAGGGACCTGGGGTCAGATGTTGGAAATTCTGAAGGACGTCATGAAATGATTCCCTTCTCAGTTCCTAAAGAGCCGATGGAGGAAGTCTCAGTTTGAGGCTAATCTTGTCTTTAACCCCTGCCGTGGACTTGTTCATTTCTGAGAGGGCGAACCAAGGGCCAGTCGAAGGTTCCAGCCACACAGAGCACTACTTCTGTCTAGATCAGGGCCTCACAACCTTGGTGTTATTGGGACCCAGGCTTGGGGCGGAGGAATGCTAACTGTGCTTTGTGGAATATTCAAAACTCTTCTTAGCTTTTGATAGTAGATACCACCACCCCTCCGATAGCTGTGCAGCCAGAAATGTTTCCAAAAGCCAGTGTGGTGGCGCAGGCCTTTAATCCCAGCACTCAGGAGGCAGAGGCAGCCATATCTCTATGAGTTTGAGGCCAGCCTGGTCTATAGAGAGAGTTCCAGGACAGCCAGGGCTACATAGAGAATTCCTGACTCTCTCTCTCTCTCTCACACACACACACACACACACACACACACACACACACACGTGCAAACTGGACCTCATTGAGAACATTCAGCAATGTTGGAAATGTCCAAATTGGTTCTGTTAACCTTGCATGGCTGTTAGAACATGCCGAGAAACAGAACTTTTAAATTTCACTATAATGAAGCTAAATGTTATTGATCCCAAACAGCTGGGTATCTACTTTACTGCATGGTGCCACTTTGGATCATAAATGTCGTTGTTTTTATAATCACTGCATTTTTTTATTACTGCATTTTCAATACATAGGTATTCATAAAAAGTGGTTTTCTATATTCAATGATAAACAATAGGGAATTTCACTTCAAAAGTATTTTGAGGGGCTGGAGAGATGGCTCGGTGGTTAAGAGCCATTGGCTGCTCTTCCAAAAGACCCAGGTTCAATTCCCAGCACCCACATGGCAGCTCACAACTGTCTATAACTCCAAGATTTGACACCCTCACACAGACAGGCAAAGCACCATTGCACATGAAATAAAAATGCACATGAAATACTTTTTTTAAAAAAAGTATTTTGCAAGTTGGGCACGGTGGAGTACACCTTTAATCCCTGTACTTAAGAGACAGAGGCTCAAACTCTTTGAGTTTAAGGCCAGCCTGGTCTCCATAGTGAGCTCCAGGTCAGCCAGGATTATATAGTGAGACCCTGTCTCAAAACAAAACGAAACAAAACAACCCCCCCAAAACCTTTAGGTTCTGAAAAAGTGTCTTCAGGATTTACCACATACAAGACCTTGGGTTCAGTCCCCAGCGCCGCAGAACAGAGAGTTAATCTTGCTGGATGTAGGGATGCACTCCTGCAGTGCTGGCACATGAGATAAAGAAGAAGATCAGAAACTCAAGGTTATCCTTGATTGTGCTCAAGGTCATCCTTAACTATATAGCAAGTGCTAGGCTGACCTGAGCTACAGGAGACCTTGTCCCAATAAAATAAAATAAAGAGAGAGAGTTAAAGAAAATGTTAAATGTTTTCCTGGGGGTTGAAGAGGAGGTGGTTTTGAGGCTGTGAGCGCTGGCTACTCTTCCAGAGGACCCAGGTTCAATTCCCAGCACCCACATTCAACCATCTGTGCCCCTACATCCAGATGATCCAGTGCCCTCTTCCGACCTCTGTAGGCACCAGGCACTTTGTGGTACCCAGACATGCATGTAGCCAAAACAGCCATACACATAAAATAAAATAAAAATAAATTTAAAGAAAGAACGTTTCCTCCCAAAGCTGGAGGATATGGCTTAGTGGAGAGTACTAGTGTGCTGGGGTCTGTGGCTCCAGTTCCTGTAAGGGCAAAACAAACAAACAATAAACAAACTGCCCCAAAAGTACAAATGTCAATTAATTAATAACTAAAAACCAAATCCAGCAGCCACTGAGTTGAGGCAGCACTTGGGCCAGGGGATGGCTCAGTAGGTAAAGGGATTTGCTGCTAAGGCCAACGACCTGGCTTCAGTCTCTGGGGATCTGCATGGTCGAAAGAGAGAACTCTCCTCACAAGATGTTCTTTGACCTCCATATATGTGCTGTGGCGCTGTGGCACATGCACACCTAAGCTGTGACACGCATGTTCACATGCATGTGTGAACAGACACACACACACACACACACACACACACACACACACACACACACTTGTTTCCTACTCGATGCTTTAACAGTCGGGAAATCTGCCACCTCAGATGTGTGGTGGCCGAGGAGACGGTCTGATGACCGAGCAGCTCAGGAGCCCAGGTCTTTCTCCTTGTGGTCTATGTGCCACCGTGGGAGAACAGGTACTCTTGGTGTCAGAATGAGAGCCAGCGGCATCTCTGGGCCCTCCCGGTGGCCGTGGGCGCCTGGGTGGAAGCCATGTCCCTGTTTCTGCGCAGGGATGCTGACTAGCCTTGTCCCTGCAGCCACACAGGGGAGAAGCCGTTCCAGTGCATTGCGTGTGGCCGCGCCTTCGCCCAGAAGTCTAATGTCAAGAAGCATATGCAGACTCATAAAGTGTGGCCTCCCGGGCGCAGTGGTGGCACCGTGTCCCGAAACTCTCTCACAGTACAGGTCATGGCTTTGAACCCCAGCAGGCAAGAAGAGGAAGACACGGGTGAGTGGGTGTGGGGGGAGCCGCTCTCCTCACTCACCCTCTCTGAAGCCTCGGATTGTTGTGGTACTGGGGACCAACCCGGGGTCTCGTGCGTGCCGGAGGAGAGCTCTCTCGGCACTGTCCTCGGTCCCAGCCTCATAGGTTTTGTTTCTAGCTGGGTGTCATCCTACTTTATCTATGAAGTGGGCCCTGGTGAGCTGGGTGCGATGTGCATGTATCGTCCCAGCTTTGGTGAGGCTAAGGTGAGAGCATCAGGAGTTGCCACGGGCCAGGGAACCACTTTCGTCCTACCCGCCGGGGCTCTGCCGGAACCAGCCCTCTTTGGAGCCTGGGTTCTTGCTTTGTGAACTCCTACAGGCCCAGCGCCAGAGGCCACCCATTCAGCACACGTTGTAGAGCCTACTGTGTGCCAAGCCATGGGCTGCAGAGGAGAAGGAGCAGGCCGCTGATGTCAGGGAGAATGAGGGATGGTGTAGTTAGTAAAGAGCGATGACGCAACAGTGAGTGTTATCGTTAGAAAGGCCTGGGAGGGGCTGGAGAGATGGCTCAGTGGTTAAGAGCACTGACTGCTCTTCCAGAGGTCCTGAGTTCAATTCCCAGCAACCACATGGTGACTCACAACCATCTATAATGTGATCTGATGTCCTCTTCTGGCCTGCAGGTGTACACACAGAGCATTGTATACATAATAAATAAATAAATAAATAAAATATTAAAAAAAAAAAAGAAAGGCCTGGGAGGCAACCTGAGTTTTGGGAGTGTTCAGTCTCTAATTACCATGGGAGGTCACAGTGTCTGAGAGAGAAGGTAGGGCGAGCAACAGAGGCCACTAGCTGTTTCTCAATTAGAGTGTATTTCAAGGGCTGCGGGTGCAGCTCAGGAGAGAGTGTTTGCCTCTACGCAGGACACCCTGTGTTCAGTCCCCAGCACTATGTCAACTGAGCGTGGTGGTACCAACCTGTGCTCCCAGCACTTGGAAGCTAGTGGAACAGGATCAGAAGTTCAAGGTCACCCTCAGCTACACAGCATTTTTGAGGCCATTTTGGACTATATGAGACCCTGTCTGAAAAAACATATATAAAGAATGTGTGTTGGTATTTTAGCATCTTTTTGTTCGTTTGTTTTTTGAGACAGAGTTTTTCTGTGTAACAGAGCCCTGTCCTAGATTCACTTTTTTTGGTTTTTCTTTCTTTCTTTCTTTCTTTCTTTTTTTTTTGGTTTTCAAGACAGGGTTTCTCTGTGTAACAGCTCTGGCTGTCCTAGAACTCTCTCTGTACACCAGGCTGGCCTCAAACTCACAGAGATCCTCCTGCCTCTGAGATTAAAGGTGTGTACCACCATCACCCGGCAGCATTTTAACATCTTGTCTGGCTGTACTGGAGCAAACACCATGCTGAGTGTGAGTGAGCCCTGACCAGTGCCTGTCAGCAAGTCTGCAGTAGGTGTCCCAGGTGGTGTGACTCTTGCCCTGCCTCACTCAAAACCCTTCTTGGTGACCTCTTTTCTCTCTCTGCACAGGGTTGGGCCAGAGCCTGTCCAGCACCACACAACCCCAGGCCTTGCCCTCGCCAGGTGAGGAGGCAGGTGACAAGCCAGACGCCAAGCAGGTGGTCCTCATCGACAGCTCCTACCTGTGTCAGTTCTGCCCCAGCAAGTTCAGCACCTACTTCCAGCTCAAGTCTCACATGACCCAGCACAAGAAGGAGCAGGTGGGTGGGGACGAAGGCAGGGGGCACAGCGTGATGACACTGGGGTCACCCCTGCTGCCAGGACAGGGGCCGGGATTAGCCCGGCCTTTTCCATGGCCCTTTGCTGTGAGACTAGCTTCCCTGTGGACAGGAGGAATGACATACACTTAGGGTGGGTAATAGAAGCCTTTGAGTTACTGGCTTAAACGATTAGGAACTTTGTCATCTGACTTAGCAGGAGGCTGAGCCTGGGCAAGCGCTCAGCTCAGCATCAAGGGCTTTGTGGCTTGTGGTGCCAGCTCTGGTGGCTGTCATCATAAGATCCAGCCTTGTCCTCCATTGTGGCGCACCTTGCACTTGCTGTCTTCCCCAGCCTCCCGTATCCCTCGCCACCGCCACTGCCTTTTTTTTTTTTTTTTTTAAAGAGACAGGGTCTTACTATGTAGCCCGGGCTGACTGGAACAGGCTGTGTAGACTAGGCCAGCCTCAGAGTTGCAAAGGTCCGCCTGCTTCTGCCTCCTGAGTACTGGGATTAAAGAGCACCACCATGCCCTCCGCTGTATCTCTGACCTATGGGGTGTGTGTGTGTGTGTGTGTGTGTGTGTGTGTGTGTGTGTTCCCTGCACACATGCCATGGAGTATGTGGAGGTCAGAGGGCAACTTGTAGGAGTCTGTTCTCTCGTTTTACCATAGTGGTCCCCAAAACTGATGTCAGGCTTTCATGGCTCAGTGAGTGGCAAGTGCCTTTCCCTACTGAGCCATCTCGATGCTCCTATCAAGGTTACTCCGTGTAGAAAGTCCAGTCATAGTTTTTGTTTGTTTGTTTGTTTGTTTGTTTGTTTTGTTTTTAATGAGCAATGGAGACCTTTTCTAGAAGAATTCTCTGCATCTCTTATGGATCAAAGATGGTTTTGTTTTGTCTTTGATTAAAGCCAGGGGCTCTGGAAACAAAGCAGTGACTCAGTGGTTAAGAGCACTAAATTCGCTCCCCAGCATCCACATCAGGTGGCTCACAGCTGCCTGTAGCTCCAGCTCCAAGGGATGACCCCTTCCCCTAGCCTCTGAGAGCTCCTGTGCTGACATGTGCATGCATGTGCTGAGGCTGACTTTGAACTGATCCTCTGGGCACCGAGACTATAGATGTGTGCACCCATCTATGAGATGTTAGAGGGCGGCGGCGTGCATGCTAGGCAAGCCCGCTACCAACTGAGCTGTGTCCCCAGGCTCAGAGCCCTTGCTCTCATCGCTTTGGAGACGATTAGTAGGCATACAGTAATAGAAGACTGGCCAATAGAGTTTTATTTCTCTCCTCTCAAAATAGGCCTGCAGTTAGCAGTATTGGACTTGCATAACAGGCTACGCATGTCACCGTGGCCCAGGCTGCTCACTCTCTCCTCTGGTAGCCTTAGCTTGTGGTACTTACCCTCAGGGCTGCAGAATGGTTGCTGTGTCTCCATCTGTCACATACAGTAAAGGGGAAAAAAAAAAAAGGGATCCCTGCCAGCAGGCTTCTGCCATTTTGTTTTGGAAGGGCTGATGTCCCCAAAGACGGTTGCCTGTATATCATGCCACGAAAGGAGCTATGTGGCTGGCATTAACTGCAAGGCTCTCAAGAGAATCAAAGAGTTTTACCCAGTCTTGCAATCCTGGGCAAACTGGAGTTGACTTAGTTAAGAAGAAAGCGGTTTTGACATTGTATAGGCACCTGAGGAACCTTGATGACTACTAGAATTTTCAAAATATTGAGGGCATGTTTCTTTTCTTTTCTTTCTTTATTTTTTTCTTGTTTTGGTTTTTTGAGACAGGGCTTCTCTGTGTAGCCTGGGATGTCCAGGACTCACTTTGTAGACCAGGCTGGTCTCGAACTCACAGTGATCCGCCTGCCTCTGCCTCCTGAGTGCTGGGATTAAAGGTATGCACTACCACGCCCGGCCCTAAGGGCATATTTCTTATAGACTTGAGATCAGACATATGTCAGAATATCACATAGATCATCTGGAAATGATAATATAGTTCACAGGCATCTCCTGTATTTGACTGTTCTGTATCAGACTGCTAATGTAGACACAAATTTTATTAATGTCTCATCCAGAGCCTTTGGAGTTCTCTTTTTCTATCTGACAAAAGAGTCTCTCCCATTAGTGCAAGGGGCATGTGCAAGACCCAGAGTTACATTCAGAGCACCACATACATACACACGGAAATCATTTATATTGTATTATAAATTTTTTACAAATTAACATTAAACTTGAGGGTCTGGGTCCTAAGTCAGTAACAGTCAAGACTAGCCATGTCCCCAAGGAGCAAGAGGACTCTAGGGATGTTTGTGGTTCTAAAAGTAGCCCCCAGACCACTGAGAATTCCTCACTAAGAGCAATGTGCTATGGCCATCAACACCTGCCAAGTCAGAGACCCTGGTGGTGGTGCCTCTCAAGTTTTTCTTTTCTTTACTTTCTTTTCTTCTTTTTTTGATATGGGTCTCATGTTGCTCAGGCTAGCTGCAAACTCACCAGGAAGCTGAGAAATTTCTTTTTTTTTTTTTTCCAAGACAGTGTTTCTCTGTGTAGCCTTAGCTGTCCTGGAATTCTCTTTGTAGACCAGGCTGGTCTTGAACTCACAGAGATCTGCCTATCTCTGCCTCTCAAGTGCTGGGATTAAAGGCGTGTGCCACCATGCCTGGCTCTTTTTTTATTTTTTATTTTAATTTTTATTATTTTTAGTTTTTCGAGACAGGGTTTCTCTGTGTAGCCTTGGCTGTCCTAGACTCGCTTTGTAGACCAGGCCTGTGCCACCATCGCCCGGCTCCTCTTTTGATTTTTAAAGACTTATTTTCTCTAGTTTATGCATATAAATGCTTTTCCTGTGTGTGTGTACATATATATGTGTGTGTGTGTGTGTACCATGTGTATGCCTGGTGCCCCAGAGGTCAGAAAAAGGTATTGGATCCCCTGCAATTGGAGTTATGGATGGCTATGGACTACCGTGTGGGTGCAGGGACGTGAACCTGGCTTCCTCTGCAAGAGCAGCAAGAGCTTCTAACGATCCTAATGGCTGAGATATCTCTCCAGCCTCTGCCAGTCCTGCTCTTGGGCTCCTAACCCTAACCTTAACCCTGCTTTTTCTTCCCAAGTGCTAGGATTATAGGTGTGCACCACTGCCCTCGGCTAATGATGTCCACTCATTTGAGAGTCATGACATGACTCCCATGTGACATTAAAAGGGCAAAGTGTCATACCTTCACTGCTATTTCCAGGTCTTAGGTAATTGTTATGGATACATTCAGGCTTCACAAAGCTTAAGGTGGGGGAGGGGGGTAACTAGCCAAGAACAGAGAACCCTGTAATCATGGTGAAGCCAGAACTGAGTCTGGTACCCACAGCCTGTGATCCTGAGGAGGCTCACGCAGGATTATCTCAACTCAAGATCTGACTGAGCTATGAAGTGAGTTCACAGCCAGCCTGGACAAACTTAGTGAGCATCTGTATCAAAATAAAAGTTCAAAAGAGAGCTAAGAGATAAAACTCAATGGCAGGCTGCTTACCCAGAATTTAGGAGGCCCTGGTTTCATCTGTGAGGACCAGGGAAATGTTGGAAGTGTTTTTATAGCCTCACGCCAGCTCACAAGGTAGGAGAGGCGGCTGCCACATCTCTCACCTCCCAGTGTCTCCCCCCCACTCCCAGGTGTACAAGTGCGTGGTCAAAAGCTGTGCCCAGATGTTTCCCAAGCTGGACACCTTTCTGGAGCACATCAGAAGCCACCAGGAGGAGCTGAGCTACCGCTGCCATCTCTGTAGCAAGGACTTCCCCTCACTGTATGACCTGGGTGTGCACCAGTATTCCCACAGTCTCCTGCCGCAGCACAGCCCCAAGAAGGACAGCACCGTCTACAAGTATGTGCCTATGCTTTCAGCCAGGCTGGACGATTGGGCAGGGAGCCCTGGGCTCAGACTGCTCAGGATCAGTGACACATCTTGAAGGGAAACGAGGCTGAAAGCTGGGAGTCCAGCCTGGAGTGTTTCAGTGCTGACATAAGTAGGAAAAAAACATACTGACTCTTCTTAGACCACTCTACTTGTCGGTTGTTTATCATAGCAACGCCACCTTGAAAGGGTAACTAGGGGCCAGAAAGGTGGCTCAGTGAGTAAAGGTGCTTGCTCTTAAGCTTCATGGTTTGGCTTTGGTCCATGGCTGAGACCGGATATGATGGAGGGAAAGAACTCACTTCCATGAAGTTGCCATCTCACCTCCACTCGCAGGTACACACACAAGATAGATAAATACAAATGAGAAGGAAAAACATGTTTAGGGCTGGAAAGAGGGTTCAGTGGATAAGAGTGTTTGCAGAGGACCTGGGTTCAGTTGCCAGTCCCTTACATGGTGGGTCCGAACGGTCTGTAACAAAAGAGGGATTTGGTGCCCTCTTCTGGCCTCTGTGGGTTCCTGCAGGCACGAGGTGCGCTCACACATATAAACAGAAAACAGTCTTTAAAACTGTTGTTCTGAGCCGGGAGTGGTGGCACACGCCTTTAATCCCAGCACTTGGGAGGCAGAGGCAGGCGGATTGCTGTGAGTTCGAGGCCAGCCTGGAGTACAAAGTGAGTCCAGGGCAGTCAAGGCTACAGAGAAACCCTGTCTCGAAAAACAAAACAAAAAAACAAAACAAAACAAAAAACTGTTGTTCTGAAGCCAGGTGTGGTGGCACATACCTTTGATCCCAGCACTCGAGAGGCAGAGGCAGAGTTCGAGGCCATCCTGATCCACAAAGCTAGTCCAGGACAGCCAGGGCTACACAGAGAAACCCTGTCTCAAAAAACAAACAAACAAAAGCCTAACAACTGGTGTTCTGGGTTCTCCTGTCAGAAATGAGATTGCCACATAGATCTTCAGCTCTTTGTCCCTCTTGTCACCACTCTTCTACCAAATGTCTCCCTGTGTTTTCCGGGCCTCCTTTATAGAGGGTGTGTTCTACAGGCACCACCATGCTTTTTTCTCCTGCCCATTTGCCAGCTGCTGGTCGGGAGCAGGTGTTCCACAACAGTCCTGAGTCCATGGGGACAGGTATCTGTCTGGGACCTGGTCCACTAAATGTTTTCATGTTGGGATGACTTTTTAAAGATTTATTTATTTATTTATTATGTATATAGTATTGTGCCTGCATGTGTGCCAGCAAGCCAGCAGAGGGCACCAGACCTCATTATAGATGGTTGTGAGCCACCATGTAGTTGTTGGAAATTGAATTCAGGACCTCTGGAAGAGCAGACAGTGTTCTTAACCTTTGAGCCATCTCTCCAGCCCTTAGGATGACTGTTGCATCTCTGTGCAAACTAACACCTATAGGGTGCTGGCTGGTGGCCTCTCTCGCCTCAGAATCTTCTGGGTGAGGCTTCTGGAATGAAGATAAGTATATCTCTGAGCGTAAAACTTGTTCCTTGCTGAAGACAGGTGTGTGAACAAATGCGTTCTGTACACTGTACTAAAATGCTATCACTGTGGCCTCAAACAGCTCAGGAGGCAGCTGCTTCAGCGTGGCCTGAGGGTAATGGTAAAGACTGTGGAGTCACCTGCCCGGGCTCAGAGCCCAGGCTGGCCTGGATTGATGCATGACCTCGGGGAAAGTGTTGAACTGCCTCAGTTTCCTCACCTGTGATAAGGGCCCTGACAGTGCCTGCCCTCCCCCCTTCCACTCAGTATCTCCTGGAGACCTGGCTGATGTAGCCGAGGATGATCCTTCTGTCATTACCTGCTGAGTGCTGGGATAATATCTGTCCCACCACATCTCAATTATTCACTGTTGGGGACCAAACTAAAAGCCTTGTGAATGCGAAGCAGGCATGCTACCAATTCAGTTATATCCTTCTACCTTCCTCCTCTGACCTCCCCCCTTTTAAAGTTTTTGTTTGTTTGTTTATTGTTTATTTATTTGTTTGTTTGTTTGTTTTTCAAGACAGGGTTTCTCTGTGTAGCCTTGGCTGTCCTCAACTCACTTTGTAGTCTAGGCTGGCCTCGAACTCACATCGATCCACCTGCCTCTGCCTCCCGAGTGTTGGGATTAAAGGCATACGCCACCACCACCTGCCTCACTTATTATTTATACCGTATTCTGCCTGCACGTGTGCCTGCTCCCCAGAAGAGGGCACCAGAGCTCATTATGGATGGTTGTGAGCCACCATGTGGTTGCTGGGAATTGAACTCAGGACCTTTGGAAGAACGGCCAGTGTTCTTAACCTCTGTGCCATCTCTTCGGCCCTCTCTTCCCTTTTTTGTTTCCCAGTCAGGGGCTCCATATGTAGCCCAGGCTGACCTTGAACTCACTGTGTAGCTGAAGCTGGCATTGGATTTGAAGTGACCCTCTTGCCTTAGCTTCCTGCGAGCTGGTATTATAGGCCAGCGCCACTGTGCCTAGCCTCTCTCCTGGACTCTTTGTAAGGGTAAAGTAGAAGAAGAATCTATCGAGCTTGTAAACACAGACCTTGGAACACAGTAGGTACTCATAAGAGACCACTATTATCCTTTTTGCTATATTCTTCAGCTGTATGCAGAAACCCAAAATGACAGTGACTTAAAGGAAAGACTTGCCTCTCTCCGTAGGTAGGTGAGTGTTGCTTCCTAGCTCTGACTGGCCTGAGCTTGGTCTGTAGACCAAGGCTAGCCTCCGTTCACAGCAATCCTCCTACATGTTTCCAAGGTGCTGGGTTACAGGTATGCACCGTCACACCTAGCTCTCCCTGCCCGCCATTGCCTCGTGTCCCAGCACATGTTATCCCAGCACTTGGGAGTTGGAGGCAGGGGTTCAAGGCCATCCTCATCCACATAGATGTTTGAAGCCAGCTTAAGCTCTATGAAACCCTGTCTTAAAAAATAAAAAAAGTTTTTTTAAAAATCGATGCTATTTATTTCTAATTACAAAAGGCAGTCTTTTTTTTTTTTAATGTATTATTATGTATACAGTGCTCTGCCTGCATGTACACCTGCAGGCCAGAAGAGGGCACCAGATCACATTTTAGATGGTTGTGAGCCACCATGTGGTTGCTGGGAATTGAACTCAGGACCTCTGGAAGAGCAGTCAGTGCTCTTAACCTCTGAGCCATCTCTCCAGCTCCCACAAAAGGTTTTCTTGTTAAATATAGAGACAAGGATTTTGTTGTTTAATGTTTGAGAATGTAGTCAAGAGTCACCTTAAACTCTTGATCTTCCTGTCTCCACTTCCATCCTTTTGGATAATAAATATGGCTCAGCTGGGTGTGGTAGCGCACGCCTTTAATCCCAGCACTCAGCAGGGAGAGACAGGCAGATCAATGTGAGTTCAAGGCCAGCCTGGTCTACAAAGTGAGTCCAGGACAGCCAGGACTACACAGAGAAGCCCTCTCTCAAACAAAAGAGAACATAAGATGTCATCTGCAGGTTTCCCTGGGAGATAAGGGACTTCAGGGGTCAGGATGAGGCAAAGAAGCCTACACACAGGTCTTGGCAGCTCAGCCGAGGATGGAGAATGTCAAAGGGGAGTAGACACATTTGAGAACCAGTTACATGTGGGATTTTGTCTCCTGAAGTTGTTTTGGAAGAAGACCTCATGCTTGCTAGAGTTCATCTCTCTCTTATTTCCCACTTAGGTGTGTCAAGTGTGTCAACAAATACTCCACTCCTGAGGCCTTGGAACACCACGTACAGACAGCCACTCATAGCTTCCCCTGCCCACACTGCCAGAAGGTAGGGAGAACAGCATCTTCCTCAGAGGAGGCCTGTGAGGGACAGCGAGCTGCCTTAAGACTTTGGAGGGTCATTCAAAGGTTTTGAGTTGTCTAGCATGGCACCAGGAAGTAAAGAAGGCTTCACAGAGGCACTGACGTGGGACTTAGGTCTTGAGGGATGAATAGGAGTTCATGGCCAAGAAAGAAAGTCCTCTGTGTGAGAAGAGCAGCCGGGGTGACTCAGAGGGCGTGCTTTGGCTGGGCTCATGAGTGCTCAGAGAGCCGTGTCCGGAAGGCTAGGTCTGACACTCTGGCCTCCAGCCCCCATTGCCAGATAGGGTGATGTCTCCAAGGAGCTAGAAATCAGGGTCCCTGAGCTCAGAGGTGGAAGGTGGTGAGGGAAGGGGTCCTGCGAGCTGACCTGCCACGCTCTTCCTCCAGGTCTTCCCGTGTGAACGCTACCTGCGGCGTCACTTACCCACCCACGGCAGTGGTGGCCGGTTCAGGTGCCAGATCTGTAAGAAGTTCTTCCGGAAGGAGCACTACCTCAAGCTGCACGCCCACATCCACTCAGGTGGGTGCTGGCCCACCCCTCCCCTCTGGCCTGCCCCTCTCGCCCTTTTCCCTCTGTTCTGGCTCTTTTCCCCCTAAATCCCTCTACCTGCTCCCCATACTGATCTCCACTCACCTGTCCTCACCTGTGGGCATGGGGCTCCCGCCACCTCACCCGTGGGCACGGGGCTCCCCTCACCTCACCCGTGGGCACGGGGCTCCCGCCACCTCACCCGTGGGCACGGGCCTCCCGCCACCTCACCCGTGAACACGGGGCTCCCCTCACCTCACCCGTAGACACGGGGCTCCCGCCACCTCACCCGTGGGCACGGGGCTCCCGCCACCTCACCCGTGGACACGGGGTTCACCTCACCTCACCCGTGGGCACGGGGCTCCCGCCACCTCACCCGTGGACACGGGGCTCCCCTCACCTCACCCGTGGGCACGGGGCTCCCGCCACCTCACCCGTGGACACGGGGCTCCCCTCACCTCACCCGTGGGCACGGGGCTCCCCTCACCTCACCCGTGGGCACGGGCCTCCCGCCACCTCACCCGTGGACACGGGGCTCCCCTCACCTCACCCGTAGACACAGGGCTCCCGCCACCTCACCCGTGGGCACGGGGCTCCCGCCACCTCACCCGTGGACACGGGGCTCCCCTCACCTCACCCGTGGGCACGGGGCTCCCGCCACCTCACCCGTGGACACGGGGCTCCCCTCACCTCACCCGTGGGCACGGGGCTCCCCTCACCTCACCCGTGGGCACGGGCCTCCCGCCACCTCACCCGTGGACACGGGGCTCCCCTCACCTCACCCGTAGACACGGGGCTCCCGCCACCTCACCCGTGGGCACGGGGCTCCCGCCACCTCATCCGTGGACACGGGACTCCCCTCACCTCACCCGTGGACACGGGGTTCACCTCACCTCACCCGTGGGCACGGGACTCCCACCCCCTCACCCGTGGACACAGGGTTCCTAACACCTTGAGAGCAGAGGTAAGCCTCAGAGGCAGGCAGGGGGATTTAACTCTGCCCTCTGGGTACTAGCCCTGCTGGGCTACCTCATAGGTGTAGGGTGATCATCTTCCTTCAAATTCCTGCCCCCTCTCCTAGGTTCCCAGCTTAGGTATAGTAAAAGTTTTTTGAACATTAAACTTTTTTTGGAGGAAGGAGAGACAAGAATAAATCCTTGGAAGCTAGGACCTGCAGGCCATATAAAGCGCACCCAATTCCCTTCCTGGTAACCATGGTCACTGTCTAGATTGGGTAACTGTAGTTTAACAGATCAGAATCAGAAAGAATTGTTTACATATATGCCTATGAGTATATGTCATGTGTGTGCAGTACCTGCTGAGACCAGAAGAGGGCATTACAGGCAGTTGTGAGCTGCCCCACATGGGTACTAGGACCTGTGGTGTGGTGGTGTGGTGCTTTCCTGGTAAGCATCAAGCCTTGGGTTCCATGGTGACATATTCCTGTAATCCCAGCACTTGGGAAGGCTAAGGCATGAAGATTAGGCATGCCAATCTAGCCTGGGCTACACAGTGAGGAAAAAAAAAAAACAGGGGCTGGAGAGATGGCTCAGAGGTTAAGAGCACCGTCTGCTCTTCCAAAGGTCCTGAGTTCAATTCCCGGCAACTACAGCAACAAGAATGCTTATGCTCACAACCATCTATACTGAGACTTGGTGCCCTCCTCTGGCCTGCAGGTGTACATGCAGGTGAAACACTGTATCCATAATAAATAAATAAATAAATAAATAAATCTTTAAAAAACAAACAAATAAACAAAACCCCTCCAAAACTCTCTGTTCCAAGTCAGGAGGAATAAGAAAAGCCACCTCAGGGAGGAGCTGGTCACCAGATTCAGACTCCTCCTCACGGGACCCATGTGGTGTGTCCATGTCCTCATAGGTGAGAAGCCCTACAAATGCTCAGTGTGCGAATCTGCATTCAACCGCAAGGACAAACTAAAGAGACACATGCTGATCCACGAACCCTTCAAGAAGTACAAATGCCCCTTCTCGTAAGTAGCGGCTGCCTTATCTATGGGATGAGGGTTAGGTTACCCTGGACGGGCCGATCTGGAGGCCTGGACCGAGGGCCTCTCTCCATCTGTCCTGTTCGGGTCCTGCCTTCCTCACTCCCCATATTGCTTGCTGCCTTGCCTGGCCCTTTGATTGACAAAGGCTGGTGCAAGGACCAGTAAGAGGATTCACGCTCCCGTGCTTCCCTAACTGGTGATGGCTTTGGGTTCCAGGATGCACACAGGCTGCAGTAAGGAGTTCAACCGGCAGGACAAGCTGAAAGCTCATATCCTCTCCCACGCTGGTAAGAGGCTTGGGGGCTTGCGAGGGACTGGCGAAGATAAGTTCCCTGAGATAGAGCTGAGGAGGAAAAGCAGGCACCTGTATGAGACAGTGTCCTGTTCCCCATCCCTTCTGTCTGCTCTGTGTTCCCACCCTCCACCCCCACCCCCAACCCCAACCCTCACCCCACCCCGTCTAATCCAGCCAATAGGTTTCTGCCCATCCCCTCCTGGAAGCTAGAAGCCAGGTCTGTGTTGGGGAACTTGGGACAACAGAGGTGAATTGGTTGCAACCCCAGTCTCAGGGAGTAGATGTGAGGCAGCTGAACTGGACTGTGTGTGGTGACACAGAGGTGTGTGTCAGTGCCATCCAAATCGGGCCAAGAGGTTGCCTGGGAAGGCAAGACAGAGGTCTCCAAGCCATTTTCCTAAATGAAACAAGAATGCTTATCAGCATCTCATCCTCTGTCCATGCCCGGCCCACATCCACTGCCCATGCCCACCCCACATCCACTGCCCATGCCCACCCCACATCCACTGCCCATGCCCACCCCACATCCACTGCCCATGCCCACCCCACATCCACTGCCCATGCCCACCCCACATCCACTGCCCATGCCCACCCCACATCCACTGCCCATGCCCACCCCACATCCACTGCCCATGCCCACCCCACATCCACTGCCCATGCCCACCCCACATCCACTGCCCATGCCCACCCCACATCCACTGCCCATGCCCACCCCACATCCACTGCCCGTGCCCACCCCACATCCACTGCCCGTGCCCACCCCACATCCACTGCCCATGCCCACCCCACATCCACTGCCCGTGCCCACCCCACATCCACTGCCCATGCCCACCCCACATCCACTGCCCATGCCCACCCCACATCCACTGCCCATGCCCACCCCACATCCACTGCCCGTGTCCACCCCACATCCACTGCCCATGCCCACCCCACATCCACTGCCCGTGCCCACCCCACATCCACTGCCCGTGCCCACCCCACATCCACTGCCCGTGTCCACCCCACATCCACTGCCCATGCCCACCCCACATCCACTGCCCGTGCCCACCCCACATCCACTGCCCGTGCCCACCCCACATCCACTGCCCATGCCCACCCCACATCCACTGTCCATGCCCACCCCACATCCACTGCCCATGCCCACCCCACATCCACTGCCCATGCCCACCCCACATCCACTGCCCATGCCCACCCCACATCCACTGCCCATGCCCACCCCACATCCACTGTCCATGCCCACCCCACATCCACTGCCCATGCCCACCCCACATCCACTGTCCATGTCCACCCCACATCCACTGTCCATGCCCACCCCACATCCACTGTCCATGCCCACCCCACATCCACTGTCCATGTCCACCCCACATCCACTGTCCATGCCCACCCCACATCCACTGTCCATGCCCACCCCACATCCACTGTCCATGCCCACCCCACATCCACTGTCCATGCCCACCCCACATCCACTGTCCATGCCCACCCCACATCCACTGTCCATGCCCACCCCACATCCACTGTCCATGTCCACCCCACATCCACTGTCCATGTCCACCCCACATCCACTGTCCATGTCCACCCCACATCCACTGCCCGTGCCCACCCCACATCCACTGCCCGTGCCCACCCCACATCCACTGCCCGTGCCCACCCCACATCCACTGCCCGTGCCCACCCCACATCCACTGTCCGTGCCCACCCCACATCCACTGCCCGTGCCCACCCCACATTCACTGCCCGTGCCCACCCCACATCCACTGTCCATGCCCACCCCACATCCACTGCCCATGCCCACCCCACATCCACTGCCCATGCCCACCCCACATCCACTGCCCGTGCCCACCCCACATCCACTGCCCATGCCCACCCCACATCCACTGCCCATGTCCACCCCACTTCCTCTGTCCATGTCCACCCCACATCCACTGCCCATGTCCACCCCACTTCCTCTGTCCATGTCCACCCCACATCCACTGTCCATGCCCACCCCACATCCACTGCCCATGCCCGCCCCACATCCACTGTCCGTGCCCGCCCCACATCCATGATTAGTCAGTGTGGTATCTTTCCCATAGTGTAACAACCAAAAATGTCTCCAAAAGTTTCCCTGGAGATAAGTTGCTCCAGTTAAAAGCTTGAAACGGGAGAGAGTAATCTCGGAATGTAGCTCAATTGGTGGAGCGCTTGCCTAGCATCTGTGAAGCCTGTGGTTTGATCCCCAACAACACATAAGCTAAGCATGGTAGCAAACAACTGTAGTTCCAGCACTCGGGAGGTAGAAGCAAGAGGATCAGGAGTTCGAGTTCAGAGCCAGCCTGAAGCTGTGTGGTGCACACCCTTTATCCTAGTGCTGGGGAGGCAGAGGCAGGTGGGTCTCGGCCAGCCTGGTCTACAGACCAAGTTCCAGGACAGCCAGGGCTACAAAGGGAAATCCTGTCTTTAAAAAAAAAATCCAAGCCGGACGTGGTGGCCCACGCCTTTAATCCCAGCACTCAGGAGGCATAGGCAGAGGCAGGTGCATCGCTGTGAGTTCGAGGCCAGCCTGGTCTACAAAGCAAGTCCAGGACAGCCGAGGCTACACAGAGAGACCTTGTCTCGAAAGTCTGAGCTCCTCCCTCATTTTAAAATGAGAAATGGGGGAGGAAAGTGGATTAAGGACTTTGACGTCTTTGCTTTGAGCCTTGATGTTACCAGCGCCCTGCTGGGAGGTCTCAGGCAAGCAGCTGCCCCTTTTTGAGCCTTCAACCCCAGGAGGCTGAAGGGTAAAGGCGTTTACAGACATAGCCTGGCCCAGCAGGCTGAGTATTGGGATCTAGGAAGGATTTTCCAGTCCTCGATGGAGAGAGGAAGGAGCCAGGAAATCGGTTTCCTGGGAGTGAGAACAGCACGTGCAGGTCCCTAGGATACGGAAAGACCAGAGGGAGGAGGGGCTGGAGCACTGGGCACAGAGTGGAGGAAGGGCTGGGAACCGTGCACCCTGCTTTGTAGGAAACAGGCCCTCAGAGCAGGGTTTGAGCAGCAAGCCTTCTATTAGTTTGATTTGGCTTGGTCTTTTTTTTGGGGGGGGGCGGGGCGGGGTGTCTGAGACAGGGTTTCTCAAGTAGCCTTGGCTGTCCTGGATTTGCTTTGTAGACCAGGCTGGCCTTGAACTCAGAGATCTGCCTGCCTCTGCCTCCCTGCTGGGATCAAAGGCATGCACCACCACACCCTGCTAGCCTTCGACTTTTTTGTGCTCACATCTTTAATCTCAGCACTCAGGAAGCAGAGGGGGGCGGATCTCTGAGTTCGAGGCCAGCCTGGTCTACAAAGAGAGTTCCAGGATAGCCAGGGCTACACAGAGAAACTCTGTCTTAAAAAAAAGGGGGGGGGGAACAAACAAAAAACAAAAACAAAGGCAAAGGCATCTCTCTATTCCACTGGCGATGGTCTGAGGGCCACAGGTGCGGCAGGCAACCCAGAGGAGGTAGCTGCCTCTGGTCATCCAGTTGAGAGATGGTGTGACTTACAGAGTTCACCAAGGCATAAGGACCGAGCAGATTACCTTGTACACGGAAACTCCAAGTGCAAAGGCCCAGGGGCAGGAAGCTCACAGTGTAGTGCAGTAAGCGGCAGGGAAGAAGAGAAAACAATAGAACTAACTGAGGCCTGACCACACAGATGCTTATAGGACCGGAGACTGCAGTTATTTCCCCGGGTGGGTGCAGCGTGAGGGGCTGTGCTTCTCTCTAATGGCTCCTCACTCCCCAGGCCTGAAGCTCCACAAGTGTGGGCTGTGTAGCAAGTCCTTCAGCCGCAGAGCCCACCTGGCCGAGCACCAACGTGCGCACACGGGCAACTACAAGTTCCGCTGCGCTGGCTGTGCCAAGGGCTTCTCGCGACACAAATACCTCAAGGATCACCGCTGCCGCTTGGGCCCCACAAAGGACAAGGACCTGCAAGCCCGGCGGCCTCCCCGGAGGAGGGCAGCCCCGCGTGGTGGTAGCAGCATTGTGCACAAGGAGGAGAGCCCCATGTCCGACCCATTGGGGCTGGAGGAACTGAAGGCCGCAGGACCCGCGCCCGAGGCGGCCCCTGGCAAGCCTCCCTTCGAGCAGGATGCTGTGCTGTCTATCGTGGTGGGTGGGGACCCGGAGCTGGTGGTGCCGGGACACACGGAGGGTCTGGGTTCCAACCTGGCGCTGGCCGAGCTGCAGGCTGGGACTGAGGGAGCCTGTGCCATGCTTGCCGTTCCAGTGTACATCCAGGCCTCAGAGTGACCATACCGAACTTTCCAGAGGGGCCATTGGCGCAAACCCTTTTGGAAGTTGCTGTATCAACCTTGTCCCAGGGCTGTCTTCCTATGCCCCAGCGGTCATCTAGGGAGCCCTGCAGGGAGCCCTGCAACACTCAGGATGTGAGGCAGGCACCATAGCTCCAGGACATAGCAGTAGTAAGAGAGCCAGAGCAGGAGGTGATGGAGGCTGGTACTTGCGCCTCCTCCAAGAGAAGGCAGGATGGTCCCGCCCACCCAGGCTACCTGGGGTGGCCTCTGGTCGGGCTGTTCTTTAAGATGCTAGCTGGATGTGGTTGGAGTCCTTGTGTGTTGAACCATCACCAGAACACTCCCTGAAGGCGAGACTGTGAGATGAGCGTGTAAGAGGCACTTAGCCTGGGGTTTAGACTAGAGCTACCAGCCAGACCTGGCTTCGGATCCACCAGTATGACCTCGAGCAAGGCACTAAACCTCTTTTTGCTCCGTGTTCCTTACCTGTGCAACAGGACTTCGTATAGCACTACCTCCTAGATTGTCTTGAGGACATAGTATGTTGAAACGTGCAAAGGGCTGGCCGTAGTACCCATGGCCTGGAAAGCGCTCAATAAATCTCAATAAATGTTTTTAACCAATGACATATGTCCAAACCATACTGGCCTGAGCCTGAGTGGTTCTTCCCACCGGCTGAAGTGGCAGCACTCTAAAAGCTCAGGGTGAGATGTCCTGTAGCCCTCACACTGACCAGGAATCACAGAGGAGAAGGCTTTCCCGGATTGAGGGTGGGGGTAGGGGGTGGGGTAACACTAGCAGTCCACAGCACTCAGGAAGCCGATGTAAGGGGATTTCGAGTTTCAAGTGAGGTGGGTGCAGCACAGGTGCAGGACTGGTGATTACCATATGCTCACTACATAGCGTGGTCTAAGCAAACAGCCAGGGAAGAGGTTCATGCTTGTGTGGAACTTCAGGGTCCTGGGCCTTTCCCCTCATGCTGTGGATTCTTTAGACAAACCTCTCCCTGTGGTCCTACCTCCAGGGGTCCCCTCTCTCCCCAGCTGGTCCTGGTGGGAGGTGAGCCAGGCCGGTTGAGAGGCAGGTAAGAAAAAAAGGGTTCTTTTTTGTTTCTTTTTGTTTTTGTAGTTTTGAGACAGGGTTTCTCTGTGTAGCCTTGGCTGTCCTGGACTCACATTGTAGACCAGGCTGGCCTCGAACTCACAGAGATCTGCCTGCCTCTGCCTTCCGAGTGGTATGGGGATGAAAGGCGTGCGCCACCACTGCCTGGCAGGAAAAGGGTTCTTAGCTCATGCTTTCCCACACTGTTTCTGATACAGAAGGGGGAAACAGGCTCAGAGAAGGATCAGGGCAGGACACAGCAGTCTCTCACTGAGGGCTGAGTGCCCTAGACTCCTGGCATGATGCCCAGACCCCTGAGCTGAGACCCAAGGCTGGAGCTCGGAGCCATGGCTGACATCCACATGCTCAAGGGGTCCGGGGTTTTGGGGAAATCGCAGGAAGCACAAAGCCAATGGGGATGGGGGAGGGTTCCTAGTGTCCTTGTCTGCAAAACAGCCGGAGGACTGATGGGCACAGGGATTCTTGAAGGAGATGGCATTTGAGGCAGGGTTTTGTTTTGGTTTACTTGGCTGGCTGGCTGGCTGGCTGGTTAGCTAGTTGGTTGGCTGACTGGTTGACCTTCTGATACAAGGCTTCACTCTGTAGCCCAGGCTAGCCTGGAACTCACTATATAGCCCAGACTGGCTTCACATGCCTGAAAGTCATCTTGTCTCAGGCTCCCAAGTGTGGACCACCACACCTGGTACCACAGATGCTTTGATGGATAGACAAGAGATGACAAGGAAGCAAGTATGAAGTCTGGGGCTGGTGAATGGCCCAGAGTGACTAAAGGTGGAGCAGGCTGTGTTGTGAGAATTTTTAAATTTTGGTTGAAAAACACAGAAATATGGGAGTATGGTTTCATTTTAATCCCAGGTGTGGGGACTGCGTCACAGCAGGTGACTTATGATTTGCCTCAAGCTCTAGCGGAGGCGTGGATTTTTTTGTAAGTTTTTTGCCAGCTACAGATAGTTTCTGTGAGTGTGTGCCATTTGGAATTCAGCAGACTTTTCAGAGGGTAGATAAACGCTAGAGCCCCAAGAGGTGGGTTGTTGGTTGCTATTTGTTAAGTAGTCACGAGCAAAGAAGAAACAAGAAAAAGAAATGAGATGTCCTGATGGCGAAGACCAAACTTGCCCCAAAGGAGCTCAAGGACCCTAATGAGCAGGAAGTTGGCTAACGATAGCGTCACCCCCTTTCTTCTCTCGTGTCTAGTGTAGGGGTTTGAGATGGGTGGAAGAAAAGGAGCCCACAAAGTAGTAAACATCTGGTTACAGTGTGTGGAAAGTGACAGGCGCTGGTCCTTTAAGCCTTCGAGAGATGGACGATGCTGAGCTGGTCGTGTTACGTTGTCTCAGTCTTTCAGGTGAGGGCCATTAACTTTCCTGTGTGTGTACAGTGGAGGACGCAGAGGCTCAGAGAGGCAGAGCTCTTCGCCCAAGCTTACACAGCCAGTACGTGGCGGAGCTGCGAGTCAAGCCAGTGTGGCCTGCCTCCACATGCGCCTGGCCACTCAACTGAAGTATGAATTGGTGTGAGAGTGAGAGCGAGCCTTGGCTTTTAAGGAATTTGTCTTTTATTCTCTGTGGCGAGGAGTCACCGGGAGGCACTCGTACGCACGCACCGTCAAGGCCGCGTTCCCACCAGATGTGCACTCTCGAGTGTGCGCATAGTTGCTGGGAATCATGGAAGGTCATGTTCTTGTTGGCGTAGTTCCAAGCATCCAAGTTAGGAATGGCTTTTGACCCAGGTTTGCAGCTGAGATAGGGTTATCAGGCCAAAGCCATGTAGCAGGCAAGTGGCAGAGAAGGTCGCAGAAGAAGGCAGATTTGGAGTAGCACCGTGTCGGGGAAGCTGGGCAGTATTGGAGTCTGATTGTCACGTGAACTCCTAGTTTAGCAGACGGGACACTGAGCCCCAGAGAAAGGGAAAGCCCTTCATCAGGGGCCACGGAGAATTGGTGGCAGAGCACCAATTCCAAAGCAGCTTGAAGAGCTCCAGGTTGCCAGGCAACGTAGTGTTGGAAGGCTGGCCATCCAGGTCCCACCCTCATCCAGAAAGAGCACGGACTGGCATCAGGCAGGACTGTGTTTGGATCCTGGCTCTGCCCCTTCCGGACTGTGAAGAATGCTTTTGAATCTCAGCTTCCCCAGTTACTGGAAAGAACAATGCCCCACCTGATGAGGGAAATAAAATAAGGAAACTGGAGGGCCCAGATTGGCATTTGCTGGGTTGAATCCAGTTACCAGACAGGCAGTCAGCATCTGAGAAAAAAAGGACAAAGCCAGCGTTCTAAAACAGTGATGCTTAGGCTGGAAGTAGCTCCGTGGTAGAGCATTTGTCTCGCATGCATAGAGTCCCAGGTTCAATCCTCATCACTGTCAAAGACCCGGTGCAGGGGGCCGAGGGGTGGCTGAGGCAGAAGGATCACAAGTCTGAGGTCAACCTTGGCTGCTGAGTAAGTACAACTCTAGCCTGAGCTGCAAAGCAAGATGGTATTTCAAACAGGCTCGACACAAATGCTTTTTGTTTTGTTGGTTTTTGTCTTTCCACGGAAAGCCCTGGCTGTCCTGGAACTGGCTCTGTAGACCAGGCTGTCCTGAAACTCAAGTGATCCGCCTGCCTCTGCCTCCCGAGTACTGGATTTAAAAGAGTGCCACCACCGCACAACACTAGTGAATGCTTTAATCCTAGCACTCAGGAGGCAGAGGCAGTCATATCTCTGAGTTCAAGGCCAGCTAGGGTGATATATCAAGGCCCTGTTTCAAAGAGTATTACTAAAAACCTGATATGGTAGCTTGTACCTTGTTTTTCAAGACAGAGTTTTTCTGTGTAGCCTTGGCTGTCCTGGACTTGCTTTGTAGACCAGGCTGGCCTCAAATTCAGAGAGATCTGCCTGCTCTGCCTCCCAAGTGCTGGGATCAAAGGCGTGCGCCACTACCACCTGGTGGTAGCTCACACCTTTAATTTTAGCACTTCAGAGGCAGAGGCGAATGAGTTCGGGGCCAGCCTGGTCTACATAGTGAGTTCTAGCCAGTGCTATATTGTGAGACCCTGGAGAGGGAGGAAGGGAGAGAGGGAGGGAGGGAGGGAGGGAGGGAGGGAGGGAGGGAGAGAGAAAAGAGGAGGAGGAGAGAAAAGAAGGAAGAAAGAGAGAAAGAAAAGGCTGAATGAAGCTTGTGGCTCAATTGCCAGTACCTCATTAAACCAAGTGGTGGCACACAGGCGGAAGCCCAACACGTGGGACGTGAAAGCAGGACCTGGACTTCTGTTCAGGGTCACTATTGGGTATATAGCAGGCTGGACACCACCCTGGGATATATGAGACCCCATCCCAAAATAAGAAAGTAATACATAAGTCAAAATAGAAAATTAGAGTAAACTACAAAAAAATAATTAGTATGGTAAAAATGTACCACAATCAGAAAACATATGATAGATTCCCTTTATGTCAGGAATGAGGCAAGGATTCATTTTAACATGACACTAGAGGTCTGGCTAGAGCAATAAAACAAGAAAAAGAGGGCTGGAGAGGTGGCTCGGCAGTTAAGAGCACTGTTTGCTCTTCCAGAGGTCCTGAGTTCAATTCCCAGCAACCATATGGTGGCTCATAACGTGCAGATAAAGCAGTCATATACATTATTTTTTGTTTTTGTTTTTGTTTTTTCAAGACAGGGTCTCTCTGTGTAGTCTTGGCCGTCCTGGACTCACTTTGTAGACCAGGCTGGCCTCGAACTCACAGCAATCCGCCTGCCTCTGCCTCCCAAGTGCTGGGATTAAAGGCGTGCGCCACCATGCCCGGCTCAGTCATATACATTAAATAAATCTTTTTAAAAAAGATTTATTTATTTATTATGTATAAAGTGCTCGCCTGCTTGTACCCATGCAGGCCAGAAGAGGGCACCAGATCTCATTATAGATGGTTGTGAGCCACCATGTGGTTGCGGGGAATTGAACTCAGGGCCTCTGGAAGAGCAGTCAGTGCTCCTAACCACTGAGCTGTCTCTTGAGCTCCCTAAATAAATCTTTAAAAAGAAAAGAAAAAAGAAAGAATAAAAGAAATGCCACAAGGGGCTCCTGAGATGGCTCAGATGATAAAGGCACCTGCCATATGGGAAAAGGAGAGAACCAACTCCTGACCTCCAAACACGCACAATTGCACATGCGCACTCTCACACATAAATAAATGTTAAAAAGAGAGAGGAAGAAAGAAATGCTACAAGACTTAGAAAGAGTAATATAATATTGCTGGAATAATGAGATGGGTATATACAAATTTTCTGTTCTTCAGTAACAATTAAAAACATAATTTTCAGCTGGAGAGATGGCTCTGTAGGACCCGGGTTCAGTTCCCAGCACCCACACCACAATTGTCTCTAATCCAACACCCTCACACAGACATACATGCAATACACATGAAATAAAGATAAAATTTAAAAAACGGGGTGTAGTGACGCACACTTAATCCCAGTACTTGAGAGGCAGAGGCAGGTGGATTGCTGTGAGTTCGAGGCCAGCCTGGTCTACAAAGAGATTCCAGGACAGCCAAGGCTACACAGAGAAACCCTGTCTCGAAAAAAACAAAACAAACAACTGGGTGTGGCGTGGTGGCGTATGCCTTTAATCCCAGCACTGGGAAGGTGGAAGCAGGATTGCAGTAAATTCGAGGCCAACCTGGTCTACAAATAGAGTCCAGGATAGCCAAGGCTAACACAAAGCGACCCTGTCTCGAAAAACAAAACAAAACAAAATTTAAAAAACGATGCAACTTTCAGTTTTGGACATTTCACTTAAAATCTGGATTTCTACTGTACTGGAAACTGGATTATCTGACACAGCAGCAACAGCAGCAGGCGCAGCTGAGCAAACCAGTCTCTTGAGATGTACATGACAAATGACCCTTGACCGTGCTATTCCCTGCTGGGTCCCTGGCAGGCCAACTGAATGTTAGCTGTGATTTACTAGAGAGAAGAAGTTCTACGTTTCTTTGTCTCAAAGTGACAGAATAAAAACCAAAACAAAGGGACCAGAAAGCCACGGGATTTTTGCCCCCTGAGGCGGGGTCTCCAGTCACCTTGGCTGGCTTCAAGCTCACCAGGTCGCTAAAGATAACTTTGACCTTTTGCGTCTTCTGCCTCCACCTTGAGTGTGAGAGGATGAGAGGAGGCCTAAAAGATCTGCAAACATTGGCTGAACCGTGCCCGCTTCGCAGCACATAGACTAGAATTGGGACGATACAGAGAAGATTAGCATCCCCCTGTGCAAGGATGACACCCAAATTCGTGAAGCATCCCATATTTTTAACCTATCAGAATTACATCCAACTTCTCAGCAGACTACCATAAAAGCCAGAAGGGCCTGGACAGAAGTCCTGCAAACCCTAAGAGACCACAGATGCCAGGCCAGACTACTATACCCAGTGAAACATTAGCTAAACCCCCATATAGACAGACCCAGAGAGTAGCCAGGAGTGCATTCCCTCCTGGGCTAACACCAGCTCCCTCCTGAGCCACCACAAATGGCCTCTCGGAGCCTATCGGAGGGTCACAGAGTTCTTTGAAGGAACAGACTTAAAAGGGAGGCAAAGGAGATTGGAAAAAGTAAGGAGATTCGAGCTCACAGCTTCAAGAAAGAAGTCCCACCAGAGATAGCAGTACTTGATTGCAACTGACCCATCCCGCAGGAGATGGGCTTACTAAGAAAACAGACACTTCCCTGAGCAAAGTGGTGAGCAAAGAGAAAAAGAAAGTTAAACCATGGATGGTCTTGGTGCCTTTTTCTGTAGCCTGTCACCTTTTGGACATTAGATGCCCCTTATGTACTTAACCAATAGCTGATTGCCAGACTAGGATCCCCACTGGTTAGCGAGCATTGGGAGGAAAAGGATTTATAAACAGTGCCCAGGTCAAGGCCGGTGTAGCTTCCTGATGCTTTTGATTTGGGGTTGGTCTCGATCCAACTCGAGCTGAAATATTAAAGATTCCTCTTGTATTTACAGCGGTTTTGAGTCTTTCTGGTTCTTTTTGGGGCTCTCAAAATCTGGGCGCAGCAAGTGCGAGGACTGCAGCGGGAGCCACCACACCCAGCTGCACGTGGTTTTGATGTTGGGTGTTATTATTTTATGTTATGGGTGTTATGTTGAAGGACCCATAGCTTGCTCCCATCCTTTTTTAGGTGTCCATCAGCCTCCGCCTCTAAATTGGCCTCAGTTACTTTCTTAAAACATAAATATATATTAGTCTCAGCATTTGAGAGGCAATGTGGATACTTATCCCTGCGAGTCTGATGTCTACAAAATGAGGTCCAGGACAGCAGCGCTACATACTAAGACTGTCTCACAATATTTATTTATGTATATAATGATGTGCATATGTATGATGTGTATATGTGAGCGCAGTGTGTGTGTGTACATGCATGTGCGTGTATGCCAGGGATAGAAATTAAGACATCAGACCTAGCAGTAAGCACTTTTTTTTTCTTTTGTTTTTTTTTTGAGACAGGATTTCTCTGTGTAGCCTTGGCTGTCCTGGACTCTGTAGACCAGGCTGGCCTTGAAACTCACAGTCATTCACCTGCCTCTGCCTCCCAGGTGCTGGGATCAAAGGTGTGCGCCACTACATTCAGCCAGTAAGCACTTTTATCCAATGAGCAATCTTGATTGCTCCTTTTTTAAAAAAGATTTTATTTATTATTATATACACAGTGTTCTGCCTGCATGTACACCTGCACGCCAGAAGAGGGCACCAGATCACATTGTAGATGGTTGTGAGCCACCATGTGGTTGCTGGGAATTGAACTCAGGACCTTCAGAAGAGCAGTCAGTGCTCTTAACCTCTGAGCCATCTCTCCAGCCCCAATTGCTCCTATTATTTATTTATGTATATGTTTCATTTAACGTCTTTGCTTTTCTCTTTTCAATCCTCTCCTTTTATTCTCCCCATCCCTCCTCCTTCCTGGAACACCTGGAACTCACAGAGATGTTCAGGTCCCCTTAAACTGTCAGCAGTCCAGCTGACTTGGCTTCCCCAGGGGTAGGATTATAAACAGGCAAGAGCCACCATCCTTTGCTAGCCCCTGGCCTCTTTAGCAGCAAACTCAGAGGGCATCCCCTTAGGGCCAAGTTTTTTGCTTCGTACCTTATTTACATGGTGTTGAATGGTTTTCCTCCGAGGTTTTTTATTTTGGGGGCTGGAGAGATAGCTTAGTGGTTAAGAGCACTTGCTGTTTGTGTTAGTCAGGGTTGCTGTTGCTGCAATGAAAACATCATGATAAAGAGCAAGTTGGGGAGGAAGGGTTTATTCTGCTTCTGCTTCCACATCACAGCTCATCACCAGCGGAAGTCAGGACAGTGGTTTTTGTTTGGTTTTGTTTTTAAAGATTTATTTCTTTATTATGTATACAGGGTTCTGCCTGGATGTACACCTACACACCCGAAGAAGACAACTAGATCTCATTACAAATGGTTGTGAGCCACCCTGTGGTTGCTGAACAGCCAGTGCTCTTAACTGATGAGCCATCTCTCCAGACCCACAATGCTGTTTTAATTGAAAATCCCTGATTGCTCTGTTTTACCAATAAAGAGTCAGGAGCCAGATGCTAGCCACCTGCTAACCCAGAGAGGCAGAGAAAGCACCCAGCTGAACTTCCTACTTAGCTCACGTCCCAATGGAGAAGGCCCAAAAAGGCTCACTAGCTCAACTGACAGCCCAGGAGGAAAAGGCTAAAAACAAAACAAAACAAACAAAAAAGAAACCCACAAAAAAACCAAGGCCAAAGGCTTGCTAGCTCAAAGTTCAAAAAGCCAAAGGCCAGGAAAAAGGAGCTCAAATGCTAGAGAGCTAAGAGCCAACCTAAAACCCTAAGCTGAAGAAACTAAAGGGCCAAAGACTCTTTCTACTTCTACATGCTCGGTTTTTGTTTTGTTTGTTTGCTTTTTGCTGTTTGGTTTTTTTGAGATAGGGTTTCTCTGTGTAGCCTTGACTGTCCTGGACTCGCTTTGTAGAGCAGGTTGGCCTTGAACTCACAGCGATCCTCCTGCCTCTGCCTCCCAAGTGCTGGGATTAAAGGCGTGCGCCACCACCGCCTGGCTTTTTTTTTTTTTTTTTTTTTAAATAAACAAGACAGGGTTTTTCTGTGTAACAGCCTTGGCTGTCCTGGACTCACTTTGTAGACCAGGCTGGCCTTGAACTCACAAAGCTCATCCTGCCTCTGTGTAATATATAAAAATTAAAGGCGGATGATAGACTACGAGGTACCAGGCAGATATTATGTTATACAGAGTTTATTAAATGAGCATGGGGGGAGAGGGAAAGGAGGGAAGGGGTACCCCAGAGAGAGAAAGTAAAGTGGGGGATAGAGGGAGAGAGAGAGTGGAGAGAGAGAGAGAGACCACATGGAAGGTCTGTCTTTTATATGGCCCTGGGCAGGGCCACGCCCCCCGTGCAGGTAAGCAGTGACGTCACAGGTTAGGCAGACTGACGCAGGATCCTAACACTCTGCCTCCAAGGACTGGGATTAAAGGTGCGCACCCACCATACTCTGCTTCTTATATGGGTGCCAGGCTCTGAACTCGAGTCCTGGTGCTTGCACGGCAAGCATTCAGTCACCTGAACCATCTTGCACACCTTTTGTTTATTTGAGAAAGGGTCTCCTAGTTGTAGCCTAGGCTGGCTTTGAACTTGCTGTGTAGACTCAGAAAAGTCGAACCTGATCTTACTGCCTCCACTTTCCAAGTGCTGTGGCACCACACCAGATGTTTCTTTATGATTTGCTGTCCTTGTTAGAAACAAAAGTCCTTGCCGGGCGTGGTGGCTCACGCCTTTAATCCCAGCACTTGGGAGGCAGAGGCAGGAGGATCGCTGTGAGTTCAAGGCCAACCTGCTCTACAAAGCGCGTCCAGGACAGCCAAGGCTACACAGAGAAAGCCTGTCTCGAAACTCGCCCCCGCCCAAAAAAGAAACAAAAGTCCTTAAAGACTAATGGGTTAATGGCCTCAAAGCCTCAGTTGGGCTGAGAAACTCTGGACACGAAGGTTGACTTGGCTGTTGATGGTCAGTAATTCTCCCTGCCCCCAAAACTTCTGAACACCACGGCAACCTTGCTGTTTACTGCACTGAGAACGCAGAGCGGCCCACCGGCAGATAGATGCTTCCATTTCCGAAGTCCTGTTTTCCACCTAATAAAAACCCCAGACCCAGCTACTGAGGAGACTGGCGTCTGTCAGTGGCTCTGACTGAGGATTCTGTATAGAGGTGGGCCTCTGATTTCTTTTATTTCCATGTTGTCTCCGTCAATCCCAATCTAACAAAGGCATAGACATATCTACAGTGCCTGGAACTGCCTGGGAATCCTGTGCAATGAACAATCACTATCTGTGCAGTGAGCAACACAGCTCAAAAGAACAGGACGTGGGTGGCCTGTCCCCTCCTCTCCTCACCACAGGGCAGCTAAGAGCCAGTGTCCTGGGTAGATGCTGCAATCCTGGCTTAGGCAGACTGAGGAAGGACTTTTCAGCTGTCTGAGGGAGGAACAGATACTATCTGGGAAAACGACTTGCAGTGCTTGCAAGGCTCGGTTGGCAGAGCAGGTGTCCGTGGCCCAGGAGAACGGGTTGGACCAGTTTTGCCCCTTCCTGGGAAGGAGTGGAGGCCTCCAATGCCGGTGCTTCCAGCCCCCACAACTTCAAGCCCATTGTCCTTGTACGCAGGGCCTGAAGAGTGAGAATTATAGATGTTGGCAGAGTCTGCACTCAGAGTTAAGGGTCTGACACTCTCTTGGGGTGTTTGGGGTACACTTAAGACCCCAAGCCCTGAGACAGGTAACCAAAGTCCTTGTCCTTTGTACTGTCAGAGGGAGGGAGGGCACTGTGCCTGGGAGGGGAAGGGCGTCTTCCAAGGTCTCACTTCCAAGGCTCCCAGATCATCACTACCTCTGTCCTTTCATTAATTCACCTAACAAGTATTTTCCTAGCTTTGAAGATATGTCATAAACACACTGATCTGTATGATCCTTTGTGGAGGTTAAAAAAAAAAAAAAAGGACACAGTAAATACACCAATTATGTGGGTTGTTATAAAGTAGAAAAGAATTAAAAAGGGGAGTGTGTGGCGTGAGGTGCCTGGAGGAAGAGGGCAGAGGACTTGCTCTGTGTGTGTGTGTGTGTGTGTGTGTGTGTGTGTGTGTGTGTGTGTGTGAGAGAGAGAGAGAGAGAGAGAGAGACAGACAGACAAAGAGAGACTCTCTAGTGCAACCTAGAAATATACCATACACCATATATATATATATAAATTTTTGTTTGATTATTCATATACATCTGTGTGCCTGTGGAAGACAGACAGAAGAGGGCCTCATATCCCTAGGAACTACAATTACAGGTGGTTTTGAACCTCTATACATGGGTATTGGGAACTGAACTCTGGCCCTTTGCAAGAACAGCAAATGCTGTAACCTCTGAGCCAACTCTCCAGCACTTTGTTTGTTTGTTTGTTTTTTGTTGTTGTTTTTCAAAACAGGGTCTCTCTGTGTAACAGTCCTGGCTGTCCTGGAACTCACTCTGTAGACCAGGTTGGCCTCGAACTCACAGAGATCCGCTTGCCTCTGGCTCCTGAGTGCTAGGATTACAGGTGTGTGCCACCACGCCCAGCCTCTCCACCACTTTTTAGGATTTATTGCTCTACTGGGGATTCAATCCAGGACCTTGTGCATGTTAAGCCATCATTCTTCCACTGAGTCACACCCCAACCTCAAAAGTGGTTTGGGTTTGAGATGGGGTCTCTCATAGGCCAGGATGTATAGACAAGACTCAAGCCTGGTTTGAACTCCTGATCCTTCTGCCTCTGCCTCCTGAGTGCTGGGATTGGAGATGTAAACCATTCTGCTTAGTTTTGGCTTGTTTCTCTTTTTAAGCCTCCTTCGGTTACCAAGTACAGAATGGAAGGGGTAAGGATGAAGAGGGGACAGCCCTTGGGAAGGGGGGGTCAGGTTCTTGTTGCTATGGTAGCAAAAGACAATAAACATAGTGGCTTATAGTAATATAAAATTTTGTATAGTTTTGGAGGTCAGATGTCTGACAATGCCTCTTGCTAAAGTCAGGGACTATGTTTATACCAAGGACTGTAGGAGAAGGCAAAACTATCCCCTGCCTTTTTTGTATTAAAAACAAAAAGTGTGCGGGGTGTGGTGGCACACGCCTTTAATCCCAGCACTCGGGAGACAGAGGCAGGAGGATTGTTGTGAGTTCAAGGCCAGCCTAGTCTACAAAGCAAGTCCAGTACAGCCAAGGCTGCACAGAGAAACCCTGTCTCAAAAAACAAAAACAAAACCCAAAAAATTACATTTTATTTATGTGTATGTGTAGGAGCTTAGGCAGCAAATGCCTTTACCTACTAAGCCATCTCACCAATCCCTTTTCTGAATTTTTTACTATTTATTTATTTATTTATTTATTTATTTGAGACAGGGTTTCTCTGTGTAATAGCCCTGGCTGTCCTGGACGACTTCCTTTGTAAACCAGGCTGGCCTCGATCTCACAGAGATCCACCTGCCTCTGCCTCCCGAGTGCTGGGATTAAAGGTGTGTACTACCATGCCAGGACCAAGCAAGAGCCTTTTATGGATGCTTAAAGTCTGCATTTCTTGGCTTGGCCTTTCTTCACCTTTAAAGCCAGGAGGAAGGGACGGGCAGTGATTGCACACGCCTTTAATCCCAGCACTCGGGAGGCAGCGGCAGGCAATTTACTGTGAGTTTGAGGCCAGCCTGGTCTACAAAGCAAGTCTAGGATGACCAAGGCTACATAGAGAAACCCTGTCTGGAAAAACAAAACAAAACAAAAAAAAGTCAGGAGGAACATCTTTCATTCTGATCCTCCTTCTAGTAATCACACTGTGTCCAACTGGACAATCTACTCTTTTCCTCTCAAAGCCTCCACCTCTTTATTTTATTTTATTTATATATTTATTTTCCTGTATAGCCTTGGTTGTCCTGGACTCACTTTGTAGACCAGGCTGGCCTCGAACTCACAGCGATCCGCCTGCCTCTGCCTCCCGAGTGCTGGGATTAAAGGCGTGTGCCACCACACTCAGCTCCTCTCAAAGCCCTTTAAGGGACACTCTGGGCATAGCTACTGCGGGGCACACTTCAGGAGGGGACTGCAATAGCCCAAGCAAGAGATGATGACGGCCTCGAGCGGAGTGACAGCCGTGATGAGAGTGACAAACGGGGAGGCTCTGGATTGCTTTGAGGGGTGAGCCTACAGAATGTTCTAAGGGTTTGATAAGGACCTTTCCTTCCATGGACCTGTCTTTGGGTAAAGGTCACCTGCGGGAGCCTGTGTGCCCCCTCTAAATGTGTTGTCACTTGGTTTACAGACTCAGCTGAACTCACCATTGTCTCAGAAGATTCCTCCCCCCAACACGCAACTCCCTCTCACCCGCCTCAGGTTCTGCAGGGTGGGGTCTGTCTTATCCCCATAGCTAAGCGTGTCCAGCTCTCCAGGGAGCTCATTTCCACACACAGCCCTTTGAGATAGGGTCTCACTGTGTAGTCCTGTGAGACCCAGAACTCTCATGTCGACCAGGCTGGCCTCAAACTCAGAGCTCCACCTGTCTCTGCCTCCTGAGTGCTGGGATTAAAGATGTAAACCAGCACACCTGGCATAAATACTTTTATGTGTAAGAAGAAAAGATTTGTAGGGCCTGGGGATTTAGCTGAGTGGGAGACTGCTTCCCAAGCACATGCAGGTCCCTGGTTCAATCCTTAGTACTGAAAATACTTAAATTAAAACAAAACAAAACAAAACCAAAAGGCATCCAGCTGGACATGATGGTGCATGCCTACAACAGCAGTGCTTGAGAGGCGAAGGCAGAAAGAGTGCTGTGAGATTTTGTGCCTGCTTCTTTCATCCAGGGCAACCCATATTGCACTCATTGTTTTCACATAGCTTTAAAGTAAAAAAAAAAAAAACTTTATTGTATGAGTGTTTTCCATGTATGTATTTGTACTCTCTGTGCGTCTGGTGTCTCGGGAGGTCAGGAGAGGGCAGTGGATCTCGGCACCGGCACTACAGTTGTAAGCCAGCACTTGGGTGTTGGTAACTGAGCCTGAGACCTTTGGCCCTTTTTTCACATAGCTTTTTACCGAGGTGACAGTAATTGATTTAAAAAAAAATTTTCAAAAGGACCTTCACTTGCCCCAGCGGTCAGAACGATGAAGCCCAGGCTCTCTAGAATTTGACCAGGGTACTCTGTGTCTTGCCATGGTGGTTAAATCCTCAGGCCGGTGGGAGCTACCCATGTGTCAGAACATGGGCAGACACGACTGATCTCGGCTCTCCTCCTCCTCCTCCTCCTTGAGACGGAGACAGGATTTTGCTATGACGGCTGAGGTCGCCTGGACCTCTCGGTCTTCTGCGTCAGATGCTGCACCTGGCTTCCAGCACCCTTTCCGTGTCCCAGTTCAAACTTCTTCCCCAGAGACTGATGCCAATTGCGTGGGAAGAGTACTCAAGTTAAACTTGAGTTTCCTGCTATAATCCGCCCCGCTCCCACCCCGCATGCCCCCACCCCCCTCCCCCAACATGACTTTCTGAACTCCCAGAGTGTCTTACTCGGGGCCACTACTGCTGTGATGAAACGCCATGACCAAAAGCAACTTTGGGAGGACAGGGCTTACACTTCCACATCACCGTTCATCAAGGAACCGGCTCACGCAGGAAAACTTACGAACTTACGCAGAGGCCATGGAGGGGCGCTGCTCAGCCCAGGGGTGGCCCCGCCCACAGTGGACTGGTCCCTCCCACATCACTCACTGATTAAGAAAACGGTCTCCAGGCCTGCCTACCGGGGGTCTTATGGAAGCGTTATCTCACTTGAGGTTCCCTCCTTCCCAATGACCCCAGTAGCGTCAAGATGACATAATTAGGACACAATGACTCGGTTGTCTGCTAGGTTAGCTCAGCAGCAGTGTGAGGCTGGCAGCGAGGCCTGTAGAATGTGCCTGTTCATAGGTTTTGAGGGCCTAGGCTCAAAACTGGCGACTGCATTTGCTCTGAGTGCCAAGACAGCAGCATGACTCAGGTACGTGGAGAAGGGGCGGGCTGCTTAGCTCCGCACGGGTTGTGCCATCCGGAGGCCTGAACTTGGATAAAACATTGCAGATTCTATATTAGAGAACAGACACAAATGTGGTGTATGTTTCACAGTTCACAGCACAGAACCCCCCACCCCCACCCCACCCCCCCGCCAAAGTTTAGGTTTCGTGTACCACAGCTGAGCTTTGAACTGGCCATGTGGCGGAGTATGAACCTCCTGTCTCTACTTGAAAGTTGTGAGACCGCAGGCATGTGTGCCCCCCTGTCCCGTCCCCCCCCCCCCCCACGCCCGGCCATTCTGCTAACTTTGGACATGCTAGGGCCTCCTGGTTCAGTCACAGCTGACCATCAGAATGCCTGGACATGCACGACAGGAGGCTCTACAGGCTGAGGCAGGAGGATGGCGTTTGAGGCCTGCCAAGGGCTACATAAGCAGACCCTGTCTCACAACAAAACCAAAATTGTCATAGGTCATCCAAAGAGTGTTTATGAAGTGATATATGCATATACATTTGTTATTATTATCATGACTATTACTATTATTTATTCTAGTGCTTAAAGTCTGGCCCAAGCTGATTTGGTACTCACTCTGTAGCCCAAGTTCAACTTGAATTCATGGCGGCCCTCTTATCTCAGCCTTCCAAGAGCTGGGATTACAGGCATGAATTGCCATGCCCTGTTTAAAACACACTTTCTTTCTTTCTTTATTAATTTATTTATCTTTGTTTGGCTGCCTGTGGCCTGCTGTGTGCCAGCCCTTTTTATTTCCTATCTCACTCACAAACACTTTTAGGAGAACCTGTGATGATTTCAAACTTACAGCTGTGCAAAATAAGAGGAAGTTAACTGTGCAAAGTGAGTATTCAAGGCTGATTTTTGAAGCTTTGCCATTGAACTCCACTGGCAAGGTGGCTAGTTTCTCTTTCGTTTCAGAAAGCCTTTTAGGTGAGTGAATAAAGAGTAGAAAGACAGTTCATCCAAGTAGTGAGAACCACCTGAGATGTTAAATTAGGCTAGTTAGGCAGTCAGTTTTCTGAGCTTGATTCACTTACCTATAAAATAGGAACAGCACAGACCCCAGTACTAAAGAAGCAGAGACAGGATCAAGAGTTCAAGGCCAGCCTCTGCTACATAGGAAGTTCAGGCCAGTTCTAGGATACATGAAAGCCTAACTCCAAAGCAGGAACACAAAATTGAAACAGTATTATCTGTCATAAACTGCTTATGAGATTCAAGTGTGGTCATGTATGTAAAGCCCTATGTTCCAGAGATCATAGAATATGAGCGATGTTATTACCATCATTGCTTTGGGTGCTGTGAATTAGACCCAGGGCTCTATCACGGAGCGACACAACGAATCCCTCTCTTTCTAATAGTTATTTCTCTTCCTGTCCTTCCGCGTCTACGGTACACATTCCAAAGAGACTACGTTTTCCAGCATGCCATACCGCCCTTTGACCCCGGCGAGACCAAAAAGGTGCGCCGCCGTACGCCACGAGCCGGAAAACTCAGACTCCCGGCGTGCAGCGCGCGGTCCTCCCTTAGACTCGAAGGGCTGCGGGCGCGTGGTGCTCTGGGAGCTGTAGTCAGCGGCGCGTTGCCCTGACGCCGGCCGGGCCCGGGCGTGGGGGCCTGTGGGAGGTGGCGTGGCCGGGCCCAGCTGCGGGGCGGAGGTGGAGGCGAGGCCTGAGGCTGCGGGGAGCGGCGGGGCCGGGGGAGCAGGCGCCGTAGCCGAGCCGAGCGGAGCCGGAGCCCGCGCCGGAGGCGGCGCGGCGAGCAGCAACCATGTCGGTGTTCGGGAAGCTGTTCGGGGCTGGAGGGGGTAAGGCGGGCAAGGGCGGCCCGACCCCCCAGGAGGCCATCCAGCGGCTTCGGGACACAGAGGAGATGCTAAGCAAGAAGCAGGAGTTCCTGGAGAAGAAGATCGAACAGGAGCTGACGGCTGCCAAGAAGCACGGCACCAAAAACAAACGCGGTGAGGCGGCCCGGGCCCCCTCAGACTCTTCCTTGGCTCTCCTAAGGCTTCTCAGGCCCGGAGTGCACTTTGTCTAACTCGTTTCGGGGTCTCTTTCGAGCCTGGATCCCTCTGGGCAGACTTCTCTCGGTGCCTTATCCGTCTGACTCCCTTCTGTGTCTCCCTGAGCCGGCTCCCTTCTGCCATCAGACTGCCTTCAAACTCCCTTCCCCGTCAGACCTCTTCTGACCCAGATCTCACAGCACTTTAACTCCGTGCTCGGTCTGTTCCACTGCATTCCACTGTATTCCTTCCCCTTTGGTCTCCCCCACCTTCCCAGCCACTGCCTCTACCCACACCTTGGCTCGTTTCTTTGCCTCACCCTATTATTTATGTGTTTCCTGCCCCACCTCTGCCCTCTCCCGAGCCCTTGGTGGAGTCTGAGCTACCCTTCTGCCTCTGACTCAGGAGGAGTCTTCTTGAAAAGCCTCCTTTATGGAGAGAAAAGAGGATTGGGGAGTGGGGAGACCCTCTGGTACCCACTCTGTTCACTTGTTGAGTGAACTTGAGCAAGTTTGAGCCCTCGGTTTCCACATCCACCAGCTAGGCGCCGGCCTGTGTGAAACCTAAGATGTAGGTAGCCCTGTGATTCCTCTGGTTTCCTTTCCTCATAGCCAGACTCCTTAGCTAGAGCTTCCGTGTTGTAAGCCTTCCCCCTTGTGACTCACCACTTCCTGGTTCCTCTAGAACCAGAAACGAGGTGGACTCTGTGCCTCCATTGGCCCAGTTCAGTCCCGTTGTTGATTGGTACTTTAAGGTATCTTCTTTCTGTTTTGAAGCTGTCTAGGAAGTGCCTTGTAGTTTTCTAAGTGAATGAGTGTGAAAGTGCTTTAATGACCGGAAAGAAGGTCAGGACCAGCAGTTTTGTTTTGTGTTTTTGTCACAGCAATGTGAGCATGAGTCATAACAGGACAGCTCTTCTCTTGAGCGTGGGCCAAAGGTGAGAGGGGTTTACCAGTCATACAAACAAGCATTCAACCCAGAAGGTTACCAGGGAAACGCCTTCTGGGATTGTGAACTAGTGGATTTACCCTTTGGAAGGATTTACACTATCCAGCGAATCGTATAGTTGGGGGTTTACTACTATTGTAAACATTTGCTTGATACTGCCTCACAATAAGATAACCTATCTTGTGGATGCTCCTCCTCTGTTACAGCAAACAGCCTGGACATTCTCAGCATCCCGTATATCCTGTCCTACTCCTAGAGGGGAGCCAAGCAGCCTCCACTTTAAAGAGAAAACACTAGCTGTCCACATCCCTGTAGGCCCATAAGCTCAGCACCTGGGAGGCTGAGGGAGGAGGGTCAAGGTCATGTTTGTTTACAGAGCAATTTAAAGGCTGCCAACAGGAGAGACGTTATCTCAAAAAGAGATATGGTGGTCACAGGCAAGACACTAAACTAACCATTTTGGAGCTGTCAGTGATGAGCACTAACTAAGAAAAAGTTGGTTCATAGTGAGTAGAGGGGGTGCTGTTTTGGTAGGATAGTTAGGGGTAACCTCTTTGAAAAGTTAAAGTTTGAACTGAGGCCTTTCAAAGGAACCAGCGTTGGGGGGGCCTTTTCCTAGCTGGGAGAATAGCATAGGCATGGCTGGAAAGTTGTGAAGATCGAAGAAGTTTAAAAATGTAGTGACTGAGGGGACAGTGCAGTAAGTGGGGGGGATGGGCTGTGAATTGCCGGCAGAGCATGGATGCCAAGTGGTGGAAAGCCTTTGAAGGGTGTTACTCTGAAGCAAGTCCTAATCACTGGTAAGAGCTTTAAGCATCTGGCTGCTGGCTGGGGAGTGGGCGGGGCATTCAGGGACGTTGCAGGCATCCATCTGTGGACTGGACACCGGTTGTAGCTCTGGAGCTGGAGAACAGGCCTGTGTTTGGCTAATCAGCTCTTTTCTCTGACAGCTCTCCTTTAATCAGGATCCTCTTTGCAGCCATGGTAATTAGAGTCACGGTTTTTGCCAGTCTGCATGTTGGAAAGCTTGCCCCTTCACAGTGGAGGGGAGGAGGTGTCACTGTTCACCCCCTCCCACCCCACAGGGCTCCAAGGAGAGCATCTGCTGAACAGTAAGACACGCGTAACTCCGGTCTCTGTCTAGGGCTAGCTTGGTTTCTGCAGGTGTAGAGGTGACTGAATTGGCTTTCCAGATGCCTGGAGAGAGAGAACTGACACACTGGAGAACGGCCTCCATTCTACTAACTTTGCTCAGAGTGGTCTGTCTTTTTGAGTTGGCCTGTGAGGACAGGAGCTGCTGCAAGCTTCCCTTCTTTTTATCGTCCTGAGGTCTAACAGTTGTGTTGCTCTTGCCCTGGGGCCTAACCCGCTTCTTCAGATGGTGCTGTGGGGTTTTCCCACCACCATGTGGACACCATTGATTCCCTGACCCACTGCTATGCTGGGACTCTCAGCATCAGAGACAAGAAAACACTGCCTGTCTTCCTGGGAGAAGTCAGGACCGGAAATATGGGAGTCAGGAGTAATTTTAGAAGTCAGTGGTGAGGTGTGTTTAGATGGTTGAGGTTACAGGCGGGGGAGGTTCTTGTCTGGAGGGAAGGCAGGGAGGGAGGCTTTGCAGAGAAGGAAGAATGAGGTGGCCCATGAGGGTTCAGTGTGCTCCGGAGCAGCTAGAGTGCCTCTCAGCTGAGCCTGGGACAGGACAGGCTCTAGGTGACCCTGGAGAGTGGCTGCTAGCCTTCGGGCCTCGCCCTGGATGTGTTGAAGAGTCACTGGTGCTTCTTTTATAGTAGAAGGTCTTATCTATTTTGGTTTTTGAAAGAACATTCTAGCAGCAGCATAAACAAAGGTGTATAAACTGATCAGGGAGGGGCTGAGGCAGAAATCCAGATAGGTGTAAGGGTAGATTTGTACAGACCAGGGTGTGAGCCATAGCTTTCTTACTGACCAGCTCTGTGCCCGGGCAGCTTACTCTGTGCCTCTGCTTCTCTGTAAATCAGAGTCCTAGCTTCAGCGGTACAGGATGAGGCGTGCTGCGCACGCAGAGTTCTTAGCACAGAGTGTGCCATATGCTGAAAGATCAGTAACTGCTTCATGTCATCATCACACGGGCACTAGCCGTTACTCAGGTGGCAATCAAGGGCCTAGCACAGACACATGGAAAACGGCCAAGGAAATACATGCCCGGAACTTCTAAAGGAGAGTCAGAAGAGACTTGGTGGCTTCTTGGGACTATTGGAGTGAGCAGAGTGGAGACATTGCCAGGCTGTCAGTTGGGGCAGCTGGGTGTATGGTGATGCACTGATCACGTCTGGAAACAGTGGAATGCCATAGTGGTGAGGCTGAGACAGGCAGACCCCTTAGCTCAGGAGGCAGTCAGCTTCCCTGGGTTACAGAGCTCCAGCTTCAGTGAGCGATCCTGTCTCCAAAAATAAGGTGGAGAGCAACAGAAGGTATTCAGCCTTCGCCTTCCAACCCTGTCTCTAGCCTTCATACACATGTGCGCACAAGTATTCACGCAGCTGCACACAGGCGCACACAGCAAGTATCTGTTAGGTGTGTTCCTTTATTCCCAGTGTAGAGGGAGGAAAATGAGGCTTATGAAGTGATGTATCTCAAGAGACTTGGCCATCAAGTGACCAGAGGCATCAGATGTTCTGCTTACTTCCCTGATTGCCAGGGACACCATGGTTGGCGTTGTCCCACCACCCAGTACATACCCCGTTGTTTATGCAGGGTGTGGGGCTGAGAAGGGGAAACAGAGTCAGCACCATTCTCCCCATCGGAATATGTATCCAAATTCAGAAGCTATCTTGGTACTATACACATTACAAGATGGTATGCTGCCCTTTGAAAGAAAACATGGAAGCTAGTTTGGGTTATTTGCAATGTGTCCCATGCTCTTTCCCAAGTCCCTTTGCCTTTCCTTTAAGTCATAGATTCATTCTCATGTCCTCTGGTCCCAGTCCCGCTGCCGAGTGCTTCAGTGCTGGGGACAAGACCTTGCTGCCCAGGAGACTGCAGTGGATCCTCTCCTATGAGATGATAGTTTTACCTGGCTGAGGGAAGGATTACCAAAGACGTGTTTGTATGAAAGAACAAGACACATGCGCTTGTCTGGGAAAGTTACCACTGATCACATTTATAGAGGGAACCAGCCTGCCGACGAGGACCGCCCACACTTATGAGCACCTGTATAGACAACACTCTGGTAGTTCCTAAAGAAAGGTGATCATGTCTGACGTTCTCTTCTCCTGTTCCCTCCCTCTCTCCCAACCCTCGTAAAAAAAAAATTATTTATTTTTATGTGTATGTGTGTGTGCCTCTGTGTGTTTATGTGTACCCCATGTGTGCATGTGTTCTGGGAGGCTGTGGGCGGGCACTGGATCACTTGGAAGTGGAGTTACAGGCAGTTGTGAGCTGCCTAATGTGGGTGTTAGAAACCATACTCAGATCCTCTGTAAGAGCGGCAAGCACACTCAACCACCTAGTTCACTCTGCAGCCTCTTCATTTACAAATTAAATTGTTGCCAGGCGCAGTGGCATACGCTTGAAATCCTAGCACTCAGGGAGGCAGAGGCAGGTGGATCTCTGAGTTTGAGGCCAGCCTAGTCTACAAAGTGAGCCCAGGACAGCCAGGGCTACACAGAGAAACCCTGTCTCAAAAAACCAGAAAAAAATTACATTGTTACTATTTATTATTATTATTATTGCTGTTATTATTGTGCAGGCACATGTGGCACACCGTAGCGTGAAAGGTCAGAAGACAACTTTCAGCAGTTGGTTCTCTGCCTCTACTTTTTATTTGTACCATGATATTGGCATTTAAGCAGCTTTGCTTGGCGTTTGGGATGCTCAACTCTTTCCCCCCATCCCCCCACCCCCCCACCCCCAGACAGACAGGGTTTCTCTGTGTAGCCTTGGCTGTCCTGGACTCACTTTGTAGACCAGGCTGGCCTCGAACTCACATTGATCCACCTGCCTCTGCCTCCCGAGTGCTGGGATTAAAGGCGTGCGCCACCACGCCCGGCTCTTTTTTTAAAAAATATTTTATTTAATTTTAATTTATGTGCATTGGTATGGGGGTATCAGACGGTTGTGAGTTGCCATGTGGGTCTTGGGAATTGAACCTGGGTCCTTTGGAAGAGCAAGTAGTACTCCTAACCACTGAGCCATCTCTCTAGCCCCTCTGCCTCTACTTTTTTGTGGGCTTTGGGGCTCGAACTCAGGTCATCAGGCTTGTATAACAAGTACCTTATGTGCTGAGCCATCTTGCTAGCTCCTTGTTTTATTTTTTCAAGGGTGAATATGCGCAGTGAAGGGGCAGGACTTGCTGTATATAGCCCAGGCTACCCTTGAACTTGTGATCTCTTGCCTCAGGCTCCTGAGTGCAGGGATTCTGTGTTACAGATGTACACCACCACATATTTACTAATTTGGTGTCTGTGGGTGTGTGCATGTGCATGCACACAGATTTGGCTATCCCCTTCCACCATGGGAGGTGGGGATGAAACTTAGGCAAATGCTCTTTTACCTGTTGAGCAGTCTTACTGTCCCAGTTTCTTAGCATGGTAGCTAATCAAGGAAGCATTTACCTTAGGTAGCTCAGATTTTCTTTTTTCTTTTTTCTTTTTGTTTTTTCAAGACAGGGTTTCTCTTGTTTGTTTTTTATTTTTATTTTTTTGTTTGTTGGGTTTTTGTTTGTTTGTTTTGGAGCTTTGTAGACCAGGCTGGCCTTGAGCTCACAGAGATCCACCTGCCTCTGCCTCCCAAGTGCTTCTTGTTTGCTTTTTCTCTTCTTTTCTTTCTCTTTTCTTTTTCTCTTTTTCTCTTTCTTTTTTTTTTTTTTTTTTGGAGACCGGGTTTCTCTGTGTAGTGTGGCTGTTCTAGACTCACTTTGTAGACCAGGCTGGCCTGGAAGTCATAGAGATCAGCCTACCTGTGCTTCCAGAGTGCTGGGATTAAAGGTGTGCTCCACCACAGCCTGGGCTCTTTTTTTTTTTTAATAAAGAGGAAAGAGTTTGTGGGAAGGGCTTTATTTTAGTTACATACAATTATGTTAGATTCAGCAATGGAGACTGGTGATTACATCCTGTATTTGTACATTTCTGTAGATTCATGGAAGCAAATCATTTACTCTTAGGTTCTGCTGAGAATGTCTGATGGATGCAGAGGCCAGGGGCTAATGGGAAATTTATCTTCGTTAAATTCAGCTCGTTATAGCCAGGTGTAGGAGTACGCGCCTTTAATCCCAGCACTCTGGAGACAGAGGCAGGCGGATCACTGTGAGTTTGAGGCCAGCCTGGTCTGCAAAGCAAGTCCAGGACAGCCAAGGCTACGCAGAGAGACCCTGTCTGGGAAAAAAAAAAATCCAAAGCAAAACAATTCTGCTCATTGCTGAGACAAGGGTAGCATCCTCCTGTTTAGATCATTAGCATATGGAAAGGTGGCTTACTCAGTTAAAGGGATAGTGAATGTGGCTTTTTGATCCTTGATATCAAGATACCAGGTTGAAAACCACAGTATCTTAACAGTGTGTGTGCCAACTGGACTGTCTGTCCCAGAGGCCCTTGGGTGGAAAACTTGAACTGCACCCAGGGAACTGAGCAGTGGGAAATTCCTTTGGTGACACTTCAGCTTCCTGTTTGAAGACAGTTTTATTTATTTCTTAAGACAGATGGAGTGTCAGAGAGGCCCTGTGTGTTGACTGTACAAACATATTGATGTCTTTGATTCAAATGACAAAAAGCTCTTTTTGGTATGAAGATTATGTGCATATGTATGCATATTTGTATATGTAGAGGTCAGAAGTCAACCTTGAGAGTCATTCCTCCTGAGACATTTGCTTTGTTTTATGAGACAGGGTCTTTCACTTGGATCTGGCCTTGGCTGGCCTGTAAGCCTCAAGGTTACTCCTCTTCCCACCTCTCCAGCGATGGAATTACAAATAGGTTTCACCACTCCCAGCTTTGCCTGTGGTGGGTGCTGGGAATCTACCTCAGGTCCTCCTGTGATCTTTCACGCCAGGGGGGGAGGGCGGCAAACTCACTAGATACTCATCTACCTCTGCCTCCCAAGTTTGAGTTCTAAAGGGGTATGCCACCACGTACTGTTTTAAGAGTGAAAGAGAGCGGAATATAATGGTCTCCACCTGTAATCCCTGCACTTGGAGGCGAAGGCAGAGTTTCCAGTGAGACTCTACCTTAAAAAAACACACACACACACAGAGAGAGAATATTAAAAAATTTTTTAGAGCTGAGTGTGTGTATGTGCATGTGCTTTGATCCCAGCACTCAGGAGGCTGAAACAGGAGGATTTCCATGAGTTTGAAGCTAGTCCGGGCTATATAAGCCAATGCCAGCCTGGACTACATAGTGAAGCCCTACCCTCAAAACAAAAACCACCAGCTGCTTTAGGTCAGTCACTGGGGTGGGTGGTTATATAGGTTAGTCATCACTGGGGCTGAGTGGTTATATAGGTTAGTCATCACTGGGGATGGGTAGTTATATAGGTTAGTCATCACTGGGGCTGAGTGGTTATATAGGTTAGTCATCACTGGGGGTGGGTGGTTATATAGGTTAGTCATCACTGGGGATGGGTAGTTATATAGGTTAGTCATCACTGGAGCTGAGTGGTTATATAGGTTAATCATCACTGGGGCTGAGTGGTTATATAGGTTAGTCATCACTGGGGGTGGGTAGTTATATAGGTTAGTCATCACTGGGGATGGGTGGTTATATCGGTTAGTCATCACTGGGGATGGGTGGTTATATAGGTTAATCATCACTGGGGGTGGGTGGTTATATAGGTTAGTCATCACTGGGGATGGGTGGTTATATAGGTTAGTCATCACTGGGGGTGGGTGGCTATATAGGTTAGTCATCACTGGGGTGGGTGGTTATATAGGTTAGTCATCACTGGGGGTGGGTGGTTATATAGGTTAGTCATCACTGGGGGTGGGTGGTTATATAGGTTAGTCATCACTGGGGGTGGGTGGTTATATAGGTTAGTCATCACTGGGGATGGGTGGTTATATAGGTTAGTCATCACTGGGGATGGGTGGTTATATAGGTTAGTCATCACTGGGGATGGGTGGTTATATAGGTTAGTCATCACTGGGGGTGGGTGGTTATATAGGTTAGTCATCACTGGGGGTGGGTGGTTATATAGGTTAGTCATCACTGGGGATAGGTGGTTATATAGGTTAGTCATCACTGGGGATGGGTGGTTATATAGGTTAGTCATCACTGGGGCTGAGTGGTTATATAGGTTAATCATCACTGGGGGTGGGTGGTTATATAGGTTAGTCATCACTGGGGGTGGGTGGTTATATAGGTTAGTCATCACTGGGGATGGGTAGTTATATAGGTTAGTCATCACTGGGGCTGAGTGGTTATATAGGTTAATCATCACTGGGGCTGAGTGGTTATATAGGTTAGTCATCACTGGGGGTGGGTGGTTATATAGGTTAGTCATCACTGGGGATGGGTAGTTATATAGGTTAGTCATCACTGGGGATGGGTGGTTATATAGGTTAGTCATCACTGGGGGTGGGTGGTTATATAGGTTAGTCATCACTGGGGATGGGTGGTTATATAGGTTAGTCATCACCGGGGGTGGGTGGTTATATAGGTTAGTCATCATTGGGGGTGAGTGGCTATATAGGTTAGTCATCACTGGGGATGGGTGGTTATATAGGTTAGTCATCACTGGGGCTGAGTGGTTATATAGGTTAGTCATCACTGGGGTGGGTGGTTATATAGGTTAGTCATCACTGGGGGTGGGTGGTTATATAGGTTAGTCATCACTGGGGGTGGGTGGTTATATAGGTTAGTCATCACTGGGGATGGGTGGTTATATAGGTTAGTCATCACTGGGGATGGGTGGTTATATAGGTTAATCATCACTGGGGCTGAGTGGTTATATAGGTTAGTCATCACTGGGGGTGGGTGGTTATATAGGTTAGTCATCACTGGGGGTGGGTGGTTATATAGGTTAGTCATCACTGGGGCTGAATGGTTATATAGGTTAGTCATCACTGGGGATGGGTGGTTATATAGGTTAGTCATCACTGGGGGTGGATGGTTATATAGGTTAGTCATCACTGGGGATGGGTGGTTATATAGGTTAGTCATCACTGGGGGTGGGTGGTTATATAGGTTAGTCATCACTAGGGGTGGGTGGTTATATAGGTTAGTCATCACTGGGGGTGGGTGGTTATATAGGTTAGTCATCACTGGGGGTGGGTGGTTATATCGGTTAGTCATCACTGGGGATGGGTGGTTATATCGGTTAGTCATCACTGGGGGTGGGTGGTTATATAGGTTAGTCATCACTGGGGATGGGTGGTTATATAGGTTAGTCATCACTGGGGTGGGTGGCTATATAGGTTAGTCATCACTGGGGATGGGTAGTTATATAGGTTAGTCATCACTGGGGTGGGTGGCTATATAGGTTAGTCACTGGGAATGGGTGGTTATATTTGGAAGAGATGTCTGAGCACAGCAACAGGAAGCAGCAGTCTTAGCTAGATTCAGCACTGGCCAACTTCTAAGATAGTGAGTGGGCTCAAGTCAGCGGGCATTTGTTGTACTCCTAGGAGGAGGTCAGCACACTGGTATAGGTGGACAATTCCTCCTTTGCACGCAGCTTTCCCTCTTAACCAGCAGTGCCTTGGTGCTTACTCACCTCGGGTCTCATTCTCCTTTGTGAAAGGGAATGTGTGACTTCCTTCACAGGGCTCTTCAGTACAGTCAGAGTGGATGCAGTTCCTAGCAGAAGGCGAGCACGTGGAAGGGATGTGCTTCCTTCCTCGTTTTCCACTCTCAGTCTCCAGCTCAGGAAGGCTGTAATGACAAAGGGCTCTGCTTTCTCCCTCATAACTCAGCAAGGACAGCACACCCAGATAAAAGTAACCATGACGAAAGGCAAGCCACAGTAAGTGTACCAATGAAGTGGTAGAGGAGAACGGCAGGAGAGATGTCCATCCATCTGTCTGTCCATCCCTCCAGGGCCCAGATTCCCTTTGCAGTATTCCTGCCAGGTGGTTAACCTCCTGTTGACCCCTCCCTCTGCTGGCAGGATTTGTATTAGGAGCTCTGGCTTGTAGTATGGCTAAGGTAACTGTCCTGTCTAGTCTGTCTTGGATAACTGCCTGTGAGATTATGTTTCCAACTTGGGCTGAGAGCTGCCTTCCTGCAGGGCCTGCACTGGGCCCTGTTGGGAAGCAGGCTGGGCTCAAGTCAGAGACCTGGGGGTCTGACACTAGACAGCTGTGGACTGGAGAGCAGGCGCAGGTTTGGCATCCTCGGGCCCCAGAGGACGGGTCTGATCTGTCTTTACCATGTCTGATGGAGAACATTGGAGTTTATGCTTCAAGTTTGCACTTTTCAAGGACAGACAGATATTTCTCTTCTTTCCTTGTTACCCTCTGTGGATGTGCACCCATGCATGTATGGTGAGTGCCACTGAAAATTCAGAATATTCCAGCCGAGGTCTGGGCAGCAAAGCCCAGAGCTTGTAGGGTCACACCATTTGTTTAGGAATTTAGTGCAAGCTCTTGGGCCAGATCACAAAACCAGATCTTCCTCCTCTCAATAAGCAATTGTATTTGTTTATCTGTGTTGGTGTGTGTGCTCACGTGTGTGTACTTGTGCACTGGGACTAGAACCCAGGACCTTGTGTGCCCTATGTTGTGCTAAATCCCTAGACCTCTTTAAGGAGTCTTGGCTGAAGGATTGTATGATTGAAACTAACATGAACACTTGCCTGGCTTGAGTCTCCCTTAGCTGGTATTTCCAGCTCTACTTCCTCCCTCTTCCTTATAGGGCAAAGGAAAGCTGTACATCTCTTTGGCTGTGATGTTTCCATCTAAAGTTAGTGATAGGGGTTAGTGGCAAAGGTGCTGGGTTTGTGATCAGAAAACCTGAGTTCACAGTCTGCCTCTGTCTCTTGGTAGTCTGGAATCTTGCCCAAGTTTTCTCATCTTCAACACCCACTCCGTCTCTGTCCCTCCCTCCCTCCCTCCTTTCCCTTCTTCCTTTTCTTTCTTTCTTTTCACCTTTTTTTTTCTTTTTTCTTTTTTTTTAATTTTTCGAGACAGGGTTCTTTTGTCTGTCTGTTTCTCTGTCTGTAACCTTGGCTGTCCTGGAACTCACTTTGTAGGCCAACGTGTCCTCAAACTCACAAAGATCCACCTGCCTCTGCTTCCTAAGTTTTCTCATCTTCAACCTCCCTCCCTCTCTTTCTTTCTTTCGTTTGTTTTTTTCTTTTTTGGGTTTTTTGAGCCAGATTTTTGTTGTTCATTTATTTGTTTTTTTTTTTTTTTTTTGTGACAGGGTTTCTCTGTGTAGCCTTGGCTGTCCTGGACTCACTTTGTAGACCAGGCTGGCCTGCCTCTGCCTCCCAAGTGCTGGGATTAAAGGCGTGTGCCACCACCGCCCAGCTTTCTTTTTTTTTTTTTTGGTCGGTCTGTAGCCTTGGCTGTCCTGGAACTCATTTCGTAGACCAGTCTGGCCTCAAACTCACAAAGATCCACCTGCCTCTGCCTCCTAAGTGCAGGGATTAAAGGCGTGCGCCACCATCGCCTGGCTAGAATACAGTATTTCTGTACACTCTTGGTATTTGATGTGGTCTATGGGAACATTAGGACATTCTTAGAAATGCAGACACGGAGGCTCCATCTGTAGTTGGTATGCTCCTTGAAGTTGAGGGGCATGTGTGTGCGCGAGTGTGTAAACACGCTGCTGTTAGAGGACAGCTTTGGGAGTCATTTCTCCCTCTCCACATTGAGTCTTACCTGTTTCTGTGCTGCACTGCATACTTGGATACTGCAGGCTTGTGGGCCTCTGGCCACTGTGCTGTCTCCACCTGCACTGAGGTTACAGATGTTTACCACCACATCTGGCTTTTTATGTGAGTCCTAGGGATTGGAGCTGAAGTTGCTGGAGTTTCATGGCAAGTGCTTTTACTCATGAACTATCTTGCCTGCTTTGTGTGTTGTTTGTTGTTGTGTTTTGAGACAGGGCCTCATTTTGTAGTGTAGGCTGACCTCAAATTGGTGATTCTTCTGACTTAGCCTTCTAAGTGCTGGGATTGCTGATTTGTGCCACCATGTCTAGAAAGTTCAAGGGATTTCAAAAATAATTTGGATATCATGCATCTTGGAGGGCTCTGATGTTGCCCTGTTTGAGGCTGCGCTCTTGTAGCTCAGCTGGCTTTGAGCTCCTCGTCTTTGTTTCTACCTCCCAGATGCTGAAATTACAGGCATGGACCACCATGGATGGCCCAGTGACATGTCAAATCTTTTTGGTCTGAAAACTTCATAGACAGACATATGTGCTTAATCTCAAGGACTCTGTTTAAGTACTAACAACTGAACCTCATACCTGATTCGTGTTAGCCATGTACCCCACCAATGAACTATACCCTTAGCCCTGTTTGTTTGTTCGAACTCCTGGTCCTTCTGCCTCTGCCTCAGGGTTGCTGAGATGGCATAGACCTGGCTTATGGGTGATGAGCATCAAACCCAGGGGCTTGTGCACTAGGAAAGCACTCCACCAACTGAGTGCATGCCTAACTGGAAAGGTCTTTTTTCCTTTCTTTTCTTTTCCCCCTTTGGTGCTAGGTGTTAAGCTCAGTGTCTCACATGCTAGGCAGCTCTGTCTTACCGGCTCTGTGAGGTAGGGTTTCACTAAATTGTCTAGGCTGACCTTGATGTTGTGATGATCCTTCTGCCTCGGGTTGCCAAAGGCCTGGGATTACAAGTCTGCATCCCCAGGTTCTGCTCAGGTGTCGCCTCCTCAGCCCCCAACAGGGTTTCTCTGTAGCTTTGGCTGTCCTGGACTCACTTTATAGCAATCCTCCTGCCTCTGTCTCCCAGGGCTGGGATTAAAGGAGTGTGCCACTGCACCTGGTGTGGGTATTCATTTAAAAAAGCAAGCAGCCTGGAACTGGCTCCATGTCTATACCTGATGAGTGAGTGTGTTTTAGTCAGAGAGTGCCAGATACTGTCCTAGTTCTTAGGTAGATTGCAGGCAATAGTCAGGCCACTGCTCCTGAGGAGCTTGCAATCAACTTAAAGTGATAAACATAGTCTTGGTGCAGCATGCTCTGTTCTGGAAGCATCTTCAGAAGTACTTGGTATGCAGAGGCCGGAGCCTGAAGGGAGAGAGGAGCCTTCTCGTTTATGTTTTATTGAATAGTTACTATGGAGACTGATGATGGGATTTTAGGCAGAAATAAACATTTAGGTCTTTGAATTAACTTTGAATTAATAGAATTTTAGTATATATATACACACTTTTTTTTTTTAATTTAAAGGCTTATTCTTATTTTATACCAATGGATGTTTTGCCTGCATGTATATCTGTGCATGTGCCAGGGAGGCTAGCAGAGGGTTTTAGATCCCATAGTACAGGAGTTTCACATGCTTGTGAGCTGTTATGGGAACTGAACCTAGGCCCTCTGCAACAAGTCAACTCAATTACTGGGCCATCTCCAGCCCCAGTAAACATTTTAGAAAGGAAAGCACGTGCATGCTGTGCCTTTACAAGCTGTGTCAAAACCAGAAGCTCCAGTGATGGATGATGTAACAAGGGATCAATGTTACTTTGTTTAGTAATAAAATAATTAACATTGGGATCTGTTTTAAGGCATTGTTTGTTCTAGTGATTAATTTGCTTCATTAATTCAGTTAGATCAATTAATAACAATTGTTTGCTTCCTGGAAAAGGAAGCAAGAACTAAGAACCCTAGGAGCAGGGTCTTTGCTGTCTGCATAAGCAAGACTGTGGGTTCCTGGTAATCTTAATAAGATCCAGTTGTTGTAAACACAAAAACAGGGCTTCTCTCTGCATGGCCTTCCGCTCTTCCCCTTCAAGCCCAGAGAGAAAGAGCTCTTTGAGAGATGTTTGTTTAAGACTTCCCCACTAAAGTGAGAAATTTCATCATCTTGGAGTCTCAGAATTCGTAGAACTTGAAGATGATGACTGACAAGGCTGACATAAAATTTGTTTGTTTGTTTTGTTTTTCGGGACAGGGCTTCTCTGTGTAGCCTTGGTTGTCCTGGACTCATGTTGTAGACCAGGCTGGCCTCGAACTCACATCGATCCGCCTGCCTCTGCCTTCCGAGTGCTGGGATTAAAGGCGTGCGCCACCATGCCTGGCTAAAAAAAAAAATTTTTTTTTTTTTAATTAAAATTGTTCTGTGTATGTGTGCGTGCACTCATCCCTGCCTGTTTGCCTCATGTATGTGGGTGCCTCTAGAAGCCAGAAAAGGGAGTCAGATACCCTGGATCAGGAATTACAGTAATTGTGATCTGCCTGCTGTGAGTACTGGGAACCGAACTTGGGTCCTCTGGTAGAGCAGAAAGTGCTTTTAACCACAGAGCATCTCTCTAGTCCCAAGGCTGACATTATTGCTAATTTCTTTTCTTCCCTTTTCTTTTCTTCCTTTTTCTTTTCTTTTCTTTTCTTTTCTTTTCTGTTCTTTTCTGTTCTTTTCTCCCTGTCTCTCTGTCTCTCTCTCTCTCTGTTTCTTTACATAACCCTGGCTGTCCTGGAACTTATTATGTAAGTTCCTCTGCCTTTTTTTTTTTTTTCTTCGAGACAAGGTCTCTCTGTGTAGCCTTGGCTGTCCTGGACTTGTTTTACAGACCAGGCTGGCCTCGAACTCACAGCAATCTGCCTGCCTCTGCCTCTCAAGTGCTGGGATTAAAGACGTGCACCGTCATGCCTGGCATGGATTCTTAATTCTTAAGTTCTTTTCAGGTGGACCCACCCATTGCTTTTAACTCTCTGGAACATTTTCTCCCATTAGGATTTGCATACAGATGCACATTTTCTCTGGTCAGTTGACAAGTTTGGAGTTAGATGGGCTGCGTATCAGGTCCTAGGAGGGAGTTGGTGTCAGTATGCTTGTGTTCAGCCTGTTGCTCCTAGGGAAAACACCATACAATTTATGGGTTTGATTACTTCTTGGCCTTTTCAACAACCACATGCACTGCATAGTGTTGCCCATTTTAGAGCTGAGGAGCTGAGGCTTGGATCACATCAGCTGCTGGGCTGACTCAGGCCTGCCTTGGGCGTTCTGAGTAGACTGCATCACAGGAGCAACACTCATAAATAATCAGTATAATTGAGAATGAATCTTTTTATAATATTCCCTTCACAGTGTGAGCACCTACAAACAACTACAGAGTTTTATGGCATCTGATGCACTGTAATATATATAAGGTAAATAAAGCAGATCAAAACCAGGGTCTTGAGCCCAGGGCCTTGCACATGCTAGGCAAATGCTGTACTGATGACCATTAGGTTGTGATTTTTATTTTATCTGTCTCTATGTATTTATTGAGACAGGCTCTTGCTGTATAATATCACTGGGATGGCTTGAAATTACTATGTAGACCAGCCTAGCCTTGAACTTGCAGAGATCTGTTTGCCTCTGCTTCCTGAGTACTGGGATTAAACATACACACCTAGGCCCAACTTAGGTTGTGAATTTTAAACGGTCTCAAGCAGTGCTCATAATCACTGAGTCATCCCTCCAGCTCCAGCTGGGACCCTTTTTTAAAAATTCGATGACTTGTTTCTAAATTAAAATGATCCGGGACAGTCAAGGGATAATAATTGTACTTTTTGTACCAATAGATAGTAAACAAATGCAGGTACAAAATTTCCCAGCCAGTATCTTAAGCACCCATGGACTGTATCTGACATGACAGGGGGGAGTGGTCAGGCAGAAGAGGTTTGTGTTAAGGTTTGATCAGTCATCAGTTAGTGTGTAGGCAGTGCTCGTGGCCAGAGCACTGGAGTGCCAGCTGCACCAACCCTGTGGCCTCAGGGACGAGCTCTAACAGGAGCCTGGAGAGCACAGCAGGCCTGAAACCGTGAACTGTGTCCACACTTGACATGGAAGGCCCTATACTCAGGAAGCACAAAGGCAGCAGCTGCCCAAGAGTCCTCAGTGCAGCTCTCAATTGCTGTACACTAGGCTGTTTGTGATGAGAGAAGAGGCGTTTGGCTGACACAGGCTTGGTGTTTCTAGCATTAGTTGGTACACGGTGCAGGAGTCTAAAGGGAGTTTGGAGTAATGGCCTTGAGCTTGAGAATCTGCTCAGCTTCTCTGCTCAGAACACTCAGCTTCTCTGACCAGAACCGTAACTCTTAGTTCAGAGGGGAGAAGGAGAGAGACCAGGTCAGACCACGTGAGTCAGCCGGAAAAAGAGCCAGCCATTCCCCAAACTGGGAGCTGGGGCTCCTGATGGCATCCCAGGGTGGGCTGTTTGTTTTGTTAGTGGTGATGGCAAAGAAAAGAGGCTGGTAGTTTAAAGTTCCACCCAGTTCTGCAAACATTTTGAGCACACTGTGAAACTGCCTGCATGGGGCCATCTGGGACGCAGTTGTTACTCTCTAGAAGCGTCCAGCTATCTCTCCAGGAAGGCACACTGCCATTGGCATTCAGTCAGTATGGCAAGAGAAAGAAGACTTCAAATTGGCAGAGTCAGACAGTGCAGGGAGCATGCGTTTGTGGGGTGTCTCAGCTGGGTCTTGGTAGCTGAATGGGGTGTAGAAGAAACTAAAGAGAAGGACCACTCCGGGTAGAGATTGTGGAAGCCAGGGCGCGGAGGTTAGCATATGCCATGTGCTGTGTGGAAGGTGTCCGGGAGGGTGATGAGGGTTAGGGCCTGGAAAGAGCCCACGGTCCGCCCCAGAGAGCCCAGCTGCTAAGTCAGAGAGCTTGAATTGTGTTGTGCTCAGGCCCGTACTGAGGAGAGTGTGTGGGGACCAGCAGTCCTCTCTGCAGCACTCTGCAGGGCTTTGTATTTGTCATTGCTGTGAGGACAGGGTGGGTAGAGCAGCTGCCTGCTTTCCTGTAAGGAAGCCCCGGCCATCAGCACTCTCTCTGGTTCCTGCGCCCTGGTTTCCTTGTGCCCAGCACTTCCTGGGCAGCTGAACAGAGGCAGACTAGCATTTCCCCCACTCTGAGGCTCTTTCAGGCCACAGGCCAATCCTTGCTGCTTAACTGCCTTGACCCTCCCTGATTTACCTAGCCGGCCCAGGCCTTCCTGGTGGTTATTATGTGGCTCGCCAATTGATCCAGTTAGCTGTGGTCTTCAGAATTACTTAATCCAGGGCTCGGGAGATCACTTAGTGCTTTTTGTTTGTTTGCTTGGCTGGTTGGTTTTTTGCTTTTGGGGGGAATTTTTGGTCTTCCCCCCGCAAGACAGAGTTTCTCTGTGTAGCCCTGGAACTATGTAGACCAGGCTAGCCACCACATGTAAAAATAAGGTGTGCCTTCAATCTCAGTACTTAGGAAACAGAGGCAGGCAGATTTCTGTGAGTTTGAGTTTACATAGCAAGTTCTAGGACAGTCAGGGTACATGGAGAAACTCTGTCTCAATGAATAATGAACGAACGAACCTGGCATGGTGCCCAGTGACTCTCTGAGTTTGAATTGGGGATAGCCTGGCCTACAGAGTGAGTCCAGGATAGCCAGGGATATATGGAGAAACTCTGTCTCAAAGAAACAAAAAAATTAAACATCTTACTTTGCACATATGTTTTTGCCTACATGTATATATGTAACTGTTACTGTGTTTGCTCCTTGTACTTATGGAGGCCAACAGAGGCTGTTCATCCCCTGGAATTGGTGTTACAGGTGGGTGTGAGCTGCTGTGTGGGTGCTGGGAACTGAATCTCGGTCCTCTGCAGAAGCAGCAAGTGCTCTTAACCATTAAGCCATTCTTTGTTTTTTGTTTTGCTTTTTTCGATACAGGGTCTCTCTGTGTAGCCTTGGCTGTCCTGGACTCACTGTGTAGACCAGGCTGGCCTTGAATTTACAGTGATCTGCCTGCCACTGCCTCCCGAGTGCTGGGATTAAAGGCGTGCGCCACCACAGCCTGGCAATTAAGCCATCTTTTCAACCCTTTAAAAGTTATTTAATTTTTCTTATAAGTTTATTTTTGATCCATGACAGCGGTAGTTGCTTCTTTTGGATGACAATGACCTCTGTTTTTGAAACCATACATTTCAATTCAGTCCAGACTTTTATCTTGTTTTGAAAAGGTCTGGGTTCCTAGCCTTCTAGGTTTCCTGCCCCTGAGGACTCCCTGCGTTGCCCACAAGTGTTAGTCTTGGCGTCTCAAGACACTGTGGCTCAGGTTCTGGTTCTAATACTGTGTGCCTTTGGCAAGGGCCTTCTGTCCTTTGGGCCTCTGTTTTGCGGTAAAGGAAGGTAGACTCAAGGAGTGCTGAGACTCCTTCAGTGCTGCGGCCTCACTGCACCCTGCAGAGAGAGGTGTGGCTCCAAGCAGTTTGGCTTCCTAAAAAGATGAAGTGGCTTGCCTTTATTTTGTTGGCTACAGCTGGGTCACAGCCCTTTGCCTGCTGTAAGTGCAGGGCAGCCTCAGCCTCAGGCTGTTTTGTAGCAGCAGGTGCTGAGGCTTCTCCATTTTGATTGCCTAGTTCAGAGGCTGCAGCTGGATGACAGCTTTAGGTTGCTCCCCTGAGCCTGGGTCAGGCAGCAGCACACATTTCAGGACAGCATGTCTCCTGGCTCCCAAGCTGTCTTTGGATCCATAGCAGGCTAGCCACTTGGCAAATCAAACACTGACTTCTTTTTGGTCTGAGCAGCCTCAGGTTTTACTGAACAAGATCCAACATTTAAGCACTAGGGATGCATCCCTGACAGGCTTTTCCTTCCTCGCCGAGCCACCTAGTGGGTCATCAGTGTGAAGATGATGGAGAAACAGACCCGTTGTCATGGGCTGCCCTGCCTTGAGTGTTCTTAATTAAATATACTCTTTTTTTTTCTGTTTGTCTCCAACTTTTTTTTCAATGTATTTTTAAAATTTTTATTAATTTATTCTTGTTACATCTCAATGGTTATCCCATCCCTTGTATCCTCCCATTCTTCCCTCCTTCCCATTTTCCCCTTATTCCCCTCCCCTATGACTGTGCCTGAGGGGGATTACCTCCCCCTGTATATGCTCATGGGGTATCAAGTCTCTTCTTGGTAACCTGCTGTCCTTCCTCTGAGTGCCACCAGGTCTCCCCATCCAGGGGACATGGTCAAATGTGAGGTACCAGAGTACATGAGAAAGTCATATCCCACTCTCCACGCAACTGTGGAGAATGTTCTGACCATTGGCTAGATCTGGGTAGGGGTTTAAAGTTTACCGCCTGTATTGTCCTTGGCTGGTGCCTTAGTTTGAGCGGGACCCCTGGAAATATCCCCCCCCCCTTTTTTTTTCCTTATCGAGACAGGGTTTCTCTGTGTAGCCTTGACTGTCCTGGACTCGCTGTGTAGACCAGGCTGGCCTCGAGCTCACAGTGACCCGCCTGCCTCTGCCTCCCGAGTGCTGGGATTAAAAGTGTGCATCACCACGCCAGCTCTAAATATACTCTTAATATAAGGTGGCGATTGAGACAGCATCTCTATTGGGGTACTGGGAGTGTCAGGAAGAGCCCCAGGCTTTTCTTAAAAGGCCTCAGTGTTCAGGGTAAGTCCTGGCCCCACCATGAGCAGCTAAGCCTCTTAAGAGGGAAAACATTTCCCCTCTGCTTCTAAATTAGGGCCTCTAAAGCCTCGGGTCCCAAGGAGTGCCCGTTCTAGCAGCCCCCTCCTTTTTACTCACTTGCACAGCACATTCTTGTCTTCTATGGAGCTTTGGAAAGTCAGAGAACTCCAAGGTCATTTTGTCATACAGGAGGCTTTTCCATGGAGGCTCGGTGACTTGTTAACAGTGGCACAGCTCACAGCAGATAAAATAGGAATGGAACCCATGGTGTCTTGTCTTCTTGTTCCAGTGAGTTCTGCCTTGATGCTTTCTGACAGACAGACTAGCACCGTGGCACAGCATTCTCAATCCTGCCAGGATGGTTTTGAAAATAAAGTTGCTGTGCAGAAAGCCAGAGATGGAATGAACAGTTGCTATTTGAGGGTTTGTTTTCTTTCGAGTTCTAAGTGGCTGTAGGTGGTTTGTTGAGCTGGCACAGCCTGGGTGGAGGAGGATCATAAACCCAGGGGCTGCTGCTCCATTTCTACACAGTGGCAATGTCCTAAGTCACAGCTCCCTCCCGTGCAAAGGATCAGGCTAAGTCTCCCTCTTAGCCCACTTGGGATATGGAAGGATTCAGAGACCTAAGAAAAAGTTGGCATAGCAGTCTATTGTGGCTTTCCTTTTTCTTTTTGGTTTTTTTGAGACAAAGTTTCTCTGGATAACCTTGCCTGTCTGGGCTCACTTTGTAGACCAGGCTGGCCTCGAACTCACAGAGATCCGCCTCCTTCTGCCTCCCAAGTCTGGAATTAAAGGTGTACGCTACCACGCCCAGCTTTTCTTTTTTAATTTTTTAAAAAAGGATTTACTTTTATTTCCTGTGCATTGGTGTTTTGCCTGCATGTATGTCTGTATGAAGGTCCCGAATCCCCAGGAACTGGAGTTACAGACAGTTTGTGAGCTGCCGTGTGGGTGCTGGGAATTGATCCCAGATCCTCTGGAGCAGCCTGTGCTGAGCCTCCAGCCTCCACCATTGTGTGTGTGTGAAATGTATAGCTCGGGGAAGTTTATCAGTATATTCCTGTGTAAACTCCCTCCCCCCTTTAGGCTAAGACTCCACCTTTGGCAGTCTTGACCTCATCATAGCCTCAGTACTTGGGAGGAGACAGTGTTTATATCAACAGGTGTTTCTCAAACTCTTGCAGAGCAGGGTGCTAGGTAGTGTAGGGGCTGAGAGGTGATCAGTGGCTGGCTGTTGCCTTATACTTCTACCCGTGGGTTGTGGCTCTAGTCCAAGGGAGAAGTGCAGAAGGGCTGAGAGTGTGCTCTCGCTGGGGAGGAGCAAGTATAGGACTCTGTATAGACACGGGTGCTGCCCCCAGCCTCTCCCCATCCTTTCAGTATTTGTAGACACTTTCACACTTCAGCCTCTTCCAGACAGTTCCTTTTTTTCCCCTTTAAATAAAAAAATATTAATTTTGTTTTACGTGTATAGGTCTTTTGCATGCATTCACGTCTGTGCCCTGGCGCATGTAGTGCCTGTGGAGGGCAGAAGAGGGCCTCACGTTCACAGGTCAGGCCTCCTAACCCCTGAGCCATTTCTTCAGCTTCCCGGCTGGTTCTTTGCACTCTGGGGATCTGAGAGGTGCAGGCTCCGCCTTAGAGCCGAGCCGTGCTGTTTCTCAGCCTTACCTCCCCTGGTAAGCAGGCGGGGACAAGGACATGCAGCCCAGAAGCCTATTTCTCTTCTCTCTGGGTCTTGAGACTCAGAGACTGCACATCTGAAACAATTTTGGCCTGGGTGTCTCTGCTTTCTTTGGTTGGATAATTTAAAATACAAAGTTTTCTTTTTTTCTTAAGTGAAAACAGACCTAAGAGCAACTTTTCTGATCCATTTTCCTGAAGTACAGTGGCAGTTTTAGCTGTTGACATGATGCATGGCGCTGTGGCCAATGGGAGTAAAGAAGGCCATGCCCAAACTAGGTTCCTGGTGACCCGCTTCTTTAAACCTTCCTGAGGTGGAGCCCGTGTGGAGAGGCAACACCCTGCAGTGTCCGAACGCTGCAGCCTTATCTTGGTGCGTGTGTAGGTGGTAGATAGGAAAGAAGGGCCCTGGCTCAGTCTGGCTGAGTGTTGCTCAGCTCCTCATGAGTCCCGACTCTTAGAAAGGGGAGAGAGAGCAGGGATTACCTCAGTGTGCCCCCGCTCCCGTTTTACAGATAAGAGAGAACTAAGACTTGTAACCAGAGCCAGATGTGGAGTCATGGATGGAAGAGGGGGGTAGCATGGCAGGTACCCCCTCTGCTCCCAGCCAAGTACTAAGGAAGTAGGCCAGGAAAGGAAGATACCAAGACCATCAGTTATCTGAGGGGCAGACCCAGGGAGCCATGGGCATACCGTACCATGTGACATTAAAGACTGTGGAGGGCTGGAGGGTTTTCATGCTCTCTGCCGTGTTGGTTAGCTCTGCCTTAGCAAGCTACCGTGTGCCAGATAGCTTAGCAGAAAGTGTCTTTCTGGAGATTGGAAGTCCAAGATCAGAGTGTTGGGTTGTTGGCTTTCATCTGGCCGTGCCCCCTCTCCGTCGTCATATGGCCTTTCCTTTACCATTGCCCACACTTGGTGTGTGTGTATGTGTGTGTTTGTGTGTGTGCGTGCATGTGTGTATTCATGTTTGCATATGTGGGCATGCGGATGTGGAGGCCTACTGTTGACATTGGGTATCTTCCAGGATCACTTCTCACCTTATTTTGAGGCAGGGTGTCTTTGCTAAAATTGGAAACCACCATTTTGGCCAACCCTGGCTGCTCAGCTTACTCCAGGGAATTCCTTTTTCTGACTCTCTCTGGGATTACGAATGTGTTGTCACCTTCATCTGCTTTTTATTTTATTTTATTTTATTTTATTTTTTGATTTTTCAAGACAGGGTTTCTCTGTGCTAGCCTTGGCTGTCCTAGACTCACTTTGTAGACCAGGCTGGCCTCGAACTCACAGCGATCCACCTGCCTCTGCCTCCTGAGTGCTGGGACTAAAGGCGTGTGTCACCATGCCCGACCATCTGCTTTTTAAAATTGGTTCTGGGGGTCTAAACTCACATCTTCAGGCTGTGGCAAGTCCCGAGCCATCTCCCTAGTGCCTCTCTCCCTTCTAAATATCTTTATTCTGTCCCCTAATCTTTTGACAGTTCTGTTTATTTCATGTATGTCTGTATGTAGCCATTTGCCATACTGCATGTGTGGAGATTAGAGGACAGCTGTGGGGTCAAGTCTGTCTTCTGTTGTATAGGTCCTGGGGATTGAACTCAGATCATTAATCTCTAGTTCCACCTCTTGTTTTTTTGAGACCAGTGCTCAAGTTTTGTAGTCCAGGAGCCAGAACCCAGCACTTCATGTGTGCTAAACCAGCACTCTAACTACTAGACTATATCCTCAGCACTCTGTGTTTTGAGACAAGTCTTGCCTAGCTCAGGCTGGCCTAGAACCCATGGCCATCTTACTGTTTTTGCCTCCTAAGAGGTGACATTATAGCAGCAATGCATTATGCTCAGTCAGGAAGCCTATTTTCTGATTACTTCCTACTCTGCATCCTTTTCTATACTCCTGGAGTATGATCTAGCACTGTTGTGATGTATTCAAGGGAGCATAGATTATTTTCATCCAATATTTCCATTTCTGATAAATCAGTGCACTTTGGAGTTTTGTTACTCTCACATACTTGACATGTCTTGTCGGCTGTGTTTCCAGGGACATCAGGTGGTGCTCATGAGCAGTCTGCTGTTGGGCTTAGCGATGGAGGTTGAACCCAGGGCTTTGCTCATGCCAATCAAGAGCTTTCCAGCCTCAGACTTGGAGCACAGGCTTCTGGTCCTCCTGCCTCCACTTCCCAAGGGCTGGATTATTAGCATGTGCTGCCGTGTCTGAGTTTGCAGTGCTGGGGATGGAACCTAGAGCTTTGCAAATGCTAGACAGATACTTTGTCACAGCCTCCAGCTCTGTTTTAATTGTGGCAAAATCTTTTTGGTTTGTGTCTTTGTTTTGAGACAGGGTTTCTCTGTGTAACAGTTCTGGGTGTCCTGGAAGTCACTGTAGACCAAGCCGTGCTAGCCTCAAACTCACTACGATTCCCTGCTTCTGCTGGGATTAAAGGTGTGGGCCATCACCACACAGCTACTCCTGTGCTTAATTAAAAGAAAATTTTTTGTTTTTGTTTATGTTTTTCAAGACAGGGTCTCTCTTGGCTGTCTTGGACTCGCTTTGTAGACCAGGCTGGCCTCGAACTCACAGCGAGCGACCCACCTGTCTCTGCCTCCTGAGTGCTGGTATTAAAGGCATGTGCCACCACGCCCAGCTTTAAATTTTAAAAAATATATTCATTTATTATGTATACAGTGTTCTGCCTGCATGTAACTGCTGCAGGCCAGAAGAGGGCACCAGATGTCATTGTAGATGGTTGTGAGCCACCATGTGGTTGCTGGAACTGAACTCAGGGCCTTTGGAAGAACAGCCAGTGCTCTTAACATCCGAGCCATCTCTCCAGCCCCTGTGTTTGTGTTTACTCTTAATTAAAACTGTTCTTATGCTTGGTTCCTTTCTGCCATTAAGACGAGCTGTTTCTCAAAACAAGATGCGATAGTGGAAGAGTTCTGGAGTCAGAGGAACTAAGCTGGAATTTGAGCTCCAGCTCTTCCCAGCTGCAGTTGATTTCCTTTGAGACAGGAGCTCATTACTTCAGGCCGACTTGGCACTTCCTGCGGACCGCCTTAGTCAGGAGGTCTCCTGCCTCCAAGTCCTAAGAGCTGGAATTACAAGCTGATCCACTGCTACTCTTGTTAACAGGTGTTGGCATTAAGTTACTCTGCAGCAAGGGTTTGTCAGCTCACCTGACTGCGGGAAAGGGCAGGGTGCGGCTGGACTCTGCGCTGCCAGTCACCTCCGTTCTCTCAGCTCCCTTGTAAGTCTCGTCATTGTCTAGTTGGCCAGCTTGGTTTATTGCTTTGTTCCTGGAAATTCATCCTACCTCTTTTTGTCTCCCATCGCAGTTAGAAAGCTCAAAAGAAGATTCTGATTGGCTGCTGGGGTCATGTGTTCATGACTAGCCAATCACTACAAGCCAGAGAGTGTCAAGTCTGTGGATGACAGGCCTACCTCACCCCTGTGATAGGGAAGCAGTCTATTTGCAAAGGCTTGGGCTTTAAGGGTTGGTCTTTTGGAAAGATGTTCATTTTCTCTCTCCTGTTTCCTGATCTGGCACATTGCTCTGCTGGGGTGTGCTCTGCTAGTTGTTAAGGCTGCAGACCTGAGTTCTGCTCTTAGGCCCTTTCCTTCCCTGGCTGCCTGTCAGGGTCTGCTGAGCGCCCTGCCCAGGGTTTGGACGTCCTGTGCATGGGCTTGTCTCTGAGCACTTGCTGTGTGCCAGGGACCCTGAGGGAGTGGGGCACTGCCTGCTCTTCAGGGCCCACAGACATGCATCAGGGCTCCAGGACGCTCAGGTTCTGTGCCCTAGTTTTGTATGGACCAAGCACAGGCTGCCTTTTCCCAGAAGGAAGGAAGTCTCTTTTTTTTTTGGTCCTGCTTCGCCTGCTGCCATTTGGACAGGGCACTGATGTGCCTGTCTCTGCAGCCCTCTCTCTGTGACTGACTGAAAGGAGGGGAGCTTTGGTCTCTTGCTCCCCTCTTCTAACAGTCCCACACACCGGGAGCCTTTTCTGCTGACATTCCTCTCTCTCCATTCCACACAGCCGTCCCCAGCCCCCAGCCCTCTGTTGTCACCTCAGTTGCCAGGGCACTCTGATGCTTGCTGAGGCAGAAGGGGGCTTTGTTGGCATGGATTCAGCTGGAAAAGAAACAGTGCATCCCAGCCTGGGAACGGAAACCGAGGGCAGGCAGCTCTCCTCTGTCCCAGAGCAGGCGGCTCACCCAGGCTAAGGGCGCCAGCCCAGGCCGGGCTTGTAAGGGGAAGCGTGTCACACTTGTTTTCTTGCTTCCTTTCTTCTGTTTTTTGGTTTTGGTCTGCCCCAGCTCCCACCCCCCACCCCTGAGACAGGAACTCTCCGTGTAGCCTTGGTTGTCCCAAAACTCCATCTGTAGACCAGGCTGGCTTTGAATTCACAGAGATCCATCGGCCTCTGCCTCCCAAGTCTTGGGGTCAAAAGGTATGTGCTACCAGGCCCAGCCACCACACTCTTTTTTTTTTTTTTTTTTTTTTTGGTTTTTCGAGACAGGGTTTCTCTGTGTAGCCTTGGCCGTCCTGGACTCACTTTGTAGACCAGGCTGGCCTCGAACTCACAGCGATCCGCCTGCCTCTGCCTCCCGAGTGCTGGGATTAAAGGTGTGCGCCACCACCGCCCGGCACACCACACTCTTTTAGAAAACATTTTCTTAGGATATTATTTTATATCCTATTACCTATAACTTGGTTTCTGTGAGGAATCTGTATCATAATTATGTTTGCTTTTCTGGCTGCTTTAAAAATTTTCTTATCTCTATTTTGAGCACTTTTGTTGTACTCTGGGATGTGTGTGTGTGTGTGTGTGTGTGTGTGTGTGTGTGTGTGTGTGTGTATTTAGGGTTCATTTTGCTTACATCATTATTTTTTGAAACTTTTTCTACCTAGTATTATTTCTTTTTCTTTATTGTTTTTGTTTTTGTTTTTTCAAGACAGAGTCTCTCTGTGTTAGCCTTAGACCAGGCTGACTTTGAACTCACAGCGAACTGCCTACCTCTGCCTCCCAAGTGCTGGGATTGAAGGCATGAGCCACCACGCCTGGCTTCAGGTTTGTTTGTTTGTTTGTTTATTGGGGGTAGTTTTTGCTGTTGTGAATTCACATTTACCAGTCTCTCTCCTGCATTATAAATCCCCAGGTAGTCCTTTCTTTAAGTCTCCTATAATTTAATTAACAATCTCCTATAATATAATTAAAAGTCTTATCCTTTAAATCTCTAGTAACTCAGTTTAGTTAAAAAATATCTGCTATTGAAATATTTTGAACATAGAGCATAGTTAAAGCTGTGTTTGTTGTTGTTGAGTCAGTCTTGCTGTTAAACTCTGGCTGCTAGCCTAGTACTTATGATATAGCCCAGTCTACTTAAACTTGAAGCAATTCTCCTGTCTCAGCCGTCCAAGTGCTAGGATTATAGGCATGCCTGGTTTGTAGCAGTTATAACTACCTAGTGTCCTGGCTGGGGCTATGGATATAGCTCAGTTGTCAGAGTGACTGCCTTGAGTGCAGGAAGGCTGGGTTATTTCCTCAGAATTATATAAGCTGGATATAGTAGTTCTGCTTATAATCCACCTGTAAGCCCAGTATGCAGGAGACATATGCAGGAAGAGCGGAAGTTCAAGGTCATTTTTGCCTACATGGGTGACTTTAAGGCTAGCCTGGGCTATCTAAAACCCAGAGGCTGGAGAGATAGCTCAGCAATCAAGAACACTTTGGCATAGGACCCAGGTTCAATTCTCAGCACCCATATGGCAGCTCACATCTGTCTGTAACTCTGATTCTAAGGGATCTGATGCCCTTTTCTGACCTTTGCAGACTTCTGTATATGCATGGAGTGTGTGCATCCCACACACTCCCCACAACCCCGCACAGAGACACATAGAGATGCATAAATATATAAAAATAAAACAAATAAATATTTAAAAAATACTCAGTCTCTTGGGAGGCTGAGGCAGGTAGATCTTTGTAAATTCGAGGCCAGCCTGGTCTATACAGCAAGTCCAGGACAGCCAAGGCTATGTAGAGGTCTCACAAAACCAAACCAAACCAAAACCCAATCTCAAAGCAAAAGTCCCTTCTAATTCTGATGTCTGTGCTCATGCAGTGTTACTTTGTAACTTTTTGAGGTTTTTCTTTACATTATGATCATTACTCCCTCCTTACTGTACATGATCAGAAAGTTGTGGCTGAATCTCAAATGTAAACTTTTGTTTCATAATAATTTCTGTACTCCTATAGATTTTTTTCCCCCTTGGAAACTGTTTTGTCTTTGTTTTTGTTTTTGTTTTTGTTTTTGTTTTTGTTTTTCCAGACAGGGTTTCTCTGTGTAGCCTTGGCTGTCCTGGACTCACTTTGTAGACCAGGCTGGCCTCGAACTCACATTGATCCACCTGCCTCTGCCTCCCAAGTGCTGGGATTAAAGGCGTGCGCCACCATGCCCGACTTCTGTTTGTCCTTTTAAGATCTGTTATGTATGACTAACCATGATGGTACAGATGAGCAATGCCAGTACTCAGGGATCTGAGGCGAAGGGCTGTGAATTTGAGCCAGCCTGGATTCCATGTTGAGGGTTTATCTTAAAACCCCCACAGTGGGCGGGTGAGGGGTGGGCTTGGAGAGTTGGCTCAGAGGTTAAGAGCACTGGCTTTTCTTCCAAAGGTCCTGAGTTCAATTCTCAGCAACCACATGGTGCCTCACAACCACCTAAAAGATCTGGTGTCCTCTTCTGGCCTGCTGGCTCACATCCAGGCAGAATACTGTATAATAAATAAATAAATCTTAAAAAAAAAAATCAACATCTGAGAGGTGGTCACCCACACCTTTAATCTCAGCACTTGAGAGGTAGAGGCAGGCAGATCTCTGTGAGCTCAAGTCCAGCCTGGTCTACAAAGTGAGCCCAGGACTATTATACAGAGAAACCTGTACTGCACTCCCATGCCTTTCCTGGGGAGGCTGAGGCCATGAGACATGAGGGGGTCTTACTTGAGACATCATTTGGAGCCCAGGGTGTGTGTTGGAGGTGCTGTTGGGTCCCAAGTGTCCTTCAGAGAGCAGAGGGAGCGCTGTGGTTCAGAACGCCCATCTAGGTTCTTGTCTGTTCCTTTAGTGGCCTCATGCCAGCTGTCCAGCTTGGTTTCCTCCTGAGGGATGCTAAACGTCCAGAACCGTTGATGGGCTGTAGCAGGCTCTGCGGTGTCCTGGAGGGTACGTGCCTCTTCTAAAGCTGGCCAAGGGTGGGCTGCATGGTGAAGCCCTGTCTCAAAACAACCAGAGACAGATGGATGAAAAGGCTGCTCTTAGCTCTACAGATGTGTACCAGGCTACAGAGTGGGCTCAGTGTTGCCAGACAGCATTTGCAGAGGAAGACCCAAATGTGGGTTAGGGATAAAATATATAAATATAAATTTACCCATTGAGACCTTTTGTCTGTTTTTTATTTTATTTTATTGAGGCAGGGTCTCATATAACCTAGTTTCGTGTTAAGCCTACTGTGTGTAGCTAAGGATGACCTTGAACTTCTGGTCCTTCCGCCTCCACCTCCAAGTGCTGGAATTACAGATGAGTGCTGCCATGTGAATTTGTTTTTCTTCCTTGAGACTGACTGGTTCTCACTTTTGAAGCCCATGCTGCCTCAGCCTCATGAGTGCTGACTGGCAGCCTTGTGTCACCACGTCTGCCTAGGACACATTTTAATAAGACAAGTTTTAATGAAGACACAGAATAGCAAAGACCTATGTGTGGGCTATACAGGTTCTCAGTTTGAGTTTCTGAGAGCTGTTGTAGTGGAATTCAGCATGGCTGGTAAACAGGAAAGGGCCTTGGCTTTGGGTAGATCTCATTAGCCAGGGCTAGGCCACTTTCTCTGCTAAGGTCTTAAGTTCCATGGCCTGCCCTGAGTTGTCACCAAGGCTACTTCCTGGTTGCCTGCCATGTCTGGGAAGTGAATCCCCTTGGGATCAGGGGTGGGCTGAGTGGAGAGCACTTGTCTAGCACACACATGGCCCTAAACACAGAAACAGAAGTCCCCACTGCTTCCTTCCCAGACAGAACCCTCATGTAGCAGAGCCATGGGAAGCCGTTAGCTACCATCTTGGGAGTAGGAGGTGTCGGCCACAGTGACCTCTGAACTCTTTGCTTTCGTGGGTGAATTCCCTTCTCCCCTTCCTTCCTTGCGGTTTTTCGAGACAGGGTTTCTCTGTGTAGCCTTGGCTGTCCTGGACTCACTTTGTAAACCAGACTGGCTTTGAACTCACAGCAGTCCACCTGCCTCTGCCTCCCTAGTGCTGGGATTAAGGCGTGTGCCACCACGCCCAGCTCGCCTCTCCTTTCTTGTGTCTCAGGCCATTCCTTCCGACAGTCTAAAACAGTCTCCTTTTACTAAGGTCTCTGCTGCCTCTCTCCAGGTATAGTCACAGATGGCTCACTGCCCCTTAATAATAAACCACTGAGCCCTGTGCTCTCAGAGTTGAAGGAATCCCAGCGGGAATTGACATGGAGAGAAGAAAAGTGTATGGGCAAGTGACAGTCTGAGAAGCAAAGTTCTTCACAAGAGCTCTTGCCCTTCCAGAGCAAAGGTTGTTTTAGCCCCTGAGGCTATTATGGGGTAAGAGGATGAGGGCACTAACAGCCGAGCTGGGGACCCACTGCCTCCCTGCTTTCACACATTCAGGGGTGTGTTGTGTCTGTGAGGACTCTAGGAGACACAGACCTGGCACTAGGGAGGATGCCTTCCTTTCCTTGGCAGCTCACAAAACTGCCCCTTGTTAACTTGGTTCAGGGTCACTAACCTATATAGAGAGATGCTAAGGTGGTGGTTTTTAAAACCAGTTTAAAATCTATTGGGAAGCAATTTTTTATCCAGTCAGAGAATTTTATTGCCTGCTATCTTGGATTGCTAGCTGGTAGTTTCTGGGCAGACTGAGCCTCCCCCGATGCCTTGGTGCCAGATTACTAGCTAGAGGTGCAGAAGGCAAAGCGATGGCTCAAGCAGAAGCAGGCCAGCTGCCTGCTGTTCTCCACAGTGAAAGAGTAGGTCCTTTGCAGACAGGCAGCCTGATTTTGATCCTCTGGCTGCTTCTTTCTTTCTTTCTTTCTTTCTTTCTTTCTTTCTTTCTTTCTTTCTTTCTTTCTTTCTTTCACACTGATTTGTGTGTGTATGTGTGTGCGCTCTCACATGTCACAGTGTGCTGGTAGAGGTCAGAGGACAGCTTATAGGAATTCTCCTTTGACCATGATGGCCTCAGAGATCGAGCTCCTGTCATCAAGCCTGGCAGCAAGATGACCTCTTGAGTCATCTTACCAGCCCCGCCCCCTACTTTGAGACAAAGTGTCATCTGTTCCAGGAGGCCTCAAACTAGCTGTGTAGCCAAGGATGGCTTTGAACTTCTGACCTTCCTGACTGTGCCTTAGTGCTGGGAATGTAGGCCTGCACCACCACACCTGGTTTCTGTGCTGGGCTCTGAGCTATATCCCTGCCTCTGTGTATGACTTGGACAGGTGATGAACTCTTTGTGCCTCAACACCCTTATCTGTTGCGTAAGACAATAATAACACCTACCTATGGGGTTGCTGGGAGGGTGGTAGATGACCAGTAACCCCCCTCCAAAAAAAGGGCCAGTGAACATGTAAAGTGCCGACTGTGACACCTGTCGTGCTGGAGAGTACGCTGGCCACGGCAAGGAAAGAGGCAGAGGGGGAAGAAGCAGGCAGAATGGAGTGGGTGCCCCAGTCAGCAGCATTCTCGTGGAGATTTATCTTCCCTCTGACCATGAAGGTGTCAGTACCACTCTTTTTTTTTTTCCTCCTTTATTAATTTATTCTTGTTACATCTCAATGGTTATCCCATCCCTTGTATCCTCCCATTCTTCCCTCCCTCCCAATTTCCCCTTATTCCCCTCCCCTATGACTGTTCCTGAGGGGGATTACCTCCCCCTCTATATGATCATAGGGTATCAAGTCTCTTCTTGGTAACCTGCTGTCCTTCCTCTGATTGCCACCAGGTCTCCCCGTCCAGGGGACATGGTCAAAGGTGAGGCACCAGAGTATGTGAGAAAGTAATATCCCACTCTCCACTCTACTGTGGAGAGTGTTCTGTCCATTGGCTAGATCTGGGTAGGGGCTTAAGGTTTACCGCCTGTATTGTCCTTGGCTGGTGCCTTAGTTTGAGCGGGACCCCTGGGCCCAAATCTGCCTATCATAATGTTCTATTTGTAGGCTTCTAGGACCCTCTGGGTCCTTCTACTTTGCCTTTCTCCCATGATTCTCTCATCTAGAGTCCCACTAGAATGTCCTCTCCTCTGTCGCAGTTTGTCAGTACCACTCTTACTGTGCACCCGACAAAACACAGTCAGAGAGGTCTAATAACTTAACGGGTCTCTTGCTCAGCATAGGGCCAAAAGTCTTCTGATAACAAGCCCCATGATCCTTTCCCTTATGCCCTAGTGCTAATTGGCTTCAGCCAACCGTTGGGAATGACTAGGCTGGCATTGGCTTGAGGATAAGATGCTTTTGTAGGGGCTGGAGAGACGGCTCAGTGGTTAAGAACACTGACTGCTCTTCCAGAGGTCCTGAGTTCAATTCCCAGCAACCACATGGTGGTTCACAGTCATCTGTAGTACGACCTGATGGCCTCTTCTGGTGTGCATGAAGACAGCATACTCATATACATAAAGTAAATAAATAGGTCTTTTAAAAAAGCTGCTTTTGCATGTGATACATGTATGGATGCGGATGTGTGCTGGTATGTGTGCACAGGTGTGTGGAGGCAGAGATCAGTGTCAGGCATCTTCTTTTTTTTTTTTTTTGGTTTTTTTTTTTTTTTTTTGGTTTTTTGAGACAGGGTTTCTCTGTGTAGCCTTGGCTGTCCTGGACTCGCTTTGTAGACGGCATCTTCTTTAGTTATCTTCTACGTTGTTTTTGTGGCAGGGTCCTCACTGAGCCTAGCATTCACTGATTGTGCCAGCCTGTCTGGCCATGAGCTCTAAAGATCCGCCCCCCTTCAGCTCCCCAGCTCCGGGCACTGGTGCGCCTACCTGGCTTTGTACATGCTTGCTGGGGTCAGAGCCCACATCCTTGTGCTTATGATGCAGAAAGTACTTGTTTTCCCCAAGCTGTGGGGTTTGTTTGCTTTTTGTTTTTCAAGACAGGCTTCTCTGTATGTCCGTTATTGCCCTGGAGCTTGCTGTGTAGACCAGGCTGGCCTCATTAAACGCACAGAGCTCTGCCTGCCTCTGCCTCCTGTGTGCTGGGATTAAAGGCATGCGCCACTACTGCCCAGGCCCAAGCTGTGCTTTCCAAGTATTGACATGTATATGTCTGTGTGTGCACGTGTACACTTTTTTTTATTTTTGGGAGGCTGATGGTTATAATTTCTTGCCAAAATGGGTCTGTTCAGAAGTTCTGCGTTTATATATGCCAGTGACAGACTTTTTGGAGCATGTATTACGTGTCGGGCTGTGTGCTCAGCGTGTCATATATACACACCTCATTCTAACCAGCCCAGCAGCCTCATGAGATTGGCGCTGTCACAGTGAGGGTTAGTGGGGCTAAGAAGTTGGCTCAGGCTGGGCGTGGTGGCACACGCCTTTAATCCCAGCATTTGGGAGGCAGAGGCAGGAGGATCACTGTGAGTTCGAGGCCAGCCTGGTCTACAAAGTGAGTCCAGGACAGCCAGGGCTACACAGAGAAACCCTGTCTCAAAAACAAAAACAAACAAACAAACAAACAAAATAAAAACCAAAAAGAAAAAAGAAGAAGAAGAAGAAAAGAAGAAGAAAAGAAAAGAAATTGGTCCAGGGTAGCAATGGTAGAGCTAGACTTGGAAGCTGCCCACCTGGACTCCTGAGCCACTGTTAGAACATGCTGTAACCAGTAGACCTGAAGTTTGCTAGGCCGTGTGGTTGTCCACAGAACACATCATAAGCTATTTCAGTACCTCTGGGTGGTTCAGCATTCTGTGAGATTGTTAATTGTGGGGCTTGTTTCTTTCCTCTTTGTCTGTGCTAAACAGATAAGAAGCCTCTTTTCTTCTAGAATATTCCTTTGCAGAGAGTACTGTACTCCCTGTGTGTTTGCTGATGAAGTCAGCAGGGTTTCAGGCTCCCATTTCCTGGTCATACACAAGTACTTATTTTACCATCTCTAAATGGAGTGCATTAGCTCCGGGCCACGGAGAGCAAATTAGGGGAGCAGGGAGATAGATCACGAGAATGAGGCTGCTTGGAAAAATGTGTCTGTGCTTCTGGCCTGAACTCCCAGCTGTGTGGGAGTTAATGCACTGATGTCGGGATACCATCCCAAGGCTGTTGCAGAATGCAGCTGGCTGGTCCACAGGTAAGCCTGAAACAAAGCAGCCCATCTGGGCTTTAAACGTGCATTTTGGCTTCTTTTTGTTTTTGTTTTTGTTGTTTTGTTTTTCTAGACAGGGTTTCTCTGTGTAGCCTTGGCTGTCCTAGACTCACTTTTTAGGCCAGGCTGGCCTCAAACTCCAGTGTCTACCTTCCTCTGCCTCCGGCATTTTGGCTTCTTAAGCTTACAAAAAAAATGTTATTACATTTATTTAAGAGGGGTGTGTGTGTGTGTCTGTCTGTCTGTCTGTTCCCGGCCCCCCCCCCCCCCCGGGAGATCTCATTAAGATCATCAGGCTTGCTGGCAAGTGCCCTTGCCTACTTACTGGTCCATCTCACTCTCAGTGGACCTGGTTTCTGAGGAATTCTGTTGTTCATTCGACGGCCCAAGTTGATCCTGCTGCCTTCACACAGGGTAGGAAAGTGAGAACTGCACCTGGCGTAGGCAAGATGTGCAGTGCCTACTCAGAGAAAACATTCTCAACCTGGGGCAATGCTTTGGCTCCCCCAACCCCTCCCCCTTGTTTTCTTTTATTTTTCTTTTTTTGTTTTTCAAAACAGGATGTCTCTGTATAACAGCCCTGGCTGTCCTGGAACTCTCTTTGTAGACCAGGATGGCCTTCACCTCACAGAGTTTGGCCTGCCTCTGCCTCCCCAAGTGCTGGGATTAAAGGTGTGTGCCACCATGCCTGGCTGTCTTCTTAAGATAGGGCCTTATGCTATTGCCCAGGCTGGCCTTGGACTGCAGATGTAAACCACTATGCCTGGCCTCTTCTAACTAAGGACTTAGAGCAAATGGAATCGTTTTTCAGTTCTTCCACGGGTCAGCACAAATCTTAAACAAGATTTGCAAAGGACAGAGTTTAGGAATGAGGTGGGAGCTCAGTTCCTAGCTCACACTGGGCAGCCCACACCACCTTAACTCTAGCTCCAGGGATCCAACCGCCTCTCCAGCTGGCAGCTGCTTCTACAGAAGGACTGGCCTCTTTGGCTTTGGATAACTTTGTGGTTTTTGACGTTGTATCTTTTCTTGCTCTTATACAAAGGACAGATGAGCCCCAGCCCTGCTTTCAGCAAAACGATCAGTGGCTTGATACCTAGTTGTGGTCTCCTAGATCAGTGGTCTCCAAAAATATTCATTCCCAGCAGAATGAGGCAAGAACCCTTGAGGGGAGCCAGAGGAGGTGAGGCATGCCCTCACTGCCCACCCAAGTCCTGGAGTGCACGCCAAGCCGCTTTGGGGTCTTCATCGTCTCACGCTAACATTGGCGGCCACGGCTGTGGGTTTGGGGAAAACATCCTCTGTTTCCTGTGTGGTTTATGCTGGTTGGGAAGAAGTGCACACCCCGCCTCACCCCCACCCCATCCTTCTGGTGCCTTCAGTTTTAATCATGGCTTTAGGAAGGACTGCAGACACAGCCGTCCACTTAGGAGAGAGCTGGTTTCCAGAGGGAGTGTGTATAGACATGCTCTCTTCACACCTGGTGGGAGGCTGTTTTCACCTATGCTGAATTTGGGCCAGATCACAGCAGGCAGACCTCTCTTCTGTCAGGAGAGTCTAGGTGACCTTGGCCTAGAGGAAGGAAGTCTTCTTGGGTTGTACTGAACTGCTGTCACTTCCAGGTGCCTTGGAGAAGGGGTTTCTAGTCCTGGGTGAGTGTTTCCCCCACCACTTTCTGTGCTTCTTACCGTGCATCTTGCATGCTGTCTTTTAAATCGCTGCTAGGAGGGTCTAATGAAGCAACTGTCTGGAGACCAATGTTTATTTCAACATGGTTGCAGTTGCTTTTGCTTCAGCTTTCAGAGCCAATAAAGCTGGTTATTAGATTTTGTAATTGCTGCTGTAATTACTGTCTTGGAATTGGCAAAGGCATAATTAAATATGGTGATTTCAGGCTTTTTTTCTCATCTAAAAGCAACCTCTTAAACTTCTGTTAGGGTTAAATTTGGGCTATTAAAGCCGGTGTGTTTACAAATGACACCGAGTCTGTGGCAGAGGATGGATTTCTTTGGATGCCTCCTCCTTGAAGATTTGGCTTTGATGAACAGCTGTTCCTTAGCCTCCAGATTGTTTCTCTAATCCAACCATCCAGAATTTGGGAAGGTTGGCAAGTCATTACTAGCCAGTTTGCATTTATTTATGTAACTTCTGGGTTTTGGCTGTGTGGACTTTGCCTACTTAGGAAAGCAAGTCTGGTTGCAAATCAGGTTAAAGTTGTGTATGTTGGTTCATACCTATAATCCTAGCACCTAGGAGGCTGAGACAGGATGATTGCTGAGAGTTCCGGACCAACCTGGGTTATACAGTGAATTCCAAGCCAACCCGAACCATAGTATAAGGACTTGTCTTGCTGGGTATAGTGGCGTACGCCTTTAATCCCAGCACTCAGGAGGCAGAGGCGGGCGGATCTCTGTGAGTTCGAGGCCAGCCTGATCTACAAAGTGAGTCTAGGACAGCCAGGGCTGTTACATAGAGAAACCTGTCTTAAAAAACAAAACAACAACAAAAAGGACCGTGTCTCCAACTCCCTGCCCCAAATAGATATCCAGGTGGGATGAAGGGAGTTTTACTTGAGACAGTGTTCAGTGTTCAGAAAGAAGTGTGTCGCTTGGCCTGTGGAGCATCAGTTACCCTCCACTGCAGCTCCCCATGCTTGTAAGGTGCAGGAAGTGAAGTGATTGGTACTTGTGTGTCCACACATATTCTTGTGGGCCAGATGCTGACCAAACGGCACTTTTCAGGCTTACTTTACTTGCAAAACATATTTGAGGGGTTTCTCAAGAGTGTGCCCTTTCTCTTTTGACTTGTCAGATAATTGAAAAATACAGAAGTTAGATGGGGTAGGAGAAAAAAAAAACACCCCACAGTCTCTGCCACACACTGGCCTGGGAAACCCACTGCCTTCTGGGATGAGCTTTTATAAGTCCGCAGAAGGTGGTGACTCTGGAGGCTAGGGTGTTTGCTGGGACCTTTTTCTAGTTTTTGCACACTTGCCTTACAGTGAGTGGTTTGCAAAAGATTTTCTTGTATGAATTAAGAAGGCAGAGAGAGGTGTACCCCACCTGAAGACTCCTATATAGAATACATGCTCCTCCAGTTACAATTCTAAGTGGACGGTATCATTAAATACAAAATGAATTCAGTACACCTTACATAGCTACCCTAAGTGCTAGGATGGGACCATTTGTATATGAAAAGACAATAAAACACGCAATTAAAGATTCAGCTTGGTATATAGTAACTAACTGCATCCCAGTTGGTCTGCAAAGATGGCTAGAACCTTCTAGGAGTCACTTTTGAGTTTGTGGTGTCAAGAAACTGTGGACAAGAGCTAGGAGGAGCTGAGCTGTCCCTTCCACACACTGGGATGCAGTACAGTTATCTGTAAAGCTCTCAGTGGAGAAGTGCACAACTGAGTTACCAAATCATCATCATCTTCTTCTTCTTCTTCTTCTTCTTCTTCTTCTTCTTCTTCTTCTTCTTCTTCTTCTTCTTCTTCTTCTTCTTCTTCTTCAAGTGTTTTAAGTAACTTTACAGTTCTCTGTTGAGTGTTCATAGCTATCCTGTAAAGTATGTGTCCTACAGGCTGTTGGGTACACACTTGGAAGCTGAAGGAATGTGTTAACCTGTATGACATACAAAGAAACACCTCTGTAGAGCAGGTGGTTGTGACGGCAGCCTGTGGGGGTGGCGCTGGTGCACACGCCCCAGATGAGGGAGAAGGAGTGCAACCGTGCATGTAGGTACGTGCAGGTACGGGCAGCTTCCCTCCCTCAGCCCAGCCCAGGCCAGCTGTTAGTTCCTGAGACTATAAGGGGAAGGAAGGGACCTGGGTTTGAGCAGGGAGATGTGGTTTGGTTCTAGCTTTGCCACAGATTTGCCTTATTGAATTACTTGTCTTGACTGGACCTCAGACAAAATGATCTTTTTCTACAGACTGGGAGTTTAGAGAGCAGACACCATTGATCTGACCAAATGGTCAAACTCCAGAACCCTCATCTTCAGTTTTGTTGATTGTTTTCCGTTACAGAGAATGCTGCACTAACCATCTCTAGGATGGGGCTTTCTGGTTTTGTTCATTTAATTTTCAGACAGAACTTACTGACTCAGAGAGCCAGAAACATCTTTATGCTGTGCTCTGTTGCCATCTTACTCTTAGAAGCATAACAATTGACAGGATTGTTGGCTTTTGAGTGACAGCATTGTAACCCAAACTGATTTAGTGTTTGCTTCAGTCATTTAGTTGGTGTGAAATGTTACCTTAACGGTGCTTTACAATAATCAGAGCCATCAGGGTTTTGGCTGTGATACCTGCCTTACTAATATGCTCTGCCCATTTGTTTACTCTTCACCGTGAACCTAGAAGGGAAGCTAAGCCACTTGCCCACCCATGTCTGTGAGCTACAGTTTGACCCCAGAACATGTCTTTACTCTGAGGGTCTGTCCATACTTTGATTTTTGCAGCAGGTGTGGTGCCAGAGAATTTAAACTTGTATTTACATCTTCTTTGCTGTCTGATGGTGAGATGTGTGAACCTGTGTGTTTTCTGAGAGAAGTGAATGTAGAAGATGTTATTAGTGCTCTTACAGCGGGAGCAGCCGCTGGGGTGGGTGTGGTCCGCTTGAGAAGGGCTCAGCATCTTCTCCCGTCTTGGCACGCCAGGCATTCTCAGATCTGCTTTCTCCCCTCCAGCGGCGCTGCAGGCCCTGAAGCGCAAGAAGAGGTATGAGAAGCAGCTGGCCCAGATCGACGGCACCTTGTCAACCATCGAGTTCCAGCGGGAGGCCCTGGAGAACGCCAACACCAACACGGAGGTGCTCAAGAACATGGGCTATGCCGCTAAGGCCATGAAGGCTGCCCATGACAACATGTACGTGCCACGCTGGGGACTGGGCAGCTGGAGGGGAAATGTTGCTTAGGTGTGGCCTGCTGGGCTTGGCTCCCTCTTTGGTTCTAGGTTATTGTGATAGGTGTAATTTCAAGTTGGGAACGGCCTCTTGGCCACCCCTGTTCACATTGGAGAACCCCCACCCCCACCCCGTCGGCCTCCTCCCCCTCCCCCACCCCGGTGCTGAGTGCATAGAGTACGTAGACGGTCCTGGGCCCTGCCATGTGTGCTTCCCCCAGGCCTCTGAATCTGTTCTCACGTTTGCTTTGAGGGACATTTTTGCCTCTCCCTAGGATGGTTGCATCTCATGCTAGTGGCCCAAGGACTAAATACCATCCTGGTTCCAGTTGTAAAGGGTGGAGTCTCTCCATGAAAACCTCTGCACTTATTTTGGTTTGATGATACTTGAGCAGGCACAGAGCACTTGCCGCTTTGGCTGCTCAGCCCGTGCTCTAGCACAGGGGTCTGCAGAGTGCAGCTTCTGGCCTGCCATGTAGAGCAGCTGTGCCTCCCTTCACATCCTGCCTGGAGCTGGTCTCCTAGCCGTCTCCATAGACCGCATTAAAGTATCTGTTCATGGGCTGTGAAACTGCTGCTCTTTGCTCTAGAAACAGGAGGTGCCAGAACAGCGTCTTCACATAAGTGAGGTGTGGGCTGTGCTGCTCGGGCTAAGGCCTCATCCCTTGATTTCTGTTTCCCCGGATAGTAAGCAGTGTGTATGTTTTAAAGTACACAAACCATTGTGATAACTGTGTGCATGGCACAGTGTGTAAACCCCACACGCTTGCCTTGCCTTTGGGACCTAATAGAGGTGCTACAGGTGTTGGAGTAGGGAGGGGCCTTTCTGGAGTGACTCATGTTCAGAGTTGCCTTGGGGCTTGAAGACGAGGTCTCGGTGCAGGAGTTAAAGTCCTGTGATCTCATTTTGATGTGTTTCTGATCTAGGCTGAGGGGGTGGTCCTTGATTCTCCCTGCTGCAAAGCCTGCTCTCCTTGGGTGCGAACTAAGTAACGGCTAAAGACATGTCCATCTGCTTGATTCTGAGTCTCGATTCTGCATCTATTTTGAGTGTGTATGCCCACACCTGTGTGTATGTTGGGGGTCAGAGGACAACTTTGTGGAGTCAGTTCTTTCCTTCCACGCTTATGTGGGTTTTGGAGCGAGAACTCTGGTCACCAGGCTTGCAGTGCAAACACATAATTGGTTGAGCTGTCTTGCTGGCTCATGATGCTCAGTTTTAAAGGGAAGAAGTGAGGCGGTAATAACAGGCCATTTCCTAAAGCAGAGTTACTGCTGTGTACTGAGAAGCAGGCCGTATGCAGCAGGGCTCTGCTCCGGGCTCAGGCCAGTCCTAGCTAATGGATAACCTGTTCATTTAATTTCAAGGGACATTGATAAAGTGGACGAATTAATGCAGGACATTGCTGACCAGCAAGAACTTGCAGAAGAGATTTCCACAGCTATCTCCAAACCTGTAGGCTTTGGAGAAGAGTTTGATGAGGTGAGTGGCTTCATGAAAATCACCCGAGTCTCTCAGGTGACAGACTTCAGGCTCGGATATCAACAGGGTACAGTGTTTACCCCTTGGAGTCTGGACATGTTTATTTATTTACTCAATCTTTCGTTTGTCTGTCTGTTGGTTTGGTTGTTTTTGTTTTGATTTTCTTTTGAGATAAGGTTTTTCTGTATAGCCCTGGCTGTCCTGGAACTCACTCTGTAAACCAGGCTGTCCTCAAATTCACAGAGATCCAGCCACCTCTGCCCCTGAGTGCTGGGGTTGAAGGTGTGCGCCGCCACCACCTGGCTGGATTCTAGGCTTTAAAAAAAAAAAATTTTTTTTTTAATGTATTTTATGCTTGGTATAGTGGCACATGCCTTTAATCTCAGCACTCAAGAGGCCAACCTGATCTACATAGAAAGTTCCAGGACATCCAGAATGACAAGGAGACCTTGTCTCAAAAAAGAAAAGAGATAATTTTTATTTTATGTTTATGGATATTTTGCCTGCATGTACATCTGTGCGCCCTTTGCATGCCCGTTCTCCTGGAGGCCAGAAGAGGGTGTGAGCAACCAGCTATCTGTAACTCCCGTCCTAGGGGATCTAATGCCTTCTGGGGACACTGCATGTACACGGTGCTCAGACACACATGCAGGCAAAACACCCATATACTTAAAATAAAATCTTAAAAACAAAAACCAAAAAGGAGTGGTGATAAGTTGATGGTCCAGGCTTGTAATTTAGCACCTCAGGAGTCTGGGCAGGGGAACATCAAGGCTGGACCACAGAGGTAGTTACGGCTGGCTTGGGCAACTTAGAACCAGTGTCAAAAATGTATAAGGTGAAAAGGAGGCTGGGCACATGGCTCAGTGGTAGAGCCCTTGCCTAGCATGTATGTGGTCCTGGGTTCCATTCCCAGTGTTTCTGGGAATGAAAGAAAAGCTAGAGTCCTTCTTCCCACGGAGCTCATGATAGGACTGCAGCCGCATGCATACGCCAGTGACCTCCTCAGGAGGCTCATGATAGGACTGCAGCCGCATGCATACGCCAGTGACCTCCCCAGGAGGCTCATGATAGGACTGCAGCCGCATGCATACGCCAGTGACCTCCCCAGGAGGCTCATGATAGGACTGCAGCCGCTTGCATACGCCAGTGACCTCCCCAGGAGGCTCATGATAGGACTGCAGCCGCATGCATACGCCAGTGACCTCCTCAGGAGGCTCATGATAGGACTGCAGCCTCATGCATACACCAGTGACCTCCCCAGGAGGCTCATGATAGGACTGCAGCCGCTTGCATACGCCAGTGACCTCCCCAGGAGGCTCATGATAGGACTGCAGCCGCATGCATACGCCAGTGACCTCCCCAGGAGGCTCATGATAGGACTGCAGCCGCATGCATACGCCAGTGACCTCCCCAGGAGGCTCATGATAGGACTGCAGCCGCTTGCATACGCCAGTGACCTCCCCAGGAGGCTCATGATAGGACTGCAGCCGCATGCATACGCCAGTGACCTCCCCAGGAGGCTCATGATAGGACTGCAGCCGCATGCATACGCCAGTGACCTCCCCAGGAGGCTCATGATAGGACTGCAGCCGCATGCATACGCCAGTGACCTCCTCAGGAGGCTCACGGAGGCCTAGCTGCAGGGAGAGGCTCACCACACTTCCTTTTGCAGGATGAGCTCATGGCAGAGTTGGAGGAGCTTGAACAAGAAGAGCTAGACAAGAATTTGCTGGAGATCAGTGGGCCGGAAACAGTCCCTCTACCAAATGTCCCCTCTGTAGCCCTACCGTCCAAACCCAGTGAGTATGCCCAGAGCTGGGACACATCCTGGCACCATGAGAAGGGGGGTGATCTCATGGTCAGCTGACTTCCATTTGGGTTCCGAGCCAAAGAGCATGTGTTGCGATGCCAACGGTGCCAGTGTTATATGCATGCCATTCCCCAGTTTTCTCCAGAACGGGATTTCCTAACCTCAGCCCAGCTGCCACGGCCAGGTACTTCTGTGGGTAGCTGTGGGGCTGACTTCCCACCAGATGCCGCAGCTACACACTTGTCTCAACTACAGTGTCTCCAGGCACTGCTGCGTGTCCCTGCGAGGGGTGGGAGTGCGAAGTAAGAGCTTCTGTTCTAGAATGACTTTTCTTATCACCAAATAAGGGAAAGTTCTGGGCTGTGCAGAGGTGAGAACTTAAGCCTTGCCCGTCTGGGACCCTATGCTGTATGCTCTTGGGGAAGAAAATGGCTCTGGCTGTTTTGGAGACCTGCGTCTGTAAACCATCATTTCCTTGGCTGCATTTTCTCTTCCTTCCATTCCTGGAGTGGTCATCCCTCACAGCCGCGCTCCACGAGGAGCCTGTAGAAAGTGAAACCTGCCTGTCCGAAGTGGACACCAGGGCCTTCCAGCAGAGTGTAGCAGGCTGTGCCCACTCTGTCTGCCATGGCAGAGGGCAAAGGCCCTGGCTCTGCGGCGGCTCTCGGAGGCAGTCTAGCAGGCACAAGCTCCTGCAGCTCCAAGTGGAATTGGCTTGGCAAGGACTGCATCTCTTAGGAGGGAAGCTCTTGCCTTTGTCCCCACCCCTGGGTGCTTTAGGACTGAGGGACCTTCAGTGTGAACAGTCCTCCTGGTGCGGAGGGTCTGTCTGATTTCCTGAACACAGGGCACAGCTTGTAGGCCTGGGAAGCAGCTGTCGGCTTCAGCTGGCTGCAGGACAGGTGTGTGTGTGTGCACAGTGGAGCACGGCCCAGCTCCCAGCCAGCCTTCATCTTTTCTGTCTCCACAGCCAAGAAGAAGGAAGAGGAAGACGAGGACATGAAGGAATTGGAGAACTGGGCCGGATCCATGTAACTGGTCCAGCATAGGCTGGGCCCGACGGACTCTGGTGGCCTGTGCGTCGGGCAGGCACGTGCGTGCGCAGGGCTGGCAGGACGCGGCGCAGGCAGCCTCCATCGCTCCACTCTCACCCAAAGCAGTAGGCCGCATCACTGCTCACTCTCGCATAGCATGGTCTGTGCCCGGGGGCGGGTGGGGGGAGGGGGGCGGGTGGGAGGTGCCTGCTGTTTATAATGTTGAATTTCTGTAAAATAAACTGTATTTGCAAATCCAACATTGAGCTTCTGGACTACGCTAACTCCGTGGAAAGGGTCAGCTGTTTGCAGTTGAAATGATCCAGAAATGTAGCCCGTGTCCTTTAAGTCAGCCGACTTGTCGCACATCTTTCTGTAAGACGTGTATGGTACTGGGAGAAAAGTCGTTTTTTAAAAGCCATAGATAGGCTTTTTCCTTGTCCTTAGCTGTAATAACACATCTGGTTTTGGTTTCCTCAAGAGCTGTGTTTCTGTCTGTCACCTGTGTACTGGCCCTGTGTTTACCACTCTGGCCCCAGTCACTCCTGCTCCCCTGGTCTTTTGGAGTTTGTGACACAGATCTGAAATGGATGTGTTTTCTTGTGAGCAAATAAGATTGTTAGGATTAAATTCCAGCTATTCAGTTTTCTAACATAGCTCTAAGGCCCTCATTGCTGTTTGTGATAATTGATAGATAACTCATTGGAAACGTGCGTACATTTATATTCAGATGAAATTATGGTTTGCACTGTCTATTAAATATCTCGATTTAATTTTCATACTTGCTGTTGTGTTCAGTCAGTCTCTTACTTCCCTTCGGAGCCAACCCTTGGCAGGCCACACTGGTCTGGGGTCATCTGGGGACACGTGAAGGACTTGTGACAAGCGGATTCCTTCTTCCTAGAAAACCTCAAGATTCTGGAGGCCACAGAGCTGTTGCCTCACTTAGCCCGGGACTCTCCAGGACCACTTTCAAAGCGTTGGTTCTTGTGCAGCCCCAGAAGCTTCCCTCCTCACCTGCCAGCACCTAAGGCGGTGCCTGTGGGAGCCTCGCTCTGGTGGGAACCATGGTGTCACAGTGAGACACAGCCCAGCCAGGTGGTGCAACCCCATAGCAGGGACGTGCACTAGGTAATGGCTGAGGATTGAGGGCACACATGCACCTTCTGGGCCTGCGGAGTCCTTGTGTGTCTTTGGCCTAGTGTGGCCCAGCCCTTCCGCTCTGCAACTTTGTTTTGTTTTGTTTTAATTCTTGTACTCTCTTGAGAGACTGATGGATGCTGAGTCTCAGGATTGAGAAGTCACTCCCAGCTTCCTAAGATTAAAACCAGTCTGAGGGCTGGAGAGATGACTCGGAGGTTAAGAGCACTGACTGCTCTTCTAGAGGTCCTGAGTTCAGTTCCCAGCAACCACATGGTGGCTCACAACCATCTATAATGAGATCTGGTGCCCTTTTCTACTGTATACATAATAAACAAATCTTTTTGTTGTTGTTGTTTTTTGCTTTTTGAGACAGGGTTTATTTGTGTATTCTTGGCTGTCCTAGACTCGCTTTGAACTCATAGGGATGCCCCTGCCTCTGCCTCCCGAGTGCTGGAATTAAAGGCATGCACCACCACACCAGGCAAATAAACAAATCTTTTTTTTAAAAAAAGAAAAGAGTTCACAGTGGAATACTGTCGTGCTCAATTTGCCCAGAGCAAGCTACCTCTGCCCCTCTTAGTCACTGTTCTGTTTGCTGTGAGGAAACACTTGGCAGGTTTTTTTTGTTTTTTGGAGACAGGGTTTCTCTGTGTAGCCTTGGCTATCCAGGACTCACTTTGTAGACCAGGCTGGTCTCAAACTCACAGCGATCCGCCTGCCTCTGCCTCCCGAGTGCTGGGATTAAAGGCGTGCACCACCACGCCCGGTCACATGGAAGCTTTTAAACATTTGCTTATAGTTTGAGAGGGTGAGTCCGTGCCCATCATGGCGGCAGCAGGCGTTCATGGAGCAGTAGCTGAGAGTTCACATCTTAGCCACAAGCTCCAGACAGAGAGAGGCTGGGCCTGGCACGGGCTTCTGAACCTCGGAGCCGGCACCCCTCCTCCAGTAAGCCTCCGGTTTCCTCCCTAAACAGTTCTACCAGCTATGGACAGAGCATTCAAACATGTGAGCTGGTTGGGGCCCTTCTTATCCAAAGCCTGTAGCGCCCTGGGTCTCCTCTGCTCTGCTTGTGTGAAGTGGTTTGTGCCTTCCTCCTTGGCCTCATGGCTGCCACACTCAAACCTGGGATTTGATAACTGGGTTGAAAATTCCTGGCTTGGAGAAGATTGGCTGTGGCTAATGTCACAAGTTCTGTATACCTCGTGAAGAGCCTTGTGGTAGCATGCGGCAGGGCCCCTCTGCCAACAGCACTGTGGCTCCTGAGCATCCTTCGGTGTGGGAATGCCAGAGTAGCTCTTCTTGAATCTTACCGGCTGCCTTGAACTTCTCTCCTGGGGTGAGGAGAGCTTCGAGACCCTGCTCCACGCTGAGGGACAGAGATCAGTCCAGGGCGATGTCTGGGTCCCTCCAAGAAATAGGTGTTTATTTCTATGAGACATATGCCTAGTGCCAGAGAGTCTGTGCAGCATGGTGCTCACCAGTGGTTTTTTGTCCTTAGGAAGTCCTCAGGCCTGAAGGGACATTACCATGCCAGATGCTTTGGATACAAGCAACAGAAGATGGCCCATACATACACAGATGGCACTCACTTAGTCTAAATGTATTCAAGTAGGGTTTTTTTTTTTTTACTTATTTATTATGTATATAGTGCTCTGCCTGCATATGCACTCACAGGCCAGAAGAGGGCATCAGATTACACTGTAGATGGTTGTGAGCCACCATGTGGTTGCTGGGAATTGAACTCAGGGCCTCTCAAAGAGCAGTCAGTGCTCTTAACCACTGAGCCATCTCTCCAGCCCTTCAAGTCGTTTTTGAGCACCTACTCTGTACAGGCATTTGGGATTCAGGCAGCAGAGCGCATGTGATGTGAGGGAGTCTCGAGCCAGTGTTGGGGTTCTGGATCCAAATCAGTGGCTCAAAAGAGTCCTCAAGAACAGAGTTCCTGCGGGTGTGGCTGTGCACAACCAATCCCAGCTGTGAGGAGGCTAATCAGAAGGACCACGAGTTTGAGGCTAGCTTGTGTGTGCTAGTCAGACTCAAAATACAACCAGAACAGCCAGGTGTAACACACAGCTTTAATCCTGGCACTCAGAAGGCAGAGGCAGGAGGATCTCTGAGTCCAAGGCCAGCCTGGTCTATATAGGTAGTTCCAAGAACGCCAGGGCTGCATAGGAGAGAGAAATAAAACAAAAAGTGCCTTGCCTCCTGTTCTCCCTAGGCACATGGGCCTTTTCCTTAGACTGCTACCTCTGGTCCATGAGCTGTCCGGGTTCACATTCCACTCCCAGAGCAATGGGAGGTTCTGCATCTGGCCTTGCTTTCACCTTTGCCTGTGTTAACAGGTCTCATAAAATTATACACGGACTATTTCTGTGTCTCATGGGCCATGACTGTTAGTTACATGGCTGATTTCCTACTGCAAGGGAGTCTGGGAGATGGGATGTGTACAAAAGAGTCTACTAAGATTCCCCACTAAGGGCTGGGTGCGGTGAGTTCAAGGCCAGTCTACAAAACGAGTCCAGGACAGCCAAGGCCACACAGGAAAACCCTGTCTCGAAAATAAAAAACAATAATAGAAAATAAGTCAATAAAATAAATGATTGGGGGGTCATCACAACATGAGAAATTGTGTCAAAGAGTTGCAGCGTTGCCGGGCATGGTGGCGCACGCCTTTAATCCCAGCACTCGGGAGGCGGAGGTAGGTGGATCGATGTGAGTTCGAGGCCAGCCTGGTCTACAAATGAGTTCAGCACAGCCAAGGCTACACAGAGAACACAGAATGTTTCCAAACTAAGGGTTATTCCAAGGAGCGTGGAGCATGGGGGCAGCAATGCTCCTGGTGGCCTCCAGGTGGCGCCATCTTCTAGGCAGTGAAGGGGCTCCTCCTGCGCTGGCCGCAGATCCCTGGGTGCCAGGAGGAGCTGGGAGGAGAGTGTCCCCGCCGCCGCCGCCGCCGCCGCCAAGAGACTCTTTTCCTCTAACTTCCTCACTTTCACACATTCACATTCACGGTGGCCTGCTGAGATGTCCCGACAGTCGAGGGAAGGACGTGTGCTGTGCTCTCCCGACAGAGGCTGGCCATTGCAACAGTAGCTGGGGTGATCACAGGACTGGCCTTCCTCCTGGAGGAGGGGCTGCTGGGACTATTCTAGAAAGTTTGCCAATTGGGCTACATACAGTGTGAGATCCTGCCTCTAAAAACCGAAACAAGGTGGGTGGTGCCTCATGCTTGGGCAGGAAGGTCAGGAGATCAATACACACAAAAGAAAGGACTGGGAAAGTGGGTGCCCAGACGTGGGTTCAGTCTGGCACTGCATGCAGCTGGCCATGGAGGCACACGTTTATAAACTCAGCACGTGGAAGGTGGAGGTAAGAATATCAGAAGTTCAAGGCTGTCTTCAGAGTCATTAGCGAGTTCAAGTTCCCGGCGGGTCTGGGATACAGAAGATCTTGTGTCTCAAAACAAAATGCAAGAACAACCAAACCAAGGTTTAAAAAAAAAAAATCTTGGCCAGGTCACACGCCTTTAATCCCAGCACTTGAGAGGCAGAGGTAGGCAGAGGCAGGTGAATTGCTATGAGTTCGAGGCCAGCCTGGTCTACAAAGTGAGTCCAGGACAGTCAAAGCTACACAGAGAAACCCTGTCTCAAAAACAACAACAACAAATAAATAAATAAATAAATAAAACCAGCTGGACCAGAACGGGAGGTTTTGGTAACAGGGTCATTTAGACAATAGAATGTCTCCGTGACATAAAACAGTGTATCGGTTTAGCCTGCCACAGTGTCAAGGGAGGGACAGGGGACCTCAGCTCTGACTCTGGATTCCACACAGTGACTCATCTGAGAACTTTAAAAGGTTGGGTGACATTACTGTCACCAAGACATTTGACCTTAGCCCCTGGCCCCTGGCTTGCTTTAACCATCTGGTTTATGTCCCTGTAAGGCAGATTCTACTACACTATCGTGTGGGTTGTAAATCCAGATGGCTTTCCTAGTCCCTCACCCTCTGCCCGTGCGTGTGTGCAGATCACCCTTGGCCACCTTGGACTCTGAGGGCAGCGGCCAGACTGAGTCACGCAGAGGATTTGGTGTCCTGTGGAGAGCCCAGGACAGGGCTCAGTCCCATAATTCAGAGAGCCTCCTGTCACACTGCTGTTGTGTGTACAACCGCCGTTGCTGGCCTCTAGACTCTTAACAGCAGCCAGCATGTGCTAGGCACTACGTGGGTGCCCAGTGTGATGTGAGGGGCATTCTCACGTGATCCTTAGGGGCTGGTGTTGTGTTTATCATTGTTCAGATGGAAAAATAAAAATAAAAAAACAGAATCTCCCTGACGAGTGATTAACAATGTGTGGCTCCTCAACCATGTTCATAGCTGCCTTATTCATAATAGCCAGAACTTGGAAACAACCTACGTGTCCCTCAATAGAAGAATGGATAAAGAAACTGTGGTACATTTACACTATGGAATACTACTCAGCTATTAAAAACAAGGAATTTCCAAAATTTGTGGACAAATGGATTGAACTAGAAATTGTCATAATGAGTGAGTTCACACAGAAGCAAAAAGAGCTAAATGGTATATACTCACTTATATCGAGACACTAGTCCAAGGTGTATGTCCCCATGAAAAACTGTATCTACCAGGATAGTGGGTAAGAGGGGAGGACATCCTATTGAAACTTTAGGTGTGAGAAGCCTGGGAGAAAGAGGAAATAGAAGAATCCAGCGGGTCCTGGAAAACTACAGGCGAGTCTGGGCCCTGGGGTCCTCCGTAAACTGTGGCAACAGCCAAGGAAAAAATAGGCAGTAAACCTTGAACCTCTACCCGGACTAACCGATGGACAGGACATTCTCCACTGTTGAATGGAGAAGAAGATCTAACTTTCACACAAACTCTGGTGCCCCATATTTGAACATGTCCCGTGGATGGAGATGCCTGGTGGCACTCAGAGGAAGGATAATAGGTCACCAAGGAGAGACTTGATACCGTATGAGCATATTCAGGGGGAGGAGGTCCCCCTCAGACACAGACTTAGGGGAGAGGAGGGGAGTAGGGGGGAAATGGGAGGAAGGGAGGAATGGGAGGATACATGGGATGGGCTAACAACTGAGATGTAATATGAATAAATTAATAAAAAAAAGAATTAAAAAAAAACAATGTGTGGTTCAGACTTACCACTCCCCTGACCTGACCACAGTGGGGCCAAGCGCCACAGCCCAGCTCTTCTGACTAAGGGAAGTGGAGCCGGCATCTGAGCCGATGCTCTGGCCTGTGTCTTCCGGCTTGGGAGTAGCCCTGTTTCTCATCTGGGAGGCAAGATGGCTAAGCAGGTCAGACTCAGGTAGTCCGGAGCTGGGGTCTCAGCAGAAAGATGGCCTTCTGACCTCACTTTCCAGCTAAGCCACGGGAGGACAGATGCCAGCACCCACCTGTCTGGGAGGAGGTGGGTGTGTGAGAAGAAGTTGGCTCTGCTCTTGAGTCCATCTGACAGTAGAAACAGTGGGCGACTGTTTGATACAGGACTCTTTCCTGGCCTCCCCCAGGGGGCTCCAGAGCCGACCCTTGGTGGTGCCCGTGCTGGGCCACTCTGGGCCGCATACACCACCACTCAGCTCCTCATGAGGAAGTGACCAGGTGAGTGCGGCTGGTTCAGGTTTTCACCAGCCTGCGGCTTCAGGGTACAGGGCACAGGCAGTTTCTGGCTGGCTAGATGCCATCAGCCCCCCTTTCTGTGTAGGGGGCTGGGTCTGATTCCTCAGACTGCCCTCACATCACCACACGCTGGCGTACTGCAGGAGAGAGTCGACTCACTGACTTATAGTTCAAACTGGCTTTAACAGTAGTGATATAGTCCCTCACGTTTCAAGAGGCCACATGTCATCTGAGGTGGGGGGTGGTGACACCTAGGTTGTGGGAGAGTCCCTCCTAGGAACTCTGGGCGGCAGCGTGTTCTCATATCAGGGCCATCACTATCTTCTCGTGGCTTTTTAGAGACGAGACGAATGTCATTGGCATTGGAGGTGACACTGAATGATGTCACTTTAAAACCCTCAAACCTGATGCAGGTGTGGTGGCGCACATCCCAGCACTCAGGGAGGCAGAGGCAGGCGGATCTCTGTGAGTTCGAGGCCAGCCTGGTCTACAAAGTGAGTCCAGGACAGCCAAGGCTACACAGAGAAACCCTGTCTTGAAAAACCAAAACCAAAACCAAAACCAAACCAAACCAAAACAAAACAAAACAAAAAACCCCAACCAACCAACCAAACAAACAAAAAACCCTCAAACCCATCTTACAAAGAGCCTTTATCCAGGAATGTCACAGTCATGGGGTCTGGTGGGGACACATGTCCTGAGGTATCACCCTTCACCTCTCCAAGGCTATTACACAAGTGAGTCCAGAGGACCCTTCAGGGACTGCTCTGGCACAGAGACACCCCCTCTGCTGACACTCAAGGACATAGGCCAGGCCAGGCCTTGGGTAAGAAAGGCTGTGTCCTGTGCAGCAGCCAGGGGCCCAGGGGCCCTCTCTGGCAAAGGACTATCCCAAAACATATTTTACTTATAAACGGGCCAATTAAGAAGGCAAATGTTTTCAAACAGGAGGATTTATTGGCACAGAGTGTGCCATCCCTCTAGCGCAAGGAGTGGGCGTGTGTGTGGAACCATCTGGAAGGGCTGTTTATCATTTTTATTTAGTTTCAGGTTGTTGGATTGATACTGGGAGGGTTTTCGGGAGATCTGAATCAGGTTTTGGGGCTCTCTAGAGGTGAGGACCACAGACTGTGTGCACATGTGTGTGTCAGTCAGTCTGTCAATCATGTGAACCTAATGTCTGTGTCTATGTGCATGCGTTATGTATTCACTTACGTTTGCACAGCCCTGTATTTCCTTCTTCTCTGAGTGTGCATATAGATGCCTCTGTGTATGAAAGACCATGTATGTCTAGGATCGTACGTTGGCTGAATATATGTGCACGCCTATGTACACATGTTGACACACCCCTGTGGACACTCTTCTGTGACTGTGCACACATGTACTTCTGTGTATGAAGGGCATAAATATAGAGGGTCATATGCGGGCTTGCGTATACGCCTGTGGATGTGCATGTACACACATGTCTGTGCACATGTCTGCACTCTTCTGTGTAGATTCGTGCAGGGCATGGAGTGTGCTTCCATGAACCTCCGTCCGCCCCCACACCTTACCCAACTTAACTTCCTGGCAGCAGTGGTCAACTCCTTTCTGCTCCCTCCCTGGCCACCTCCCCTGTCACGGTCCTGTCATCTCTCTTCTCTGTGTGTCCCTCTCTTGTGTACTCGTTTGAGTGAGAACGACCCCTGTTGTTGTTCATCTACAGGTAGGACCTAAAAAATGTTTATTATTAGCCCTATAATTATTATGGCAGTATTTTCTAATGCCTGATATGTATTTTTTTCTAATGCTTGATATGTAATTTTTCAATGCCTGATATATATATTGTTTTTGTTTTTTGTTTTTTGTTTTTTGAGACAGAGTTTCTCTGTGTAGCCTTGGCTGTCCTGAACTCTCTCTGTAGACCAGACTGGCCTTGAACTCACAGCGATCTGCCTGCCTCTGCCTCCCAAGTGCTGGGATTAAAGGCGTGCGCCACAACGCCACGGCAGTATTTTCTAACCTGCTATCTATCAATAAAAACACAGACACCTGCTATATTTTTAAATAGCCTTGGTTCACCTGGGGCAGGGCAAATATTAATCCCCCAAACTATCTCCCATAGCTCCCTGCCCCAATCCCATGCCGTCTGCTTCCAATAACTTCTATCAAGCTACCTCCCATCCATAATCCCAAACACTGCTAGTGCTCTTCATCTGGGCCAAGTCCTCCTTCCACGCCTGCCATGTGCTTCTTTCTCCACCTAACCCATGGTGGCCTCCTTCCTTCTCCTCCTCTTTTGTCTCCTTCCCAAAATCCTCTTCCAGTCTCTGACTGCTTCCCTTCCCAAGAGCCTCTCTGTTCCAGAAAGCCTGGGAACCTTAGCCACGCCTATCCCATTTGCCCTGCTTGGGTATGTTGGCTTTTTATTGGTCAAACAGGAATAAGTTTTAGGCAAGGTTACAAACACTTTGGGGTACATGAGCCTGCTCATTTTGGCAGTAGCCAGATCAACCCCCCAACAGACCCCTATAGGGTCATATATCTGAATACTTGGTCACCAGTTGGTGGAACTGTCTGGGAAGGCTGAGGAGGTGTGTCATGGGGACAACTTTGAAAAGCCTGCGACATTCCCAATTAGCTCTCTCCGCCTCACCGTTGTGGATGAAGATGGGAATCCTGTTGTTCCATGCTAGTGTGAACTGCCTCAGTGCTGGGCCTGCCTGCTGCCATGCCCCCCGCCATACAGTCATAGACTCGAACCCTTTGGAGCCATGAGCCCCAAAACAAATGCTTTCTTTCATAAGTTGCCTTGGTCATCGTGTTCGATCACAGCAATTCAAAAGTAAGTAAGCCATCGTGTCTTTGTTTAGAGCAGGAGTCCCCAGCAGCAGGTCTCATGAATTACAGAAGAGGGCCCGGCCTCGCCCAGGCTTTGGGTCCCATCTTAGTCTTGTTGTGCCTATTTTTAAAAGCTTTTTAAAAATATATTTTATTAATTTATTCATATTACAACTCAATTGTTATCCCATCCCTTGTATCCTCCCATTCTTCCCTCCCTCCCATTTTCCCCTTATTCCCCTCCCCTATGTCTGTGACTGAGGGGGATTACCTCCCCCTGTATATGCTCATAGGGTATCAAGTCTCTTCTTGGTCGCCTGCTATCCTTCCTCTGAGTGCCCCCAGGTCTCCCCATCCAAGGGACATGGTCAAATATGGGGCACCAGAGTTCGTGTGACAGTCAGACCCCACTCTCCACTCAACTGTGAAGCATGTCCTGTCCATTGGGTAGATCTGGGTAGGGGTTCGAAGTTAACTGCACATATTGTCCTTGGCTGGTGCCATAGTTTGAGCAGGACCCCTGGGCCCAGATCCGCCCTTGTTGTGCTTATTACAAGGACTTGTCTTGGCAAAGAGCTATACTCTCCTGTTTTGATTGAAACAGCGATGGCATCTCTCTGAGGCCACTCTTTATTTCCCAGAAGCTGACAGAGGTGTAGCCGTAGAGATCTTGGCACGTGCAGCATGCCCCCCACATGCAGCTTCTGTCTGCAAGGGCGGTGAGGACAGGTGCAGGAGCATGTGTCCCATCCAAGCGGCAACCAGCCAGAGATGGATACTCTGGGATTTTCTGCTCTGCGTTTCCCAAGACAAGCCAGAGAGCTCAAAAAAATTTTTTTCCCTTTATTTTTTTCTCTTATATAATACATCCTGACCTCACCCTCCCCTCCCTCCCCTCCTCCAGTACCCCCCCCCCACCTCTACTCTTCCCCAGATCCACTCTGTTTCTTCTCAGAAAAGGAGCTCAAAGAATTTTGTACAGGCCAAATTGAATTGTGTGTAGGGAGGGGCCTAGGGCCACCCACAGCCTGCCACACCCACTGTCCTGGTGCATCTTCAGCTCTGTGGTTTAGGAGTGATTGGCAGGCGGGTGTCGTACCTCCTGTGTGTCCCACCGTCAGCTCTGGAGGCTGGACTTTGAGCATCCTCTTCTCTTAGTCTGGGAGATCTAGCCAGCCACCGGGTCCTGTTAACTTTGGCCCCCAAACCGAGGTCCATAAAGACTCTGTGACTGTCCTCTGTCAACCTCATCCTCACCCCCCACCCCCATTGGCATTGAGAGCTGCAGCCACGCCAAACTACTTTTACTTTATTTATTGTCTCAGCTTTGCATATGCAGCAGCTCCCCTTTCAGGTCATGCTTTTCCAGGCTCTTCCATTTCCCATCTCTCCCGTTCATCCTTTAAAGCCCCATGGGAAGCACCTCCCTGCCTGGAAAAGGGCGGCAACACCTTATTCTTAGGGTTCTTCGGCTGCTATGGAGGAAGGGCCCCGGGCGCTCACTCCTCAGAGAGACTGGACAGACTGACTTCCTAGCCAGGGACCCACTCACCCCAGGACTCTGAAGTGATAGCAGCTTCTAACATCACCAGGCGGTTTCTCATTAAATAGGCATTTTGCTGTTTTCTCTCTGACTTGTGTTAGTCATGGGGGATTCTGATTTTTACAGCCCCCCATTATAGAGTGTGACAGTCTGGGCTGTTAAGATATAATCAGCTCTCTTAAGAGATGGTTTCCTCAGTGCTCAGGTGGCGGGAGGTTGGGTGGTGAGTCCCCGGAGCCACAATTCAATCAGCCTTTCCAAACACGAGATTCAACAGAGAGTGTTAAAAAAGATGGCAGAGGATGAAAATGAGAAGAGAAAAGCACTCAGGCTGGAATTGAATTCTGATGTCACTTGATGGAAGTTGAAATGAGCAGCGCCCCTCCCCCACCCTGCCTCTGCCCCTCCCCAGCCCCTCCCCGTGGGCATCTTCAGCTCTGCTGAATGGAAACAGGTTTGCTTCCTGCTCTTCTGGAAGAACCAATCGAAGTGTTGTTGTTGTTGTTGTTGTTGTTGTTGTTGTTGTTGTTGTTGTTTTCCCCTCCCTCTTCTTCCTCACCTCCCATTCTTCCTTTCACAATGTCCCTTGAATATCCACTGTGTGCCAGGCACCACCTTAGGGACTGGGGCTATAACACTGAACAGTCAGATGTGGTCCTGATTTTGGGGGGGGGGTGTCACTTTTTAGAGGGAGGGGAGGGGGATGACAGGGTCTCACTATGCAGTCCTGTCTGTCCTGGAACTCACTCTGTAGACCAGGCTATCTATCCCGGATCTCCCAGAGATTTGCCCGCCTCTCCCTCCCCGGGTGCTAGGAGTACAGGTGCGAGTCACGGTGCCTACTCTCCTTCCGCTTCAAGCCCTCCTTCACTGTTAGGTCTCAGTTTTTGCGGTCAGACAAAGAGCTTTTTATTTATTGTGTACCTACCAGCATGAAGTGCCACGATGTCCCAGAAATGGTGACCGAGGACCGGCAAATGCATCGGAACCCAGTTTGAAAGAGCACAGTTAAATTGGAGCCGGACACACCCTCCAAAACTTAAAAAAAAGGCAGAGCCACACTTTCTGCTCTCGTAATCAGTCCCCTGGCTGCTGGTCCTTTCCTGACTCCATCAGCGTGAGAGGCCGTGAGTGAGAATTGTTGAATCATAACTTGCTGGCCTGGGAGGAGGCCGTTTACTATCCATCCCCTTACAGAAGGAGAGGGCGGTCTTCGGAGGGAGCACTTACAGAGATAGGCGTGTCTAGAAGGGCACTTGCCCGGCCTCTGCCCTGTGAGGCTGGACAGGAAGACATGGGTGGGCAGCAGCGACGTGTTCTCAACAGCCCCTGGAGAAGACCGCCGGGTGCCATCAGAGGGCTGCGAGAACTTAGTGAGTCCGTGTGGGGTGTGTGTGTGTGTGTGTGTGTGTGTGTGTTCATGTGGGAACTCATGTGCAGGTGGAGGCCAGAGGACAACCTCAGGCGTCTCCCTCAGGGCTTAGGAGGCAAACTGCAACATACCTGGTGTACCAGGCCCGCAGGGCTACCGTGCGGCTGAATTAAGGCGGAGAAGACAGACCTTGGACAGCAGGGGGCAGACCTGAGCAAGGGGCGGGCGGTCCGGCGCGGGGCGGGGCGGGGCATGGCTTCACGGAGTGCTGGGCGGCTGCAGTGATCTAGAGAAAGGCTGGGCTGGTGAAACACAGGAGCAATCTGGAAAGGAGCCACCATGGTTGTGTCAGCAGACAGAATCCCGGGAGGCGAGAAGCAAGAGGACATTGGAGCTGTAAGTGGACAGAAGTCATGGGGGAATGGAACTTTACTCCAGTGTAGGCCCTCTGACGAGTTCATTGTCATCATAATTAAAACTATCCATGTTTAATTTGAAAAATAAATAGAATTTGGAGGTGGAGAGATGGCACAGTAGATACGTGAACAAACATTGGGACCTGAATTCTCTCTCCAGAATCCACTTAACGGTAGCAGGAGAAAATGACACCACAAAGTTGTCCTCTGACAGCCACATGCATGCTGTAGCATTTGCAGCCCCCCAAAATAATAATAATAATAAATTTAAAAAATAGAATTAAACACTTAAGACTTGGAAACATGTTTTAGGAAAAAGCATAGACAAGAATGTAATAGTGACAGCCAAGGCTACACAGAGAAAACAATAGCGGAGTCAGAACTGCCGTCATCTTCCTAATGGCTGTGTGTTACGAAGCCTCCTGTGTTCCCTGCAGCTCCCACTTCCCAGAGAGGGTTTTAGCCTTGGCTTCAAAGCCGGCTCTAGCTGGGCGTGGTGGAGCGAGCCTTTAACCCCAGCACTCGGGAGGCAGGGGCAGGTGGCTCACTGTGTGTTCGAGGCCAGCCTGGTCTACAAAGTGAGTCCAGAATAGCCAAGGCTACAACAGAGAAACTCTGTCTCTAAAACAAACAAACAAACAAAAACAAAACACCAAAGTGGGCTGTGATGGCTGGCTGGGGGTGATGAACCCTCTCTCACCTTCCCGGGGCCCACGGAGGATTTGGTACCATACTCATGGCTCGCCACTCAGCTGAAAATGGAGTCATCTGTAGAGGAAAAAAAAAAAGTAGGGCTTAGGTGTATGTATCCTGGAGTTCACCAAGAGGTCTCAGCCAGAAAAAAAGCCAGACGTACTAATGTCTGTTTCAAATAGTCACCACCCCGAAAGGGCTGTGCAACTGTCCTTATCTTACGGAGGTGGGAACTGGGGGTCGGGAGACCGGAAGTTGGTATGGGACTGAGCAGGCATTCAAGGGCGGCAGGTCAGGCCAGCTCCACAGCCCAGGGTCTCGGTCACATTCGCAACTGAGAATAATGACCAAGTTTGTTTGATAGTAGAGTGCTGGGACTGTTCAGATCTCTTGTTCCAGTTTGCAGAACCAGGAGCTGGTCCCAGGGCTCCTGGCCCAGCCAGAAGCCAGCACTACCAGCCATGACCCCGGGGAAAAGATGTGTAAGGAAGATGTTACCTCGGGGGGGGGGGGCAAGGCTGTGCTCCCCTCACCCCAAAGCTACACACAGCTGTCCCCTGGGTCTTCTCTCCAGGCTCCTGCACCCTACCTGCCAGCTGGGAGCGTGAGACTCTTGCTCAGAGCAGGTGGCCAAACCCAGACGCAAGCAAGGGGCTGAGCTCCGCACCGAAGAATCATGCCCTTCATTTCGTCCCCTGCGTTTTATACCACCATGTAAAAATTTCCATTAATTCCTTGGAATAAAATGTAGTGGCTGTTAATTTTCGACGCCTGGGAAATAGCCAGCTGAATGCCTTTTTTTTTTTATGCCCGAAACTATTTTCCACTATTAGGGAAGTGTAATAAAAAGTTGTCTTTCCTTGATTTTAGTTTTTAATTAAGTGGGAAGTTCTGGGCAGCCTTGCTGCTGGAGCTGTGGCCAGCAGCTCACAGGCTGAGGAGGTAACAAAGAAAGACACAAAGCACCTCACCTCCCAAATGCCATTTCCACGGCCAGACCTCAACCCTCAGAAGCATCTGGCAGCACTGGTCTGGCCCAAACCACAAAGAACCCCGAATCTGCTTTGTTTTTCAAGGCTGTGAGAGGCAGCGTGGTCTCTGACTTCACACAAGACCTGGGCTGAAATCTTGGTGTCTCAACTCTTTAAACATATTTGTGTGAGTATGTTGTGTGCATGTGTGTGCACGTGGAGGTCAGAGGTCAGCCAGAGGTGTCCTTTCTCAGGACACCATTTGTAATGGCTAGAGGAATTCCATTTTGTGCTACTCATCTGTCTTGGTACCTGATAGCCACTTGTCTCTGACTGAGGTTCCTGGAGTTAAGTGCCTGGCAACCCTGACTCCTTGACCCCCAACCCAGGAGTGTATAGCTGTGCCCATTGCCTATTATGATAATGTCTGATTTTTGGCTTCTGTGACTTGTTTATGCAGACATTCAAGGACATTGTTGTTGTTGTGTTGTTGTTGTTGTTGTTGTTGTTGTTGTTTAGAGACAGAGTTTCTTTGTGTAGCCCCAGCTGTCCTGGCCTCACTTTGTAGGCCAAGCTGGCCTCGAACTCAGAGATCCACCTGCCTCTGCCTCCTGAGTGCTGGGATTATAGGTGTGGGCCACCATGCCTGGACTATTTCGAGGTCACCTTGACTGTCTAATCTTGGCAGAGCAGAACAGCTCTTGAGATTTCTCCTTTAAAAGCCCTTTCCTGCACCTGCTTCTACGCAGTGAGTCTCTGGTTTGGGCTAGGAACTCTGGCCCTGCTAGCAATGTTAATAAGCCTGGCTATTTATAACCTGAATTGTACAGTGACATTTTTGAGAATTCTGGAATTTTGGTTAAGGATGTGCTTTCTTTTTAATCCCAGGTGTGGGGATATGGGGCTGCTTTGGGGTGTCTGCAGCAGCTGACTATGATTTGCCTCGTGCTCTATCAGAGGCGTTGTTTTGCCAGCTGCAGCTAATTTCTGTGATTGTGTGATGGTTGGAATTCTGGGAACTTTTCAGAGGGCACATAAATGCTAGAGCTTTGATAGGCAGAGTTGGTGGTTGTTGGTCATTGCGGCAGGTGGGGGTGGGGGTGGTTGCAGTTTGTTAGTAGTGGGGCTCAAAGAAAAGTCAGGAAGAAATAAATTAGATTCAAGGACCTCTCTCTGTCTCTCTGTCTCTCTCTCTCTCTGTCTCTCTCTCTCTCTCTCTCTCTCTCTCTCTCTCTCTCTCTCCTTTTTCTCCTTTCTAGTGACAGGGATTGAAAGGGGTGGCTGAAGGGAGGGGTGAAGGGAGGGAAAAGGAAGAACCCACAGCTAACAAAGTCTGGCTGCAAACTCGAGTCTGGTCATCTTTTCCTGATGGCCTCAAACTCTAACACGTTCACCTTGTTTTTTGAGACAGGGTCTCTCATTGGCCTATAACTTACTGCTTTGTTCAGGCTGTCTGGCCAGAACAGCCCCAGGGATCTTTTCATCTTGAGGTTCCAAGTTCATGCCACCAGGGCTGGAGAGAGGGCTCCACAGTTAGCATTTGTGGATTGCTCTTCCTCAGAACCCTGCTTAGTTCCCAAGACCCGCATCAGGAAGTTCACAGCTCTTAACTCCAGATCCAAGGGATCCTCACCCACTTCTGGCTCTGTGTGTGCCCCACCCCAGCGTTCACTTACAATCTCACACACACACACACACACACACACACACACACACACACACACTGAAACACGCACAGAAATGAAAGAGTTAAAAATAAGTCAGGGTGGAGAGCAATTAACAGCACATGCTAGTCTTAAAGAGGATCCCAGCTCAGTTCCCAGAACACATGTCATGGAGCACACACACACACACACACACACACACACACACACACACACACACACACACACAGGAAACCTTAAAACAATAAAAATCAATCTTTAGAAAATACCCCACAGGTTTGCTGGGTGTGGTGAGGTCAAGGCCAGCCTGGTCTACATAGTGAGTTCCATGACAGCCTAGGTATGTAGAGAGACACTGTCTCAACAAAACAAACAAACAAACAAACAAAAAGAAAAACAAAGCCAACCTCCTCTTCCCTCCAAAACAAAACAAAAATAATAGAGGGCTGGAGAGGTGGCTCAGCAGTTAAGAGCACTGGTTGCTCTTCCAGAGGACCTGGGTTCAATTTCCAGCACCCACATGGTGACTCACAGCCCTCGGTAGCTCCAGTCCCAGGGGACTCCACCATCTTCTTGTGGCCTCTGCAGGCACTGCACACAGTTGGTACACAGATGTACATGCAGACAAAACACCCATACATATAAAATAAAAATAAAGGTTAAAAATTTCAAAATAAAATAACATAATAATAAAAATAATCTAATAAATAAATAATAAATCTAAAACATGCAAGCAAACAGACAAACAAAAAGCTGACAACAAAAGAAGAAAGAAAAAGCTGACAACAGTAACAAGATAAGCATATGACACTATACTCAGCTTTTTTCTTTTTTGGCTTTTTTTTTTTTGGTGGGGGTTGGTTTTTTTGGTTTTTTTTTAAAGATTTATTTTTTATTATGTATACAGTGCTCTGCCTGCATGTACACCTGCAGGCCAGAAGAGGGCATCAGATCACATTATAGATGGTTGTGAGCTACCATATGGTTGCTGGGAATTGAACTCAGGACCTCTGGAAGAGGAGTCAGTGCTCTTAACCTCTGGGCCATCTCTCCAGACCTTGTTTTGTTTTTTTGAGACAGGGTTTCTCTGTGTAGCCCTGGCTGTCCTGGACACACACAAACACACACACATACTGTCTCTCTGTCAATTATTTTTATTTTTTATAATTCATTTATATTACATCCTGATTGTTACCCTCTTGATCATCCTGGACTCTCTTTGTGGACCAGATTGGCCTTGAACTCACAGAGATCCTCCTGCCTCTGCTTCCCTAGTGTTGGGATTATAGGCACGCGCCACCACTGACTGGCCTATACTCAGCTTTTTAAAGTGGGTTTGGGGCATTAGACTCATGTTTTATTGCTTGTATAGAAAACATTTTTGCCAGCCAGGCATGGTGGTGCACACTTTTAATCCCAGCACTTGGGAGGCAGAGGCAGGCAGATCTCTGAGTTCAAGGCCAGCCTGGGCTACAGAGCAAGTTCCAGGATAGCCATGGCTACACAGAAAAAAAAAAAAAAACTGTCTCGAAAACCAAACCAAACCAAACCAAACCAAACCAAACCAAACCAACCAACCAAAAAACCCAAACCATACCAAACAGGCAAGCATTTTACCAGCTGGGCATTGAATGATTAAAGGGGAATGGTGGCAAGTGTCTGCCCGTGCCCCACCCCGCCGCATACCCCCCCCCCGCATACCCCCACCCCCCGCATACCCCCCCCGCATACCCCTCACCCCCCACATACCCCGCACATACCCCCCACATGCCCCCCACCCCCCCGCATACCCCCCCCATCCTCCCCAGGATCAATGAAGATAAAGAACGTTAGTTTAAAGGGGTGGTGTGCCTTTTCCAGGTTGCCTGCTGTTGGCACTGTGGCTCCAGGCTGACAGGCTGACAGGCAGGAATGTGCCAGGGGAAGGCTGCATGTGGTTCCCCGGCCTGCAGGACACCTGTGAGGGCCTTCTCACAGAAGAGCAGCGTCTGGTGCTAGCCAATCACAGTGCCCAGTGACCCAACAAACTCCAGTCTGGCGTGGCCGTGGTGAGGTTAGTGTCAACAGTGGATGACACTAAAGGAAGACATCCTTGGTGATGTGGGGCCGTGGCGTGCTCTCCTTTGGAGTCTGTCTCATACAGAGAAGGAAGAGGGAAGTCAGGGGTCGTCTGTGCTCTCTTGTCCTGACGCATTCCTGTGTGGTGGACTGGCCATGTCCACTTGCCCTTGGGTCGTGCACCCAGATGGAGATTTGATTTGCCTATGGTTTCCTCTAGTGTCTCCCACTAACCAGAGGAGTTTCAACCCAGTGGCAGTTCTCAGAGCTCAGGGCTTCTTCCTACTCCCTCACATCTGCGTTCAGTCGGGGCCTTGGCCAGCCATCTCTTTCATTAAATGGATGAGCTATTCTTGTCAGGGCATGTGTGTGTTAAGGGTTATGAAATCCACATCTGTGCTGACATGGCTTATTCTCCTGAAAACCACGGGGCCAGGATCCAGGATGCAACGTACTGCTAAGTGCCACATAGTGTCAGCCAGCCCTGCAAGACGCTTGAGTGGGCTTTATGGCCGTCATTAACCTCATAGCTGGGACACAACCCCGCCGTGTTCTGAAACAGCCTCGCAGCGCACATCCCATCCTCCACTCTGCTACTGATGTTTCCCCTCCCTCCAACGAGTTATGTAATTCTAGGTTTCTACAATCAAATCCAAGAGTCTGGAGCCACAGATGAGTGGTAGGTATGTTGCCTATCACACACGAGGCCCTGGGTCCTATGCCCAGCAAACTGCGGAAACAGCAACAAAACCAAAAACTCTAAACCAATAGGTGCATGGTGAAGCAAGCCTGACGCCTTCACTCCCTCATCCCCAGCTCCCTCCCGTCACTAACGTGGGTGATGTAAACTACTCGTGGTAGCACAAGCCTGTAATCCAAGCACCGGGTAGGTGGCGGCCGAGGTTTCAAAGTTCAAGGCTATCCTCAACTACGTAGTGAGTTTGAGGACAGCCTGAGCCATTTTTTTTTCTTGCGGGGGGGGCGGGGGGAGGCGGGGTTTCTCAGTGTGGCTTTGGCAAAATGTAAACCAGGCTGGCCTTGACTTCAGAGAGCCACCTGCTTCTACTTCCTGGGTGTTGAGATTAGAGGTGGAGCCATCATCTCCCAGCTGGAGACCCTGTTTCGATGGAAGCCCTGTGAATTGCAAAAGAAGCCTTGCCTCATGTTTGCCTGTCAAACTGCCCTCTCGCCTCTTCCAGCCTCTCTCTGCTCCCTCCAAGGTGCCACATCCGTTTGGTGACCTCCTGGTTAAGGCTGGTCTCATGACTTCCCTCCCTTTCACTTTGCCTTTCAGGTCTCATCTTAGGGCCACCCCCTCCAGAAGGGCTCTGCTCCTCCCTCTGTCTTCTCCGGGGTCACACCCCATCCTCTGTCACCTGTCCCCTCTCACAACCCTCACCTATACGTGTTGTGGTTGCTTCCCTGGGAGACGGTGAATCTGGAAAACAGAAACTTAGGGGGCCGTCCTTGACCTGTGCCCTCAGTCTCTACCACTGTGCAGAACCCAGAGAGCAACTTACAGGATGTATAAAGTGATCTACAGTGATTCAAGCCAGTAGTTGCATGCATCCTAGGTCCGCAGATCTTGTGTGTCAGGAATTCCATCCAGGTACTACGGGCATGGCTGGGCCTCTGTAACTTTACCCTATTTTTCTGTCTCCCTCTTTCCCCGTCCCCCCACTCTCTTTATAGCTCAAACTGGCTCCAAACTCATTGCGTTGCAAAATGCAGCTTTGAATGCCTAATCCTTCTGTCTCCACTTCCTAAGTGCAGGGATCTCTAATTCAAAAGACTGATGGAGCATTTATAGCATTCGAGGGTCCAGGCCGGGTGTTGGGGGTCAAGGACAGTTAATGGGACTCCCAAGCAGAGAAGCCGTTGAGCCTGGCACAAAATGGGTACAGCAAAAGTGAGCTTCATCCATTAGGCTACCACCTCCACACTCAGCCCTGTCTCTTGTTGGCGGCCTTCAGCTTACAGCGCAGGGACAGAAGAAAATGTCCAGGGCGCATGAATGTGTTTCTTCCTGTTGCCCCAGAGTTGGTGTTTAGGACGCAGAGCAGAGGATGAGAGACTATCAAAGCCTTTCTCAAACAGTACCAAGCTGAGCCTGGTGGTGCAGGCCTGTGACCCCAGCGGTCCCAGCTCCTCAGGAGGCTGAGGCAGGAGGATGGTGCTCTCTAGTCTGAGCTAGAGAGTAAGTTAGCACGACCCTGCCTCAAAGCAAATGAGCAAATAATTCTCACTAGATCTGGGGGTGTGGCATAGCAGTCTCATATGAACTAAACCCTGGGGTCTAACCGCAGCACTTTCACCCCACAACGGGAAAGAAAAACAGTCACCAAAATGGTAGAGAGGGATTTAAAGGTCAGCTGGAACGGACCTTTAGACCCTCAGCCTCTGAGCAGAAAACACTGCGTGTTTCTGTCTTCTGAGCAGGCTCGAGGAGTCCCACACCTCAGCTCAAGGCAAATGAGTGAAGGACCCTCCGATAAGTGGGGTGCTCTTCAGAGATGCCAACATCACGGCCCCTCTGTCAGTTAACCACAGAGGAGCCGCAAGTAGAGACCACACTGGGATCAGTGTGCACAGCGGGGGTGGGGGTGGGGGTGGGGGTGGGGCAGGGCGGGATGTGCCAGCCCAATGCTGCAGCTATTGAGTGGCATGTATCCTGAAACAGATACTGTTGCCATATTTTACCAAGTTTGCCATGGACCAAAAAGCATGGTTGTTTAATTACTGGCAAGAAAGAAAAAAAAATTATTGATTAAAAATAAAGTATGCCAGCTGAAGAGATGGCTCAGTGGTTAAGAGCCCCGTCTGCTCTTCCAGAGGTCCTGAGTTCAATTCCCAGCAACCACATGGTGGCTCACAACCGGCTACAATGAGATCTGGTGCCCTCTTCTGGCGTGAAGGCTCACATGCAGGCAGAACACTGTATAAATGATAAATAAATAAATCTTTAGAAAATTTGGTATGCTCAGACCCAAAGAGTAACAAGGAGGGCCCAAAGGGGGTGAACTTGAATCTCACTGAGAAGAGGAGATAGGTTAGACTTTGGGGGTGCACGGAGACAGGAGACTGGGTCAGGGAGGAGGCGGGGATAGGAACAGGAGGGATCCGGCTGCGGGAGGATGACGGGAGAGAGCACTGGGAGATAGCTAAGACTCCTAGCAATGGTGGATGTGGAGCCTGAACTGGCCGTCTCCTGTGACCAGGCAGGACTTCCAACGGAGGGACTGGGGCACCAACCCAGACACAAAACCTTAGAACCACAATTTGTCCTGTCAACAACGTGCGCAGGGGTAAAGATGGAGCAGAATTTGAGGGCAGCTCGAGACCTGTGCCGTGTGATGGAGCCCGCCCTGACAGTATTAATGACACTCTGCTATCCTTGCAGGCAGGAGCCCAGCGTAACTGTCATCACAGAGGCTTCACCCAGCAACAGACGGAAGCATACGCAGAGACCCCACAGGCAAACACTAGGCGGAGCTTAGGGGCGGGGGGCGGGGCGGGGGGGGCGGGGATCCTGCAAAAGAGGAGGAGGAAGAATCGTAGGAGCCCGAGGAATCAAGGACACCAGAGGAAAGCCTACAGAAGCAACTAACCTGGGCCCATTTGGGGCTCACAGAGACCGAACCACCAGCCAGAGTTGTGCAGCTGGGTCTTCATGTGGGATTCCTAAAGTGGGAGCAGGGGCGCTCTGACTCCGTTGCCTGCCTTTGGACCCCTTGGCCCTAACTGGGCTGCCTTGTCTGGCCTCAGTAGGAGAAGACGCACCTAGTCCTACTGCAAGTTGATATGCCACGGCTGTCTGATATCTGTGGGAGGCCTCCCCTTCTCTGAGGAGGTGAGAGGGAGGGACTGGGAGGAAAGGAGGGAGGGGAAGCTGCGATCAGGATGTAAATTAAATCCATAACTTAATCAATAAAAACAACTTATAAAGAAAAAAAATGTGATGTGCCAGAGTCAGTAAGATGGCTCAGTGGGCAAAGAAAAGGCACTTGCTGGCAAGACTGAGGATGTGAGTTTGCTCCCTGGGTCCCACATTGGTAGAAGGAGTGAGCGAACTCTACAGGTTATCTTCTGATCGCCACATACCCACTCTGGTACTCAACTCTCCAGTAAACAAATGACAGAAGATGTATATATCACCTACTGTAAGAAGCCAATGTCAGAGATGGTTTTACATCTCTTCATAGAATCAGTAAGCTACGGCAGATCCACATTTTGCAGATGAAAACATCAACGTATTGAGCTGGAGAGATGGCTCAGAGGTTAAGGGCACTGACTGCTCCTCCAGAGGTCCTGAGTTCAATTCCCAGCAACTACATAGTGGCTCAGAACCATCTATAATGTGACCTGATCCCCTCTTCTGGCCTCCAAGTGTATGTGCAGGCAGAGCACTGTATACATAATAATAAATAAACAAATCTTTAAAACAATAACAACAACAGCAAAAAACATCAACGTGTTAAGAGCCAGTGTTTTGCCCCAAATTGCACAGCTAACAACCAACAGAACCAGAATCAGCTGTAGAATAGTCTTCTGAGTGCTCTGGACAGGATGGACTTTGGGTTGTTAAGGGCACCTGTGAAGTTTTGGGGTGCTCATCCTAGGCACCTGAAGTTGGTCGTCATGTGTTTGTTCCTCTGAGCACCTCAGAGCTGGTGGGACTTGGGGTGTAGGAGGACTTGGGATGTACATGCTAGCTAAGGCCATGGGGCCAGAAATGGACTGACAGACCAGGTGGGCAAGACGCCTGGGAAACCTGCTCAACCGCTAAGTTTTCCAGGGCCCTGGTTGGCAGAGACTGGGTGCCAGGTTACTGGTCAGGTGCCCCATGCCTGACCCTGCCAACCCGTCTGGGGGCTCCTCCTATCGTCTGAATGAGGTGAGACTCCAACCGCTGATGATGATCTGGGTGTCCACAAAGATGCTGACATCCGATCCATGCTCCGCCCACGTTTCTTTTTCACTTGCCGCTTCCCAGTGTTGTTGGTGGGTTTCATGCAATGTAAGAATCGAACATTTATCCAAACACATCATCTTGGAATAATTGTTGCCTAGAGGGTTTGTTGGAACAGTGCCTGGGAAGGACACTATAGCACTGTGATCAACTTCTGATCTAATATTTATTTATTTTTTAATTTTAATTTTAATTTTTTTTTTTTTTTTTGGTTTTTCAAGACAGGGTCTCTCTGTGTAGCCTTGGCTGTCCTGGACTCTATTTGTAGACCAGGCTGGCCTCGAACTCACAGGGATCCACCTGCTTCTGCCTCCTGGGTGCTGGGATTAAGGTGTGTGCGCCCGGTGATAACTTCTGATCTAATTTAAATTCACTAAAAGAAAAAAGAAGAAGAAGAAGAAGAAGAAGAAGAAGAAGAAGAAGAAGAAGAAGAAGAAGAAGAAGAAGAAGAAGAAGAAAGAAACTGTGAAGAGACCTTGTAGACAGAGGACCAACGACTGGTAAAAGATCCCAGGATTTCCCTCAAGTCTCAGGCTTTTCCTCCTGTCCCATAAAGACCCTCCACCTTTGTCAGATAGTCTGTCAAGAGCTGCTTAGTGATCGCTTCATACACTTGACGGCCTGGTGACAGCTGGGCCCCACAGAGCCATCTGGTACATTTCTGGTCTTCCCTGTCCCCAGCCCTGGCTGTTTGGGAAGTAAGTAAAGCTGTGCTCTCCTTTTGCTCAGGTGCCTGCCCTCGGAGGGGCCCTGGCTGTGTTGGAAGAAACTCCCTTTATTTTTCTAGAATGGCAATTCACATCTCTGAATGTCTCTGCTATTATTTTTATTGATCTCTCTGGATTTCTTTATGGCCAGAACTAAGGAATCCAATTTGATTAGGGTCTGATTTGGCCTCCAAGGCAAGAAACATCAATACAACAGCCGAGAATCAAGCAGACGGCGATTTGGTTAGAGTTGATCATTCACGTTTAGAGTGGTGCCATGGCCCACCCTTGCCTTTCAACTGCCCTGTCCAGCTGTCAGCAGCCGCTGCCCCTTCCTTGTTGACTCTCAGGTGAGATGGGGGTGTAAACAAAACAAAACAAAACAAAAATACAAGGTTCTGCCACAGCTCAGGAGTGTGAAGAGATGCTATATGCTAATTTTGGAGTCATACTACCTTGAGTTCACGTCTTTCTCGTGCCACAGGGCCCCCAGGAAAAGTCACTGACCTCCCAGCACTTCCATTCCCTCATCTGTAAAGTGTTAACTGAAAAATCCTTGGAGCTGGAGGATGCACCTCAATTGGTAGAATGCTTGTCTAGCTCACCAGGGGGTGGGGCAGCGGGGGGGGGGGGGGGCAGGGGCAGGGGTGGGGCAAGGGGAGGGGCTTTAGTACAAATGGGCAGGGGTGGTGCACACCTTTACTCCCAGCACTTGGGAAACAGAGGCGGTGGTGGATCTCTGAACTTGAGGCTAGCCTGGTCCGCAGAGTGAATCCAGGACAACCAGGGCTACACAGAGACACCCTGTCTTGAACCACCCCTGCCCCACAAAAGAGCACGCTCTGCTTTCCAGAATTCTGAAACCAATGTCCTGCATCTTGCAACACCTTACTGCTTCCCTTGTGGCTCAGCTATTTCATAGTCACACATGGTCCCTAAATCCCTAATTCCCATAACTGCAGCAGACAGAAACACACTTAGGACTGCTGGTCTCTAGCATTTTACATTCCCTCATAATCTTTAAAAAAAAAAAAAAAGCTACCACGTTTTAATTGCTAATTGGTTATTGATTAACCAATGAATTTGCTGGTTTTGGTCAGGTGATCGTTTCTGGCTTTGCACTTCCAGCCTCATTCTCACCTCAGTACTTTGGCTGTGACCACATGTCCTTCTTACCCTGATCTCCTGTGCCACTTGGGGCATGGAGGGCATGAAGGGCATGGAGGACATGGAGGACATGGAGGGCATGGAGGGCATGGAGGACATGGAGGGCATGGAGGGCATGGAGGGCATGGAGGACATGGAGGACATGGAGGGCATGAAGGGCATGGAGGACATGGAGGGCATGGAGGACATGGAGGGCATGGAGGATATGGAGGGCATGGAGGACATGGAGGACATGGAGGGCATGGAGGGCATGGAGGACATGGAGGATATGGAGGGCATGGAGGGCATGGAGGACATGGAGGGCATGGAGGATATGGAGGGCATGGAGGACATGGAGGACATGGAGGGCATGGAGGGCATGGAGGACATGGAGGGCATGGAGGATATGGAGGACATGGAGGACATGGAGGATATGGAGGGCATGGAGGGCATGGAGGACATGGAGGACATGGAGGGCATGGAGGGCATGGAGGACATGGAGGATATGGAGGGCATGGAGGGCATGGAGGACATGGAGGGCATGGAGGATATGGAGGGCATGGAGGACATGGAGGATATGGAGGGCATGGAGGGCATGGAGGACATGGAGGGCATGGAGGATATGGAGGACATGGAGGACATGGAGGACATGGAGGGCATGGAGGGCATGGAGGACATGGAGGATATGGAGGGCATGGAGGGCATGGAGGACATGGAGGGCATGGAGGATATGGAGGGCATGGAGGACATGGAGGACATGGAGGGCATGGAGGGCATGGAGGACATGGAGGATATGGAGGGCATGGAGGGCATGGAGGACATGGAGGATATGGAGGGCATGGAGGGCATGGAGGATATGGAGGGCATGGAGGGCATGGAGGATATAGAGGGCATGGAGGACATGGAGGACATGGAGGACATGGAGGGCATGGAGGACATGGAGGATATGGAGGACATGGAGGGCATGGAGGGCATGGAGGGCATGGAGGGCATGGAGGACATGGAGGACATGGAGGACATGGAGGACATGGAGGACATGGAGGGCATGGAGGACATGGAGGGCATGGAGGATATGGAGGACATGGAGGACATGGAGGACATGGAGGACATGGAGGGCATGGAGGGCATGGAGGACATGGAGGACATGGAGGGCATGGAGGACATGGAGGGCATGGAGGACATGGAGGACATGGAGGACATGGAGGACATGGAGGGCATGGAGGACATGGAGGACATGGAGGACATGGAGGGCATGGAGGGCATGGAGGACATGGAGGACATGGAGGGCATGGAGGACATGGAGGGCATGGAGGGCATGGAGGGCATGGAGGACATGGAGGGCATGGAGGGCATGGAGGGCATGGAGGGCATGGAGGGCATGGAGGGCATGGAGGGCATGGAGGACATGGAGGGCATGGAGGGCATGGAGGACATGGAGGACATGGAGGATATGGAGGGCATGGAGGGCATGGAGGGCATGGAGGGCATGGAGGGCATGGAGGGCATGGAGGGCATGGAGGACATGGAGGACATGGAGGATATGGAGGGCATGGAGGGCATGGAGGGCATGGAGGGCATGGAGGGCATGGAGGGCATGGAGGACATGGAGGATATGGAGGATATGGAGGACATGGAGGGCATGGAGGACATGGAGGATATGGAGGATATGGAGGACATGGAGGGCATGGAGGACATGGAGGACATGGAGGGCATGGAGGGCATGGAGGGCATGGAGGGCATGGGGACATGGAGGGCATGGAGGGCATGGAGGACATGGAGGGGATGGAGGGCATGGAGGACATGGAGGGCATGGAGGGCATGGAGGGCATGGAGGACATGGAGGACATGGAGGACATGGAGGACATGGAGGGCATGGAGGATATGGAGGACATGGAGGACATGGAGGACATGGAGGGCATGGAGGGCATGGAGGGCATGGAGGGCATGGAGGGCATGGAGGACATGGAGGGCATGGAGGACATGGAGGGCATGGAGGGCATGGAGGGCATGGAGGACATGGAGGACATGGAGGACATGGAGGACATGGAGGACATGGAGGGCATGGAGGGCATGGAGGGCATGGCATGGAGGGCATGGAGGGCATGGAGGGCATGGAGGACATGGAGGACATGGAGGACATGGAGGACATGGAGGACATGGAGGATATGGAGGACATGGAGGACATGGAGGATATGGAGGATATGGAGGGCATGGAGGGCATGGAGGGCATGGCATGGAGGGCATGGAGGGCATGAAGGACATGAAGGACATGGAGGACATGGAGGACATGGAGGACATGGAGGACATGGAGGATATGGAGGACATGGAGGGCATGGAGGGCATGGAGGGCATGGAGGACATGGAGGACATGGAGGATATGGAGGGCATGGAGGACATGGAGGATATGGAGGACATGGAGGACATGGAGGACATGGAGGACATGGAGGATATGGAGGGCATGGAGGACATGGAGGGCATGGAGGACATGGAGGATATGGAGGATATGGAGGGCATGGAGGACATGGAGGACATGGAGGACATGGAGGACATGGAGGATATGGAGGGCATGGAGGACATGGAGGGTAGCCTTGAACTCACAGAGATCTGACTGAACTGCCCGTGCTACTTGAATGCTGGGATCAAAGGCATTCACCAACACTCTGGGCTTATTTTTTTTTTTAACCTATGTGTATTTGGATGGGAGTGGGGAGCATGCAAGTGCCTAGAGAGACCAGAAGAGGGCACCAGAGCCCCTGGAGCTGGAGTTACAGTCAATTGTGAGCAGTGGGTCCTGGAGACCAAACTCTGGGCCCTGAAGAGCTGCAAGCACTTCCTTCCTTCTTTCCTTCCTTCCTTCCTTCCTTCCTTCCTTCCTTCCTTCCTTCCTTTCTTTGTATTAATTTATTCATATTACATCTCAATGGTTATCCTGTCCCTTGTATCCTCCCATTCCTCCCTCCCTCCCATTTTCTCCCTACTCCCCTCCCCTATGACTGTGTCTGAGGGGGACCTCCTCCCCCTGTATATGCTCATAGGGTATCAAGTCTCTTCTTGGTAACCTGTTATCCTTCCTCTGAGTGCCACCAGGTCTCCCCATCCAGGGGTTGTGGTCAAATATGGGGCATCAGAGTACGTGTGAAAGTCCGACCCCACTCTCCACTCAACTGTGGAGAATGCCCATTGGCTAGATCTGGGTAGGAGATTGAAGTTTACTGCACGTATCGTCCTTGGCTGGTGCCATAGTTTGAGCAGGACCCCTGGGCTGCAAGCAGTTTCATCCGCTGCTTCTGTTGGTCACTCCTTTTGGATGTCTGTCTGCGAATGGAGCGCTAGCGTGTGAGGTAGGTGCGCACCCATCAGCTATTAATTCTTTGACCTCTTTGTAGTACCGGCACACAGGACTAGCCTCTGTCCTAAATTTCCGCCATCTTCAGGGGTTCTCCTGGGCTGGCGCAAGAAACCCACCACAGCTGGACCTGTGGACTGTTTGCCTTCCTCAGAGGAGAGGGTGGGGCATATCCATCTGCCCCACCCAACCAGTTGAATGCAGTTTGCACTAATGGTTCTGGGTCTTCAGAGAGAGAGGGTAGAGGGTTTAGGTGAGGCAGGAGGAGGGGAAGCAGGATGGCCACTCTGAGTCACCTATGCTTTTACGTAACCCCTCGCGCAGTGCTCCACGTAAGCAAGCCTAACAATCTCACTGGTTTCCCCCAGGGTGATTTTTGGTGGGATCATAGCTCAATCTGTCCTTGGGACCTTCGGAGAAAGGCAGACAATGTTTATATCTCCCCAGAGAAGGCGCGTTAGCAACAAGCATTTTTCTCTCACTAGACTCTAAGTTCACGGAAGGTGGGAACAAATCTACTTTGCTCACCACTGAGTCCCTGCACGCTCCTGGCATGGTACCTGGAACAAAGTAGGTGCTCAGTAAATGCTTATCGGGGTGATGGGGCTGTAGCTCAGTGGTAGACCACTTGTTTTGTGTGCACAAGGCCCCAGGTGCTGTGCTGTATTCCACTTGCACGTGTGTGTGTGCGTGCGTGCGTGTGTGTATGTACGTGTGTGTGTGTGTTTGAGAGAGAGAAATGTCTGTGTGCGTGCGTGCGTGCGTACGTGTGTGTGTGTGTTCAAGAGAGAGAGAGCAATGTCTGTGTGTGTGTTCAAGAGAAAGAGAGAGAGCAGTGTGTGTGTGTGTGTGTGTGTGTGTGTGTGTATCGAAGAAGAAATGCAGGAGCAAACTCAAGCTGCTTTCAATTCAAAGAGAGTTGTGACAAAGCCAGGGCAAGACCCAGGCCCTCCCACAGCCCCCTCCCATCTGCCCAGACAGAGCCTAGCTGCCTCAGAAGGGGCCAGAGTTTCAAGGGCTGGTTGATTTTCAACATCCCTTGTTCTTTTGAAAAAAAAAAAAAAGCACCTTCCCCTCTCCCTCTCTCGGCCGGCATTGTCACAGCTTGAAATATTCTTTTGATTATGAGAACATTTCCCATTAAGTGTGCAATTCCAGCTCCTCCTCCCAGCCCCCACCCCCACCCCCAGTATTTATGACCCCATAACTCCGGGGTCTGTCACAACCAGTGCTGCAAAAGTGTATCTGAGTATAATGAAATAATTCTGTGGAAATTGTGGCGAGAAGCTGTCAGGTTTCCTCTGCCTTACCAGCCATCCCTAGGGGACGGGGTATATAAATCAGAACCTCCCTTAATTAAGTAAAACATTTTAAGGAGAAAAAAAAAACAAATTAATTACCATTTCATGGCACCACCCCAGCCGATTACCCAAATGGTTCCCGTTCCATAAACCTCGCCTGAATTTAGAACTAATTGTTGCTCTTCGGCTTAGTTTATGCTTTTCCACGCGCAGGAGATCTGCTCTGAAGTGGGTAGTGTGGGAAGGCTCCTCCATCCAAAATGACGTAAGTTGTCATCAAATCAAGAATCATTTTTTTATTTTTGTGGGTTTTTTTGCTTGTTGGTTTTTCAAGCTGAAAACCTAGGCTGGGTAAGATTGAAATAGAAAGTATCAATGGCATCAGTGTGGGGCCTTGGCTAGGCCGAGTTCTTGATTTGCTGTGAGAATCTGAGTTTCTCTTCCAGTCACTGGCAGCACACCAGCCATCCAGGGGGTCGCCTCTAGGCTGGCCCCTCATCTCCCAGGACATAGTGCCAGCGGGAGGCGCAAGCCACACGTGGTCCTCCCTACTATCTGATCCTGATGTCCTGATTTTTTTTTTTAAACATGGGGCTAGGAATTGAACTCAGGGCTTCCTGCATTCCAGGCAAGCACTGTAGCAAGAATTCTAGAACTCCTTTTTTTTTTTCAGACTAAAAATGTAAAAATAGATGACTCTCAGTGACGCATGGTTGTTGGTATCTAGTTTAGCAGTGTGGCGTTCTGAGAAATAGTCAAATGCCAAGATATCTGTGAGTCTAATAGTGTTATTAGAATTTGTATGAAGGAGAGGGATTGTTTAGAGCAGAGTTAGAAAGGGCCTGGCCACATCCTCCCTCCTGTGGGCCCTCCAGGGCCTTGCATGCTGTTTCATCCGCCTCCTGGTTCCCGGAGGCTGAGCGCATCCTCAGGATCAGCTTCCATCTGTTTCCCTCGGCTCCTGCCAAGACTCTCTGGAGGCCAGGGATGAGGCAAGAGCCCGTGGGCTGTTCCCTCCAGGTCATGCGAAAGCAGGTGTGATGGCCGCTCTTGGGTGTCCACCTGACTACATCTGGGATGAACTAAAACCCAAGGGCCTGGGGACAGCTGTGGGGGATTTACTTTCTTAATTAGATCATTCGGAGTGGGAAGACCCACTTCAAACCCAGATCTCTTGAAGTGGAAAGACACCTTTCATCTGGGCCACACAGTCTTGCTGGCAGCGGATACGAAGGACACGGAGGAAGGGAGCCTGCTGTGTTTGCCTGCTTGCTGGTGCTCTCGCTGGAAGGCCAGCCCTTCACCAGGCTTAGAGCCTAATTCTGGCGTTGACCGAAGACCAGCTGAGACATCCAGCCTCGTGGACTGAACAACCACTGGCTTCTTGGACCTCTGCTGGTAGACAACCATTATCAGACTAGCTGGACCACAGCCTGTATGCCATTTTAATAAATCCTATATATATGTATATGTGTGTATATATATATATATATATATATGTGTGTGTGTGTGTGTGTGTGTGTGTGTGTGTGTGTGTGTGTGTGTTTATTCTATAAGTTATGTTTCTCTAGAGAACCCTGACTAATACAGGTGAAGTGGTCCGGATATCCTCTCTGGGATGTCAGTTGGTAAAAGTGAGTACTTGCCATGAGAACCTAGCGCTAGGTTCTATCCTCAGTACTGCGTAAATGGAGTGTGGTCCACACCTCTAATTCTAGCACTCAGGAGGTGGAGCCGATGCAGGAGAGTCCGATGTTCCCCGAGAAAACCTGTGATGAGGACAGGGAAGAAGGGAGTCAGGCTAGAGTACACATCGCCTGTCCCCTCAGAGACAAGCCTTACCATCCATGCTAAAAGCTTCACAGCCATTGATGCTGAGGGTCCTATGAAGGTTCAGGCCAGTGAGGGTGGGGCCCTGGAGTCACTTGAAGATCACTGCTTGTTGGTACCCAGACAGTGGCTGTCCATCTTCCAGGGAGGACCGAGTAGCCTGATGGCCTGACCTTCAATTTTAACTCTGTCCTTATCACAATAACCTCAGGCCAGTGGTGTCCTTTGTTGGTTGGAAGAACTCTGCTGTTTGAGGTTCCAGGTCCTCCAGGTCCCGATAGCCATTCTAAGCAGGACTCCCTCTCCCCAGCAGGGCCTCCAGCTCTCTGCCTGACTCCATCTGGAGAGTGTCTTCAGACACAGATGCCTCTAACCGCATTTGGTACATGGCCCTTGATGCAGCTCCCTGCTACTGTGTTCCCGTGCATATGATAGGAGCAAGTGCAAAACCAGCATCCTTAAAGTGCCTGATTCCAAGCAGTTATGAGTGTCTATCCTGGAAGCCTCCCACCCACTCCGCAAGTGGGTATACAGCCTTTGTCCTCCCTGAGTAAAGTGGAACTGTTTCCTGAAGGGGTTCCCGGAGTGTTCGATCTCCGATGCATTTACAGCCTTCCAGGCCCTGTGTGTTGTCTTCTGCTCCTCTTACCTCAGTGGCCTGGTGGCCAACAGCCACTCCCCCTCTCCCCTAGGGAAGAGGAGAAGCACAGCCCTTCTCTTGCCTTAATTTTCCCTCTGTACAGTGTGAACAGCAGTGTTTGGAGAGTGGGATGAGTCCACAAGTTAATGTCTATGAAGAAGAACGCATGGCACAGAGTGAGGACCCACTGTCTGCATCACTGTCATCATCGCCATCTTCCAATAGACAGAGGAACTGAGGACCAGAGGAGGATGCTCCAAAGCTACACAGCAAGCCACGAGTGGTACAGGAACCAGCATCTAAACGGTCAGGCTTACAGAGCAGGAAGGAGAAAGCTCTCGGCCAAGGACTGAGGAGATGGAGCATCACTCACTGGGTGCAGAGTTTCAGTTCTGTGAGACGATAACATTCCAGATTGTACCATACCGAAAGACAGAGTTAATATAACTCAACTGTGCAACTACAAATGGCCAACATGCTAAGTTTTATGCTGAGAGAGAAAGGGTGTGTGAGAGAGCAAGGGCATCATTAAGAAAACAAAGTAGCTAGGCAGGATGGCAACCTTCCCCCGCATTGTCATCCTGGCACTGTAGAGGCTGAGATGAAGGATGGGGTGATTTCAAGGCCAAGCTGTGCTACACTGTGTGAGCCTGTCTTAAAAATAAATAAAATAAAATAAAATAAAATAAAATGAAATGAAATAAAATGAAATGAAAGAAAGAAAGAAAAGAAAAAAGAAAGGAAGGAAGGAAGAAAGCAAGAAAGCACAAGCAGAAAACTTCTTCCAAACACCTACTGCTTCAAGGGTCAACACAGAGCCCTGCCTGGCCTTCCAAGGCCCCCTGAAGTGCCTCAGAACCTTCTGGTTATCATATTCACTAGCCCCACCAGCCACTACAGCTTTCTTCAGACACAGTTCATGCTCCTTTGCCTGCCAGATTCTCCCTTGGCTGTTTCCTCCGTCCTGAGTGCCCTTCCCAGGCACACTGGACCTTTGTGATTCTCCTTTGTTGTTGTGGGTGGTGGTGGAGCTGCAGGGGTTGAGCCCAGCGCCAGGCAAGGGCTCTGCTGCTGAGGTCCTCCTCCAGCCTCGCTCTTTGAAATGCTAATCGTGGTCAAGAACCAGATCACACACACACACACACACACACACACACACACACACACACACACTCCTCCTGAAGCCTTCTCTTAGCCTCTCTCCTCCAGGCCGCACGTGCCCTGTGTGGCCAACACCACTTCCTTATGGACAGTTTAAGGACGTTCACTACGTGCAGATTACTGTGCCAGACAAATTCCAAGCACCAGAATCTTGATGAACCTGCATTCCACATATGTGGACCCGAGGCTCATGGGAAATGCTTCACATAGCAAGTAAGTTGTACTCCTGAGACTTTAATCTTCTGAGTTCTAGAGAAAAGCTTTTGACAGCTTGTGACAATCAGCTTTCTGTGACTATAACAAATGCCTTGGATAAATCAGTCTACAGAGAAGAAAGGTTTGTTTTGGCTCACAGTTTTAGAGGTTTTACTCAATAATAAACTGGTCCAGTGCTTTAGGTTGTGGTGGTACAGTCAATCACAACAGGACTGTGTGGCCCATTCACCTGTCTCATGGCAGGGTGTAAAAAGAAGAAAAGGCTGAAACATTTTTTGATATATTTTATTAATTTATTCACATTACATCTAAATTTTTATCCCATCCCTTGTATTCTTCCATTCCTCCCTCCCTCCCATTTTCCTGTTACTCCCTTCCCCTATGACTGTGACTGAGGGGGACCTCTTCCCCTGTATATGCTCATAGGGTATCAAGTCTCTTCTTGGTTGAAATTTTTTTAAAAAGTGCTTCCCCACTATGTCTCCAATGGCTTCAAATCTCCCACTAGGATGACCTCTTAAAGATTTCAACATTTCTCCAGGCGTGGTGGGGAACTCCTTTTTATTTTTATTTTTATTTTTTAAAGATTTATTTATTTATTATGTATACAACATCTGCCTGCATGTGGGCCTGCCCGCCAGAAGAGGGCACCAGATCTCATTATAGATGGCTATGAGCCACCATGTGGTTGCTGGGAATTGAACTCAGGACTTTTTGAAGAGCAGCCAGTGCTCTTAACCTCTGAGCTATCTCTCCAGCCCTAACCTCTGAGCCATCTCTCCAGCCCTTTAATCCCAGCACTCGGGAGGCAGAGGCAGGTGGGATCCCTGTGAGTTCAAGGCCAGCCTGGCCTACAAAGCAAGTCCAGGACAGCCAAGGCTACAACAGAGAAACCCTGTCTCGAAAAACTAAAAAACAAACAAACAAACAAACAAAAAAGACTTCAGTATTTCCCAGTAGTGATACTTCAGGGACCGAGCCTTTAACAAATTGATCTTTGAAGGGTGTATATACAAACCAGAGGACCATTTGATTCTGCTCCCCCAACCCCCCCCCCAAACATTACACTGTCTACATAACTGTTTCTCCCCCTTTCCTCCAGAGAGGGGAGGCTTGTTGCTTAGTCATCGTGGGGCTCGGCTCGGCGCAGGTGTTCATTTGCTGAGGTTTTTGTTGGGTGCCCTGGAGTGAGTCACTATCCACATTTGATCCTCTCTGCTTCCTCCACTATCTCCCTCCAGGAGGCGGCAGGTTGGCAATCGCCAAAGAAACATCTCCAGCCAATCAATAAATAATAATGTTGGAGAATTTAAAATAAGAATCTGGATTATTAAAGTTACAAATCTTCGGTCTTTATGCCTTCAATAAAACATGCGTCTATTAATAATGGATATTGGCTCGGGCCTGCTTAGGCTGAAAAGGGGAAAAAAATGACCAGTCAAGTGATGCTAATATTTTTTTTCTCTTTATCCAGCTTGGTTGCCAAACTACTGCTTCCCTGACAAATTGTTCGTCATTTGAAAAGTTTTAAAAACTTTTAGCAGCACAAAAGGGAAATCGGAGACCAGATGTTCAGCCTGTGACCTCATGGTCATTGGTAAGGTGTCCGCCTCCATGGACCTGCTTTCCCGGCCTTCTCTCTAATGCTGACTTGCCTTGTTTACGTTTCTCCCCTCTACCTTTTCTCTCTCTACTCCTCCCCTCCACACATGAGCTCCTCTACTCCTGGTATGTGAGAAGCAATCCCACCACGGCACAGGCAGGGGGTCAGAACTTTAACACCATCTTCAATGAAATATTGAGTTCAAAGCCAGCCTTGGCCACATGAAAACCAATCTCTGTCTCTGTCTCTGTCTCTGTCTCTGTCTCTGTCTCTGTCTCTGTCTCTCTCTCTCTCTCTGTCTCTGTCTCTCTCTCTCTGGGTCTCTCTCTCTCTCTCTCTCTCTCTCTCTCTCTCTCTCTCTCTCTCTCTCTGTGTGTGTGTGTGTGTTGAGAAACTAGACAGTCTGTTTTGTTCCTAGGAACCATTTTGAGTCTGTAGCCAAGTTTCTGTTTCTTGAAGGTGAGCTGTGCCTACCCCAATAACCACAGAATGTACCGTAAACCGCGGAGGCTCCTGTTCCGGGAAATGTTCTATACCCACTGTTCTATGACCCACTTTCTTAACTGCCTGGCCTCACTTCTGTAACCATGCTTGTGTGCAAAATCCCCCACCCTATGGATTTTGCCCTATAAAAAGGGCTTGAGAAAATGGGTTGGGGCTGATCTCATGAGCCCTGCCTTAGAGGGAGATAGCTGCCAATTCGGCTCTGATATGTACACAAATAAATCTTGCTTTAATTTGGTCCTGATATGGGTCTTTCTCCTGGAGTCTATGGGATTAACACTCTCTCTCTCTCTCTCTCTCTCTCTCTCTCTCTGTGTGTGTGTGTGTGTGTGTGTGTGTGTGTGTGTGAGAGAGAGAGAGAGAGAGAGAGAGAGAGAGAGAGAGAGAGAGAGAGAGAGAGAGAAAGAGAGAACAAGCACCCAATGCATGCCGGGAGGTAGCTCAGCTGGGAGAGTGCCTGCAGCACAGCACAGACATGAGGACTTGGGTTCAGATGCTCAGGACTCTGGTGTGGCCACGCACATCTGTAGTCCTAGTGCTAAGCGGTGGAGACAGGCGGATTTCCAGAATCAGCCTAGTCAATCAGTGACTGCTTGGTTCAATGAGAGACCTTGTTGTAAAGATATGGTGGGAAGGAACAATGGTGGAAGAAGGTCTATCTGATACTGACTTCCGACCTCCACATCCGCGTGCATACACCCCCAGCATATACACGGTCGCACACACAAACGCACACTCATGCACTACATCAAAAGAAGGGGGAGGGGTAGGAAGCAGAATGTGATGGCGCACGCCTTTAATCCCAGCACCCAGGAGGCAGAGGCTGGTGGGTCGCTGTGAGTTCGAGGCCAGCCTGGTCTACAAATGAGTCCAGGACAGCCAGGGCTACACAGAGAGACCCTGTCTTGAAAAACAAAAACAAACAAACGAAAGAATGGAGGGAAAAGACTTGAGGTGAAGGATTTGCCTAGTTTGGATCTCAGATGTCCCTGAGGGCATGTGTAGTAAACGCTTTCCTCTGTCTATTAGCAAGCAGAAACTTCCTGTTGTTATTAGCGCACCTCTTCTGGTAACTCACATGGCTATGTGCCTTCTGCTTTGTTGATGCTGTAGTCACATGACACTTAGCTACAGTAAAGTCCCTCAAAGTGCCTGGCCATGAAGTCCAACAATGTGATTTGTCCGAAGGGACTGTCGATGAGGACGGACGAGTTGTCTGTCTGTCTCTCACTTTACAGTAATTCAGAACAACACCTTAGCCATCTTTCTTTCAAGCCCATCCTTGTGGAGGGTGCTTGATCCCTTCCTTAGCACCGCCACAAAGTCAAATGTAAGATGAGGGGCTTTCCCTTTGATTGTTGTATTCAAAGTATGTCACTGCCCAGTTGCTTTCCGGTGACATCATCTTTGCAGATCAGGAGGAATCTCATCCTGTATCTTCAACTTTACATTTGTCTTTTTATTTCTTCTTCTCCTTCTCGTTCCCCTTCCCCTTCTTTTCTTCTTCTTCTTCTTCTTCTTCTTCTTCTTCCTCTTCTTCTTCTTCTATCTTTCTTTGAAGCTGAGTGGTGTTGATACACACATTTAATCCCAGCACTAGGGAGGCAGAGGCAGGTAGATCTCTTGAGTTCTGAGTTCAAGGACAGCCTGGCTTACAGATCAAGTTCCAGTACAGCTAAGGTTGTACAGTGAAGCCCTATCTCAAAAAAAACAACCAACCAACTAAAACTCTCTGTGTAGTTATGTGTGAGTACAGGCTTGAACGTGCCACAGTGTGAGCGGAGGACGGAGCATCCTTCCCCTTATTAGAGACATTTGCCTGCAATTATCCGTGTGTCTCCAGCTGGGCTTGCTGGCCTGTCTGCTTCTGGGGGCTCTCCACTTCCCATGACCCAGGAGGGGTGCTGGAGACTCAGACTCTGGTCCTCGTATATCTACAGGGCAAGTGCTTTGTGTACTGAGCCCTCTCTTTCCTCCTTTCCTTCTTTCCTCCATTTTCTTTTTCTTTTTTTCTTTTTATCTTTTTTTTTTCTTTTTTGTTGTTGTTTTTCGAGACAGGGTTTCTCTGTGTAGCCTTGGCTGTCACAGATTCCCTTTGTAGACTAGGCTGCCCTCGAACTCACAGAGATCCTCCTGCCTCTGCCTCCCAAGTGCTGGGATTAAAGGCATGCGCCACCACCACCCGGCTGATGGTGGTCTTCTTTTAGAAATTGGAAAGGCCTTTTATTCTTTGTCGAAACAGGATCTGGCATTTGTAACTCAAGTTGTCATCACACTCACTATTCAGCATGGGCTAGCTTTAAATATATAATCCTCCTGCCTCAGCTTCTTGAGTCTTAGGATTACAGTTGCGCAGCACCACTCCTGATTCATGACACGGTCGGAATGTTGGGCCTCGGGGTCTGATGGGACAGGTCTTGTCACAAGGGTATGTACTGGAGGGTGACAACAGAGCCCTGGCCCTTTCCCTCTGTAAAGCTCTACTTTTAGCTGGTTCTCGTAGACCTGCCACAGGCCCCGTGAGAGACACTGGCGGTGAGGAGCTGACCCTGCCTGAGGAGCGGGAAAGACAGGGGTCATGGAGCTGGGCCCTGAGAGGATCAATAGGGGTTGTGACAGGGAGAAGACAGGAAACGCCGGTTTCCACATGGGAAGTGGCTCCGCGCTCATTCTAGCATATAAACAAAATTCCAGCACTTAAAACATATATATTTAATTAATTTATTCACATCACATCTCAGTGGTTATCCCATCCCTTGTATCCTCCCATTCCTCCCTCCCTCCCATTTCCCCCTTACTCCCCTCCCCTATGACTGTGACTGGGGGGGACCTCCTCCCCCTGTATATGCTCATAGGGTATCAAGTCTCTTCTTGGTAGCCTGCTGTCCTTCCTCTGAGTGCCACCAGGCCTTCCCATACAGGGGACATGGTCAAATATGGGGCACCAGAGTTCGTGTGAAAGTCATATTTTCACTTTTTTTTTCTTTTTGGTTTTTTTCGTGACAGAGTTTCTTTATGCAGCCCTGGCTGGTCTGGACTCACTTTGTAGACCAAGCTGGCCTTGAACTCACAGTGATCCACCTGCCTCTGCCTCCCAAGTGCTGGGATTAAAGGCGTGTGCCACCACGCCCAGCCATATTTTCACTTTTAAAATGGTATTTCCCCCCTGTTTTTTCTTCCTCTTTCTTATACCTCTACATTCATAAACACACCACATGATTGTTAGGATTCTTGTTTACAAGTGACAGAAGACTCAGCTCTACGCTGAAAGGAAGTAAGTACAGGGCTTCAGGTCACCGAAGTGTTGAAAGACAGACTGAAGACCTTGCCAGACCCAGGGACCCAAACACTGGTGCCCTAATGGGACCTTTCTCTGAGTCTAAAGTCTTAGCTGGCTCACTCCATGGAACAGAGAAGGCTGCCCACCGCACAGGTCTCTGTTGGTTGGTGATACCTTACCGGCTCTGATAAGATCCTTGAAATGTTCTGGTTGGCTAGAGCTGCATTTCCTTAGAGCCACAGTCCCATTGTTTGTAAACTACCCAGCCGGTGTGAGGCCCTCGGGAGAAGTGATGTCCTGGAGAAAGTAGGGCAGATGAATGGGCCATTAGCCACAGAAACTGTACACGTCAGTTCCCATGGCGGCGATGCCAGGAAGATGTAAGCTTCGATGACTGGAAATGCTCGGAGGAAGGATGGACCTGAGTCCCGAGACAAGAAAGGACTCAGAAACACAGCTGGCCCAGGGATCCGAAGCCACCCAGCCCTTTTACTGGGCCATGAGGATACGTAGACCGGAAGAGAGCCCTGTACCGAGGTCACAGCCAATAGAAACAGAGTTGGGACTCGAACACAGGTGACGTGAAGTCCAGAACCAAGCTCCATGGGCCTGGCAGCTGCCACATTCATTAGCTCCCTCCTATCTTGTTTCCTTGTATATTTTACAAGGTTGTTAATTACCAGCCATAAAGCTCGGCAAACATTTTGATAGGCTTTAAAAGCTCATGAAAGCCGCATTACATTTTAAGGCATGGTTCCCTAATTAACCTAATTAACTGTCAGACTCATATCCTGCTGGTTTCCAGATGAGGCGAGCCCTGCCTCTCATCTCAGGATCTACTCCAGCCCTATTGGACAGAGCCTGGGCTGTTCTCATCGAGATCGCTGCAGTACAAGGACATTGGCTTAGAGATGCCCAGGCAAGCCTGGGCCGGCTGAGCTTAGGACCAGGCCAAGGCACATGGGGGCTTCCTCAGTGTCCGTATTCATAGCCTCAGCCATGTGGCTGTGCTCCCTTCAACAGCTGATCGACACAGTTGGACACCTGAGCTCCAGATGGCTCTGACCAGTGGCCTGGCTCAAATACACGGGCCAAGCAGAGGCAACTCAGGGTGGAGAAATGGAAGCAGGTGTGGTGTACTAATTTATTAGGGTTGCCATCACAACAGACTGCAGGGCTTGAAGAAAGGAACTTACTGCTTACAGCTCTGGAGACTAGAGGTCTAAGGTCAGTGTGCTGGCAGGGTGTCTCCTGAGGTTTCTGCCTTTGGCTTGTAGACGGCTGTCTTTCCACTATCTGCGTCCTCTTTCCTAGATTCAATACCTGGTGTCTTTTTGTGTGTTTAAATTTCTGTTTCTTATTAAAAGACAAACAAACAAAAAAAAACCCCAAACCACTAGACTAGGTTGGTCCTCACATTGTTTCATTTTAACTTCATTATCTCCAGGGACAGTCAGTATTCTGAGGCCAGGGCTTTGCTCTACCAAGCACTGAGGGACACGCTTCCCAAAGTAACAAAGGGTTCTGGATAAAAATCTACACAGCGTCTGGTCTAGGTGACCTACCCGATTCTACAATGGATAGGCTAGCTCAGCTCCACCCCCTGGGACCGCTACCTTCTGCCTGCCTCTGTTGGGGACTCATCTACCCAATGCAGGGGGAGCCAGGACACTCGAGCTGGCCAGGCTGTCCCCCAGCTCCTTTGCTCCTGGAGAGAGGTAAGCGAGTCATGTGCCACACCGTCTCCAGAGCCTGCAGGCGGTATTGGGTTTCCTTTGCCCGCATGGGCACAGCCTTCACCAGTCACCCTCACTTTCCCACGCCCTGACCAGGATTCCTGGGATCACTTCCCAAATGCACTTGGATCTTTGTCTCAATGTCTACTTCCTGAGGACACAGCTAGGGAGAAGAGTGACACCATACAGAAGTATGAGCATAGGAATCTGGAGGGCGGGGCAGGGGGGGAGACATGCACTCAGGGAAGGGGCAAAGTTCAAAGCCTTGAGACACAGGCTCTGGTCCCCATGAGCACTGCCAGGCCAAGTGTGGGCACGTGGCAGGGGAGGGGTGTGCTTACTGCCTCAGCTCTTCAAACAGTCCTATGAAACGGGAAGTTAAGTGTCCTGAAACAGACAATCGTTTAGCTACTTCCCTGCGTATGTACAGCAATTTCTCTTTGACCCTTCCAGAACCTTTCCTCAGACAAATCTGATTACAAGCTAAGAAGGTACCCATTCTCTGGAGGAAAGGTGACACCAAGGATGCTCTATGGCACAATAAATTTGTGCCTCACAAAAAGGTGTGTAGACCTAGATCTGAGAGGAATTGGACAAATTTGCAAACAGGTCAGACGTTACTTAAGGTCAGGAGTAAGGGCCCTATACCCTTTTCTTTAAAAATTAAAGCATAACCAAAAACTTTCCTGTTGGTTGAACTGAGCCCTTAAAAAAAAAAGAAAAAAGAAAAAGAAAGAAAGAAAGAAAAGAAAAAGGAAAGGAAAACCCTCCAGGCCTTAGCACACCTGACTTCATGTTCGAGGCACCATTCTGACCTTCAAACCCAGCATGTTGGTGCCCAACACCTGTCAACTGAAGTGTGACAACCAGAATGTGGTTTTTGTGCATAAGGCCTAGAGCTGCATGATTTGGGCAAGTTCCCCTGCAGTCGCTGACTGGCTATAAAGACTTTCTTTTTGCCTTTAAGAACATCTGTGTGGTGGTCTCGGATGGCCTTACCTTACAACAGGGAAAGTCTGCAGTAATGACCAGTATTTAACACCAGCAATTTTATGCCTCCTCTTCCTCACCCCTGAGCTTTTATCTTGGGCATGTATGTTACTGTTCCCAGCAGAATTGAATGTCAAGTCTCAGATGAAGGTTAGACCCTTAAAAACAGGACCTAAAAGTTGCAAGTCTCTCAGGAAACTTGGACTTGGATCGTAAATTGTATCCTTAAATCTAAATGCCTGCTTCTTAAGTTCTTCTTATAAAATGTCTTAGAGTGTTGCCCTGTGGGTACAGAAGGCTCCTGGTAAAGTCTGGGGTCAGAGAGGAGTGGGTGAGGCAACAGAGGTGTCAGTTACAGATGGGCATGTGCCAAGTGATGGGGTCCAGGGCTAGAGAGATAGCTCAGCTGGTAAGAGCTCCCTAGGCCACAGGTTCTATTCCCAGCCCTCACACGGCAGCTCACGACTGTCTGTAACTCCATTTCCAAGGGATGGCGCCCTCTTCTGGCGTCCACACACATGGTACAGACATACATGCAGGCAGAACACTCATACATATTAAATAAATAATAAATAAAAGACACAAAACAAAACCAACAACACCCAGGGTCCATCCTTGAGGTCAAGGATAAAGGATAGCATGGTTTTGTTTGCTTGTTTTCTTTCTTTTTTTCTTTTTTCTTTTTTTAAGTTTTTTGAGACAGGGTTTCTTTGTGTTACCTTGCCTGTCCTGGACTTGCTTTGTAGACCAGGCTGCCCTTGAACTCATAGCGATCCACCTGCCTCTGCTTCTGCTGGGATTACAGGCGTGCACCACCATGTCCGGTTGTTTATTTTTAGACAGGGTTTCTCTATGTAGCCATGGCTGTCCTGGACTCACTTTGTAGACCGGGCTGGCCTCGAACTCACAGAGATTTGCCTACCCCTGCCTCCCAAGTGCTGAGATTAAAGGCAACAAGATGATTTTATAAAAGGATGGCATATTAGTCACTTTACTCATTACTATGGCAGAACACCTGACAGATGAGTTTAGGATGGAGGGGGTTATCTTGGCTCACAGCTCAGGAGGACAGAGTTCATCAGGAAGGCGAGGCAGCTGAGCACAGTGCACCCACAGCCAGGAAGCAGAGCAGGGTAAGTGATGGTGATCAGATTGCTTTCTCCTTTTCAGTCAGTCTGAGGCCTCGGCCCACCATGGTGCCACCTTCATTTAAGACCGGTCTTCCCACCTCAGTTAACGTAATCCCTCATGGAGGTCTGTCTTCTAAATGATCCTAGATCTGGTCAAGTTGACCGATGCTAGCCGTCCCAGACGGTGAGCGTGACCACAATCATGCCATCTCCCATTTACAGAAAGATAGCCTCGCTCTCCACTGGGCTGAGTGTCGAGAGAAGAACAAGGTGGGACTCAGTGGTCACATGACAGGGAGCATCCGGGAAATGGAGCCCTACCTATTTGGGTCAGGACAGGCTGTTTGGCAGTGCGGGTGAGAACGCTGTAAGGAGGCCAGCAGCCTCGCGGGGATTAGGGCTGTTCTGGTGGCAGGAGGCCCAGCAGGCCGAGCCGGTCCACTCTTTCACTAGCTTCGTCATCCAGCATGTCCCAGCCCCAAATCTTTTGACATAACTGATGTATTTCAATGGATGCCTGTTCTGCCTCCTCCCTGCCCACTCACCTTCAAGAACGTGATGAGTTTGTCTAGGTTAAAATGTTTTATTGAAGCCCAGTGATGGTAGTATCACTTGCGGAATAAATCCTAAACTAATAGAAGTTGAGTGTAATGTAAAATAGCAATTAATCTCCGTTGCAGAGAATAAGAAAAATGAACGAGCCATTGTTGAAACATTTATTAGCAAGAGAGACCAGACAGATGCCCTTGTTCTGAATGGTGGCTGCTTGGGTTTTTTGGTTTTTGGTTTTTGCCTCTGTGTATGTGTGTATGTATGTATATGTGTGTTTGTGTGTCCGTGCACACATACTTGTTCAGGTACCCAAATATGTGCAGGTACGTGTGTGGTGTGTGTGTGTGTGTGTGTGTGTGTGTGTGTGTGTGTGTGTGTGTGTGTGTATTTGTGTGGAGTCCAGAGGTCAACCTGTCATTCCTCAGGAGCCATCCTCTTTTTTTTTTTTCCAAAGATTTATTTATTATGCCTGCATGCCCAAAGAGGGCACCATATCTCATTATAGATGGTTGTGAGCCACCATGTGGTTGCTGGGAATTGAACTCAGGACCTTTGGAAGAGCAGCCAGTGCCTTAACCTCTGAGCCATCTCTCCAGCCCCTCTTTATTTTTTTGAGACAGGGTCTGCACCAGATGTGCTAGATCAAGTGTGGGCAGGGGGTACATGGGCAGGAAATACGTCAGATGTATGCTTGCCCCTGGTTGGGCCTGATGGGAAATGCCGTGAATTGTGGGGTTTGCCTTTTTAAAGCCCCTGCAAATTATTACTTGTGGCCGTTTTCTGGGAACCAAAAGATAGACCCAGCCAGAGTCCATTAACCTGGCCAGTGCTTGATTAAAGCTTGCTTCAAATTTGGCTTTCAGTTGTGGTAGTGGCTTTATTTCAACTGGTGGGATTTACAGTCACCATGCAGTGACAAGCTTGCTGGCTATTTGCTGTTCACCATGACATGCTACCTTATCACAGGCCCCAGGGGCAGGGGGCCAAGTCACCATGGAGTGAAACCCATAAAACTGTGAGCCAAGCCGGCCAGTGGTGTGGCATGCACCTTTGATCCCAGCACTTGGAAGGCAGAGGCAGGTGGATCTCTGTGTGTCTGAGGCCAGCCTGGTCTACAGAACGAGTTCCAGAACAGCCAGAGCCATTACACAGAGAAACTCTGTCTCAAAAAAACAAAAGCAAACAAAACAAAACAAAACCCACCCCAACAACAACAACAACAAAAAAACCTATGAGCCAAAATAGACCTTTCTTTCTTTCTTTTTTGACCTTTCTTTCTTTTAAGTTGATTGTCTCATGTATTTTGTAATAGTGATGGAAAGCTGACTAACACTGGGAAACAGAATAAGGGATGAATCTTGGGCCACACAGCAGACACTAATTATAATATAATGTCACAGATTTCCCTTATCAGGCCTCCCCGCCTGCCCACCCCCAACTTCTGAGTTTTCAAGGCCTGGGTGATAATCTTGGGTTTGGGGCATCTCCATGCTTTTAATGCCACCCACAGAGAGAACCAGAGCATCTATTAGTGATCTGTGTGCACTGCAACATGGCGATGCTGAAGAGTGCGTCTGGTTAGCTCCATGGACACTTGGCTGTTGCTATGGGATGTCCTTGCTGAGTGTCTGCTGCTATTGTCTGACTCCTCACAGTATAAATTCCATGGCTGCAGCTCACGTGTCTGCCTCATGCAACACTCTTCTATTTACAGTGTAGACGGATCAAGTTGATGTATGCATGCGTGGATGAGTAAATGCAATGAGGTCCCTAAAGCAATGGAGATGTGGGTTTCAGAGACTAAATCTAGCCCCATCCCTTCCCCCCCCCCCCCAGAGAGCAAGAGATGGCAAAGACTTGTCACATAGACGCTTCTGATCCCCGCTCACTTCTGTGTAGGGCCGCTTTGCTTCTGAAGATAGAGACAGTGCCCCCATTCTTAGTCCGATGGTCCAGCTATCTCTTGCAGTAAATGGCAGGAAGCCAAGAAAATAGAAGGGTCTCACAGTGCTGAGCCAGGAATGGTGACACATCACCTTTCATCCCAGGACTCGAAAGGCAAAGACAGGAGAATCTCTGTGAGTGTGAGGCCAGCCTGGTCTACATAGTGACTTCCAGGCCACCCTGTCTAAACCTGTGCTCCACCCGACTCCCCCTGAATTAAAATACAACTCTGAAATTCTTTGCTATCCCTCCTATGGAACTGTGGTCTCTATGACACACACCCCCCTCCTCTGGAATCTGCATACTTGAACAGGAGGATGTGGCAGAAATGACGCTGCGTGCATTTCCAGGAATAGACCTTCAAAATCTGCTGGCTCTGGACATGGTGGCTCACACCTTTAATCCTAACACTTGGGAGGCAGAGGCAAGTGGATCTCTGAGTGGTCAGGGTCTGCCAGATCTACACAGCGAGTTGCAGGTAGCCAGGGCTACAGAGTGAGACCCTGTCTAGGGAAGGGGGAGGGGAAGGCCTGGAGACTCGCTGCTCTTGCAGAAGATTTGCTTTTGATTCTCAGACATGCAACTGTCTAATTGTAGTCCAGGGCACCAGGTACCCTCTTCTGACCTCCAAGGCATGTGGGCCAAACACTGCACACATGACGACAGCAAAATAAATTGTAGGAAAAAAAGAAACTCCTGGCTTCTTGTTACTTTCTTTTTTTCTCTCTCTCTCTCTGTATTCCTCTATTCAATCTTGGCTGCCACAGTAAGACAGACAGAAAGCACAAGGAAAATTTTTTTTCTTGCATCTGTAATGTGGCTTCTTGTTTCTACGCAGTGCGGATTGGTCTTAAACTTGGTAAGGAGCTGAGAACCACCTTAAACTTCTGAGCTTCCTGCCTCAGCCTCCCAAGGCTGGGACCGCAGGCATGCACTGCCATGCCAATTCTTTCTTTCTTTCTTTCTTTCTTTCTTTTTAAAGTGCTTTTTGACTTTTTTTTTTGTTATTTTGGTTTTTAATTTTGTATTTATTTAATTTTTTATTATTTGTGAATATGTGTATGAGTGTGTGTCTTAGGTGTGGAGGTGCCTATGGAAGCCAGGCACATCAGACCTTCTGGGGGCAGTTATGAGCTGCTTGATATGAGCTTGTCTTGTGTGTGTGTGTGTGTGTGTGTGTGTGTGTGTGTGTGTGTGTGTGAGAGAGAGAGAGAGAGAGAGAGAGAGAGAGAGAGAGAGAGAGAGAGACCATTTACCACATAGCCCTGGCTGGCCTAGAACTCATATGTAGATCAAGACTGCCTTCAATTCACAAAGATCTACCTGCCTCTACCTCTGCCTCCTGAGGGTTGGGTTTCAAGGCCTGTGCCACCATGCCCAGCCTGTCTTTTTTTTTTTTTAATATAGCCTTGTTATATAGCCTTGGTTGGTTTTGAACTCATTGTTCTCCTGCCTCAGACCCTCAAACATGATCTGCCATCATCCTTTTTGTTTTGTTTTTCGAGACAGGGTTTCTCTGTATAGCATTGGCTCTCCTGGATTTGTAGACCAGGGGCCTCAAACTCACAGTGATCCCTCTGCCTCTGCCTCCCTGACTGCTGGGTGTAAAGGCGTACGCCACCATGCCAGGCTGACCAGCCATTCTTGAAACCCAGCCACCACCACGTTATGAGAAGAGACCCACATGGAGAGGAGCCAGTACTTACCATTGGTGGTGAAATAACCTCCAGTCTTGGAGGACACATTATAATATCTGTTGTGGCAGAAGCAAAGGTGAGCCTTCTCTCCTGAGGCCCCGCCCAGCCTGCAGGATCCCGAGAAAAACAAGTGGTTTCTGTCCTCAGTCACTAAGTTGGGATTCTCACTGGTTCCGCTTTGGTTAGTCTCCACAGTCAAATTTTGTCTCCCTTTAGGCCTCCTCCTGGGTACTGAGCCTGAGGAAACAGCCCACAGCACATCTTCTGTAAAGGGTGCTGGAGTTGGCCCAGAACACAGCCAGACACCAAATTCTCAACACACAGAAGACTTCTTACTCTGGCCGGATGGGGGTGGGGTGGGGGTAGGCTGGGGTGGGGTGGGGTGGGGGGAGGGGAGGGGCACAGCAGGGGGAGGTGTCTCTGTATCAGACAGACACAGACAGCAGGTAGAGCTCTGTTTGGTTGGCTTTGGTTTTTGCAGGAGTGGGGAGGGGGTGGGATGGTGAGTCCTGATTGGACAGGTTGCCCCGTGTAAGCCAAATAATGAATTTTGATTGATAGCTGGACCTTGGAGCTTTGTCTCAGGAAAGTGTCAGTGGCCAAAGAAAGGGATGGACTTGTAGGAGGATGGTTTAGCCTAGGGGCCATCACCCCTCACCTCTCCAGCATCCATGCTGAGAGCTCTCCTGAGAGCTTCACAGTGACAGTGGCTTCTGGGCTTGGGAATTAGGTGTGGGTGTCATCTGAAGCTGGTTCCTGTCTCATCCGTCCCTGTGGCTGTGTTTATCAGCCTCAATCATTGGCTGAGAAAGTTGCATGCCACGCCCAGTTCATGGCTTCTCTGTCGCCCCTTCTGAATGCGTAGTCTCTGAACTCTGGGGGAACCATCATCCAAGGCCCTGCTTAGGTTCGGAAACATGTTTAGATATCACTTAGCTCCTTGAATGACCCAGTGGCTGCCTCATTAACCTGACAAAACTGTTGGAATCCGCTTGCCTGCTTTCCTCCTCCTGCCTGCGGGCAGTGGGTCAAATGGACCCTCACCTCAAGGACAGTTTGTACTTCTGAGCCTAAGCTTAGACAGATGCTCATGGCCCCGCTTTCCACTCCATCCCTCGAGCTGTCCAGGCAGAATCTGGAATGGGTGGGGTCTGCAGGATCCGGGTCTAGCTGGGAGTGAGGGTGGGGGGAATGGGGGGTGGGGAGCGGGGGTGGGGTGGGGGGAGGATCAGTGGGTGGGTCGGTCGGGGGCGGGGCGGGGCGGGGCGGGGGGGGGCAGGGGAGTGGGGGCGGGGAAGCCAGGGATGAAGAAGGCATTCTCCCAGGAGTTTTACAGCTCTTTTGGGCAATTATAGCCTTTCGTCAAAAGGGACGAGAAGTGGAGCAGTTGGACAGCCAGTGCGATGAGTGGCGAGAGCACGGTGGGTGGCACGGGCTCTGGACTGGCTACAGTGAGAGCTTGGAGTCCACGAGCAAGGGCACTCAGTGGGCAGGTCCGAGGATCCAGCGGTGAAGGTCCAGAGGGAGAAGGCCCTTTGGGAAAACGCCGTTCAAGTGTTTAGACGGTCTTCAGTGAGTCAGCTTGCACAGACGATGAACAGGTACTCTATGAACCTTGGGGAGTGGGGAGGATGCATTTTGGGGTCAATGCATTCCATTGGTTGTGCCTGGCGTCCTGGTGCCAGCTGTGCGACCACCTGTGACTACTGAGAATTGGGGGGTCCACCAGCCTACCTGCCCCAGGGCATGCAGGGATGGAAGCAGGGAAGGGGCAGTCCTATTCCTGCTGGTCTCCGGATGAGATTTTTCGGTCTCAGGTTTGAGATTTTCGGGGTTCGGACACGTCTCTGATCTCACTCTAGCCCCATGCCCATTGTCCCTGGTCACCCACATCTTTGTGCTCTACAAGGCGTCATCTCAATTTCTATCTCTGTGACCTGAATCTCTCATATTCCTGTGACCAGAGGCAACAAATGACATCTGCCTGGTTGAGGGGTTCCACTTGGGTGCATGAAGGTGCCCTGACGGTGGGTCACCTGGAACTGGAATTACAGATGATTGACAGCTGCCATGTAGATGTTGCGAACTGAATGCAGGTTCCCTGCAAGAGCAGCAAGTGCTCTTAAACGCTGAGCCAGCTCTTGGGCCCAGAGAGCTGTTTAAGGGATCTGAGATGAGGTACACCATCCACATGTTAAGTGCGCTCTTGGCCCCTTGAGACCAACACAAGATGAGTTCAGACACACCACTTGCAAATGAATGCTTCTTAAGGACTCAGGACAACAACATACAAAGTCCTGTGGCCCTCACAGCCCACTTCCCTGTGGGCCTGACTGCAGCCTTCTGGACCACGTCCTGAGAGTGGCTGGCTGGAGGCGTGGCCTCCACCACACTTTATTCAGCGTGTGATTTTGGTAAAGCTAACCTCTCTGGCCTCAGTTTTCTCATTTGCCAGTGGAGACATAGCAATACGTCTTCAGGCTACTGCGAAAACAAAGGAAGCACGTTTATAGAAAATACCCAGAGTGCAAGGTGTGGTGGCAGGTGCCTTTAATCCCAGCACTGGGGAGGCAGAGGCAGTTGGATCCCTGTGAGTTCGAGGCCAGCCTGCTCTACAAAGCAAGTCTAGGACAGGTAAGGCTACACAGAGAGACCCTGTCTTGGAGAAAGAAAGAAAGGAAGGAAGGAAGAAAGAAAGGAAGGAAGAAAGAAAGGAAGGAAGAAACCAAAAAACAAAAACAAAGAAAATACCCAGAGCATCAGTGCTACAATTGGGGGCAGCTGTTACCACCCTGCACTTTGTTAATCCAGATGTGAAATCTCATCCGTTTCTTAATTTCCACACATCAATTCTGCCCCCCACCAACATCTGAACTGCTGTTCCGATGGTACCCCATTGATACATACGTCTTTTATGGTTGTGCATGCTAGGCAAAAATAAGTTTAAGGCGCAAACATACAAAATGAAAGAACAAATCAAAGTGAAAAAAACAAAACAAAACGGAATAGTAAGGTTTACAAAAAGCGTTTGGACACAATGGTACTGCTTGCTGCATGAATCGTTGCAAGCTGACTTTGGTAAGGCAACTCTATATTTCTTTATCACAGATGCATATATGTATGTGTGTATGTTTCCGCGTGCGCACGCACATGTGTGCATATGCAGAGGCCTGAGGTTGACATCAGGTGTCTTCCTCAGTACATAGTGAGACAGGGCCTTTCGGGGAACTGGACTCACTGGTCCGCATACTCTGAGCAGCCTGTGTGCCCCCAAGGGCCGGGACTACAGGCGAGCCACCAAGCCCACCTGGCTTGTCTCATGGTCTCTGGGGATCCGAACTGCAGTCTTTACACTTGTGCAGCAAGCACTTTACCTGCTGCTCCATCTCCCAGCCTAGTTTTAATTCAGCTTTTTGAAGAAAGGGTCTCCCATAGCCCAGGCTGGCTTCCAACTCACTGTTCAGCTGAGGGTAATCTTGAACTTCTGCTCTTCCTGATTCTGCCTTGTTAGTGCTAGAATTACAGGTGTCATCCTGCTGGGTTTTTTTTTTTTTTCTTTTTAAATACGGTGTTGGAGATGGAGTCCAGGGCCTTCTGCACACCAGCCCATCAGCTGATCTATAGCTCTAACTAATAACAAGAGTTAGTTAAGTAACCATTTTCTTTTCTTTTTTCTTTTTTAAAATTTTTTTAAATTTATTGTATATGAGTACTTTATCTGCAGAAGAGTACACCAGATCACATTATAGATGGTTGTGAGCCACCATGTGGTTGCTGGGAATTGAATTCAGGACCTCTGGAAGAGCAGGCAGAGCTCTTAACCACTGAGCCGTCTCTCCAGCCCCCTTCTTTTGTTTTTTAAAAAACAGAATCTGGAATATTATAGTCTAGGACAATTCTGAACTTACTGTCCTCATGTCTCAGGCTCTGAAGTGATGTTTCACCAGTGCTCAGACTTATATAGACCTTTGTATTATCCACAAACATAAGAACATTCTGTATTTAGCCAGGTGTGGTGGTGCACGCCTTTAATCCCAGCACTCAGGAGGCAGAGGCGGGTGGATCGCTGTGAGTTTGGGGCCAGCCTGGTCTACAAAGTGAGTCTAGGACAGCCAACGCTACACAGAGAAACCCCGTTTCAAAAAAAAACACAAACAAACAAAAACATTTATATTTAATAGATGGCTGAGTTTAGAAGAAGAAAAGAGGCTGGGCGTGGTGGTGCACACCTTTAATCCCAGTACTTGGGAAGCAGAGGCAGGTGGATTGCTGTGAGTTTGAGGCCAGCCTGGTCTACAAAGAGAGTACAGGAGAGCCAAGGCTACACAGAGAAATCCTGTCTCGAAAAACCAAAAAAATAAATAAATAAATAAAAAATAAATAAATAATAAAAATAATAAAATCTCCTAAATGTCTGAAAATAAGAGTGATCTTGAAAATGTAGCCATGGGCTTCAGGGATGTGTCAGCCAGCTTTCTGTTCCTGCAGCAAAACACCTGAGGCAATCAACTTAGAAAGAAGAGAAGTTTATTTAGCCCACAGTTTCAGAGGTTTCAGCTTACGGTTGATTGACTTTGCTGCTTTGGGGCCTTGGTGAGGTAGACAGTCGTGGCAGGGAGCATGTGTGAGAGCAAAACCATTCATTCCATTACTGAGCACAGGACAGAAAGGAAGAGGCGGGGCTAAGGTCCTGCTAGTCCCATGGAAGGCATGGCCTAAGACCTCCCACCCACCACTGTCCCCGTTTTCCACTTTCTCTCAACAGATGAAAGCTAAGAGCTAAACCTTGGGGCATGGAGAGATGGCTCAGGTTAAGAGTACTGGCTGTTCTTCCAAAGGTCCTGAGTTCAATTCCCAGCAACCACATGGTGGCTCATAGCCATCTATAGTGAGATCTGGTGCCCTCTTCTGGCCTGCAGGTGTAAATGCAGGTGAAACACTGTATCCATAATAAATAAATAAATCTTAAAAGAATAAAATAAAAAAGAGCCAAACCTTGAAGACACACGCCTAGTTAATATCCAAAGTATAACAAAAGTGGCTGTAGACAGGGCTCTGAGTTCTTTGTGGTCAGGAGATGCTGCCTGGAGCCATGAGAAAATAACCTAGAACCAGCACCAATTTGGAGCCTGGGAAGGGGGTCTAGGGTTTCTCAAGCCTAGGCCCAGACCTGAAGGCCTAACGCTGGGACGGTAACTGGAGCTGGAATCCAGACACAGGGCCCAGAGCCTGAGCCACTCACCAGTGTGTGAGCAGATTGCGACGGAAAGCGACAGTGAGGTAACGGTGGCCACTCATCATGTGCCTAGTGTGTGCCACACTATGCGCAGCGCCTCACATTTAAGCCTCATGGCCTAACAAGCTAGGTGGCCCTGTCGTCGCTGTGCGGCCGTGTTTACAGATTTGGACAACCAACATGGACAGAAGACAGTTCCCTACTGACTCAGAAAGCCAGCGAGAAGGGCGTTCTAGAGATTTTTTTTATTTTGAGCTGCAGCGAGCATAGGGTGTGCGCATGTCACAGCACGGGTGTGGAGGTCAGAGAACAACGCCTACCATGTTTGTTCCAGGGACTGAACTCTGGCCCTGTCTGGTTTGAGAGCAAGCCCCTTCGCTCGCCATCTTACCAGCCCTACTGATTTATTTTTGAAACATAGTCTCCATATTCCAGGTTGGCCTCCAGCCCACTGTGTAGCTTATGAGAGTTACCTTGAACATCTGCTCCTGCTGCCTCCATCTTCCAAATGCTGGGTGTGCTGTTCTGGGTCTGTATCCCCAGCACTGGAGCGGGTGGAGAGAGGTTTCAGACGCTTGCTGGCCAGCTTGTCTAGCTGAATCAGCAAGCTCCAGGTTCAGTGAGAGACCCTGTGTCAAAAAACAAGGTAGAGGGCAATTGAAAAAGACACTGATGTTGACCTCCACCTGCATAGGAGGATACACACACACACACACACACACACACACACACACACACACACACATACAAACACTATACACACATGCACACGCACACACATACACATACACACATACAAAAATATATAATAGGAAGAATGTCTTAAGAAACTGCCTAGGACTGGGTGTGGTGGCGCACGCCTTTAATCCCAGCACTTGGGAGGCAGAGACAGGCATATTGCTGTGAGTTCGAGGCCAGCCTGGTCTACAAAGGGAGTCCAGGACGGCCAAGACCACACACAGAGAAACCCTGTGTCGAAAAACAAAATCAAAATAAAGAAAGAAAACACCTTAGACTTTCTTACTTTGCTGTAAATCTACCTACCTGATATCCAATAAATATATTTGAAAAAGTCTTGATTTATCATTTTTCTCAGCGCTGTTCCTATAAAAACTTGATGAAACTATTACCATGCTGGAACATAGTATTTCGGGCAATTTAAGCCTGTGTCCCTGGGTTATGGTCTCTCATATTTGGCATCAGAATAAATGATCCCCTATCCCTTTGAGTTTAGAGCTGTGCTTTCCCATTGACAAAAAGTTGTTCTAGACAGCCAGGATAGCTTATTTCTATCTGTTTCAACCAGAGCAGGTCCATTTTTGTCTGGCTTAAAATTTTTTTTTTTACATTTATTTTTATTTTTGCTGGGTGGTGGTGGCGGCACACACCATTAATCCCAGCATTCAGGGGGTAGAGGCAGGTGGATTCCTGCCTTGTCTACAGAGTGCGTTCTATGACAGTAAGGGCTACACAGAGCTCTCTCTCTCTCTCTCTCTCTCTCTCTCTCTCTCTCTCTCTCTCGACTTATTTTCATTTTAAATTATGTGAAGTGTGCATGACAGGGGGATATGTGCATGTGAGTGCAGTTTGGAGGCCAGAGAAGGGTCCTGGATTTCCTGGAACTGGAGTTACAGACAGTTATGAGCCACCTGCCATGGATGCTGGGAACTGAATTTGAGTCCTCGGCAAGTGCAGACCCTCTAGCTCCCTTGTACGTTTTTTGTTTGTTTGTTCTGTCTTTTGAAACATAGACTCACTGTGTAGGCCTGGCTGGCCTGGAACTTGCTATGTGGACGCAGCTGGCCTTAAATTCACAGAGCCCTGCCTGCCTCTGCCTCCTGAGTGCTGGGATTAAAGCTGTGGGCCACCACGCCCAGCTTCCTGCCTGCCTTGTTCCCTTGAGGCAGGGTCTCTCACTGAACTTGGAGCTTGTCATTTGTCCATGGTGGGAGTCTCCTGTCTCTGCCACCACCGCTATCATCTGCTTTATAGACTGGGCTTCTGTCTCAGGAAACTCAGTTCACTGTTAAAGAAGTAATAATCAAACTCCAACACAATGCAGTAAACTATAGTAAGACAAGAATCCGCAGACATTGCAATCAGACAGAATGTCTCTTTGCTGTCACACAGGTGGCCCATTTCCCTTACATCGCCCCACGATGCTAATTACACCATTAGCTCTTATCTCCAGGCTTCTGGGTGGGCACTGCGCAGCCTCTGTTTAGGACCACACAGAGCATATGGCTCTGAGGAAATCCTTTGACCTGGAAGAAAGGACTGTGCTGGACTCCCACCGTTTCCTGGCTCACCTAGGAGGTCTAGCGGGTGGAGAGACCTTGGGGCCGGGGCACACTCTCTGCAGGGCGTAGGCTGCTTTGAGGCTCCGGACTCCTCGCCTGCAGCAAGGATAAGAGTCCGTTTCCTGTTCATTGTATTTACCTGAAAGGTAAAACAGGCTTTGCTTTGGGGAAAGACTCTTAATTGCAGCTTTATAAAGAGGCTCCACATGCAGAATAGGGGAAAATTAATTGGTCTTCCAGGGAGCAGCTGAACAGAGTCTGGTAATTGAATTTCACAATGAATGCCTCCCTCTGGGTGGCCTGAGTGTGATTGGAAAGGATATTTGAAGTTTTCTCTGTGTAAATGGATTGGGCTTTTGAAAAAAAAAAAATATATGCACATATATATGTATGTATATATATACACATATACATATGCATCATTCATTCACACTTTCATCAAGAAAAGAGAAATTTACATTTCCTTACAAACTCTAAAATGACAGAAAGGAAAGAAAAGAGGGAGGGGCTGGCCTCATCTGGAGATGCAATTTGGCAGCCCCTTTGCAGAGACTGGTGAAGAGCCAACTCAGAAAATAAATCCTTGCTTGAAAAACAGGCTGTGTCGGAGTGGAGCTGCAGACCCAGCTGCTGGGTATCAGGGCCCCAGGGCTCCTTTCCAAAATGAGCTATGCTCCATGAGGTCAGGAGGAGGAAGGAACGCACGAGGTCATGATGCCAATCAATACCCGAGCTGGCGGGCACCGACTCAGCTGCCACCCTTGAGGTTTAGCTCACCAAGCAACCCGGCGGAGACTTAACCTGGGTGCTTCTGCCTGATAGAACAGTTCCTAGTAAATCACCCTGGCCTTGGGATGCGCACGGAAGACATGCAGCCGTCCACTCTGGACAGCACCAGGGTGGGTACCAGACCCTCTCAGCTCCCAAAGTCTAAGTTAGAACCAGCAATAAACAATACAGTCAGCTGCCTGGATCTGTGGGCTCAGTAGCTATGGATTCAACTAACTAGGGACAGGAAAAAAAATTTAATCTCCATGTTTATATTAAGCATGTATAGACTTTTTTTTCCTTGTCATGATTCCCTAAACAACAGTCTTGTGAATATTTTCATAGCATTTAGTATGAGGTATCGGAAACCGTCTAAAGTTCTGAAGTCATTTAGGTGTATTAGCGGATGTGTGTGTTGGGGGGTAATAGTCAAACACTGCAGCAATTTTTTCATTTCTTCTGCTGAGCGCTGAGCCCAGGGCCCTGCACATAACAGGCCAGCTGGCAATCCCTGAGCTACATCCCTAGCCCTGCCATTTTGTGTATAAGACTTAAACATCTTTTGATCTGGGTATTTGACAGGTGTGTATGTGTCTTGGAACCAGGCCTCTATATATACTGCTGGATGATTATATGTTACTAGAAGTATATAGAATAAACAGGAGTGTGATGTGAACCACAAATGCAAGTCACATATGTAATTTTAAAAAACAGTTTTTTTTTAGGGACTGAAGAGATGGCTCAGTGGCTAAGAGCAGCTACTGCTCTTCCGGTAGACTTGCGTTCAGTCCTAGCACTCAGGTCAGGATAACATAACCATTGGGGTTTGTTGGCCACCAATTCAATGGTGAGAGAGACCTTGTCTCAGAGGAGTACTGTTAGGTCCAAAGTCTACCCTGCTCCCTGTCCCAAGTAGCAGAGCTGGTTACATTGTCCTAAACAGAAGGGCTTTGGTCTAGTAAACAGAAAGATTGTTACCAGGTTAACAAGCCTAAAAAGGGTTTCCGTGTACCAGAAAGGCAGATCTGCTACAGTGTGTTCCTGTCCACCAGGAACCTGTGGTCACCTGCCCGGAAGGTCACCTACTTCCAGCTCAAACCCGACAGCCTGTGTCAACTCAGATCCCCTGCTCAATGTCATATAAAATCTGCTTGCTTTTCTGTCATTTTGTTCTTCTCTCTGTCCTTTGGAACCCCCCCGACCCCCACCCCAATGATGGCCTTGGCACTTTGATCTCCAATAAGCTTTTCTTTCCAGCCGTGGGGTAGTCTAGTTTGGTAGGGTGCTCTACATCCTGGTGATGCACATCTGCCTGAGTGTGCACAGCCACGCACATCACCAACCAACAAACAAATCACAAATACAAGTAAATACAGAGTGCCAGTGAGATGGCTGAGTACGTAAAGGCTGCCTTACCAAGCCTCAAGACCCGAGTTTGAGCCCCAGAACCACGTAAAGGTGGAAGGAGAAAACCCACTTCACAAACTGTCCTCTGACCACCACGCCCCCTCCCCCGCTAATTACAAATCTTAAGAAGAATAAAATAAAATAAAAGTGGAAATACTACTCCTCTAACATTTATGAGCCAGGCAGCAGGAGGCTCAGTGTGCGAAGGCACTTGCCATCAAGGCTGCTGGCCTCAGTTGGCTCCCTCATACCCACATGGTGGAAGGAAATAACTGACACCCATGAGTTGCCCTCCCATCTCTGCAGGTCCCTCGCCCAAAATAAATAAGGAAATTTAGTTTTTTTTTAATGAGCAAAAAATAAAAGTAAGGGGGGGGGCGGATACCCAAACACAAACTAGCAAACAAAACAGACAGCTGCTACAGGATGAATTGTGGCTGCCTCCAGGTCACCTGCTCCAACCGTAGGGGTGTCAGAATGTGACCTGAGTTGCAGAGAGGGTCTTTATGGAGGCAATCAAGTGGAAAATAACATTATTAGGTTAGGTCTGAAACCACTGTTACTAGAGTCCTTATAACGAGGGAAATTGGCAGGGACAGGTGGGGCTTGCCCGTGATCCCAGCACTTGGGGGACTATTCAGGAGGATCATAAGTCTGAGGCCTGCTGGGCATAGTGGCGCACGCCTTTAATTCTAGCACTATGGAGGCAGAGGTAGGTGGATCTTTGTGAGTTCTAAGCCTGCCTACAGAGTGAGTTTCAGAACAGCCAAAGCTACAGAGTGAGACTCTGTTTCAAAAACAAAAACCAAACACCAACTAATAATAATAATAATAATAATAATAATAATAATAATAATAATAATAATGAGGATCAAAGGTTAAGAGCTCTTCCAGAGGTCCTGAGTTCAATTCCCAGCAATCACAAGGTGGCTCACAGCCATCTGTAATGAGATCTAGTGGGCAGTCACACATGCAGGCAGAACATTGTATACATAATAAATGAATCTTGAAGAAGGAGGAGGAGGAGGAGGAGAGATCTGAGGCTACAGATGCCCCCGCTATTGTGCTGTATGATGAAACCTTGCTCTCAAAACAAAAGTAAGAAAGAAATTACTACTGCTGTGAATCAGTGAGAAAAAGTGAACAATATTGTTGTGTCTCGCTGATGGAACTGAAAGTTCCAGACAAACTTGAAATAACTCAAAGATGAAAGCTGTCCACCCCACAGAAATAAAACGCACTGCTGACTGGGGGAGGAAACCTTGGACCAGAACAGTTAGTTAGCAGAAGCTGAGGAGAGGCAGCAGAGGCTGCGCTCACCAAGGAAGCCAGGACTCAGCTGCCTCGGAGCTCCGCGCCCCCCCCCCCCACACACAATGCCCTTGAGCTGATAACGGGCGGGAACGACACCCTAGGCAGCGACTCTTCAGCCCTGCTTCAAAGGGGAAAACACACTGATTTTTAATCATGGAGGGGTCGGGACTAAGGGTGACGCAGAGGAGATGGAACACGTGTGAAGTCATGAACACATGTAAGTCATGAAACTGTGAGCAAGGTACAAGGATGACTTAGCGTGCTCTCTTGCTCTTTCAGTGTGAGTGTACACGTGTGTGCAAATGGGCTGTTCTAGTTTCATTCAGTTGCTGTGACAAATATCATGGAAAGCAGCTTAGGAAAGCGAAGGTTTGTTTCCGCTTACAGGTTACCGTCCACCATTGGTGAAAGTCAGGGCAGGGACTTGAAGCAGCCACCACAGAGGAGGTTTGCCTATTGGCTCACTCACAGGTTCAAGCTCAGCTAGCTTTCTTAGATAGCCCAGGACCATCTATCTGCCCAGGGAATGGTGCTGCCAGCAGGGGGCTGGGCACGCCAAGATAACCCCCCCCCCCCACACACACACACAGACAATCTGATCTGTGGTTCTTCAGTTGAGACTCCCTTCTCAGGTGATTCTAGCCTGTGTGAAGTTGACTAGCACGTGTGTGTGAAACCCGCCCTTCCCACACACAATCAAAAGTGATACAACCGCAGACCTTCTGTGGGAAGAAAACATAATTAAAAAGACTGATGAAAACGGCTTTTACAATTCAAAAGCACAATAAAAAGTATACTGAAGCCCAATTAAGTAATTTTTTTGCAGGTCTAGTCATCAAATTAAGGACCCGCACACATTCAAGGCACTACTAGTAGGCTGTCTCCCGAGTCCCTTAATTTTATTTTTCAAAAGAACTCAAGGTAAGATGTCAAAACCAGACAGATAGGACCCAAGGAGGCCAATTGAAGCCCAAATTGCACCATTATGATTAATAAACTAGAGCCACAGAGAACACACTTCTGAAAAACAGAAATACTACCACAAAGGAGAGTCTAGATAACCACGGTGAGCTCAGAGGAAAGGGAGCTGAGCTAAGAACTCCAGAGGCACCTGCTGCCAAGCCCGCCTCCGCCCAGTGTGCTGGTGATGCCCATGTCCACGGCAGGAGGAGAGAACTGACTCCTGCACACACACACACATGCACGCACACACACACACACACACACACACACACAGACACATGCACACACACACACACACAAATACACACACACAGACACACACACACAGAGACACAGACACATACACAAACACATACACAAATATACACACAAACACACAGACACATACACAAACACACACACAAATACACACACACAGACACATATACAAACATACACACAAATACACAGACACACACATACACACACAGACACACAGACACACAGACACACACACACACACACACACACACGCCTTTAATCCTGGCACTCAGGGGGCAGAGGTAGGCAGATCTCTGTGAGTTCAAAGCCAGCCCAGTCTGCATATTGAGTTCCAGGACAGCCAGGGTTATATAGAGAAAACCTTTCAAGACAACAACAACAACAAGAGCCTAGCAAAGATGGAAAACAAAGATGCAATGTAAAGAAAACAGATGGCAGCCCGGCGTGGTGGTGCACGCCTTTAATCCCAGCACTCCGGAGCCAGAGGCAGGTAGATAGAAAAAAGAGAGAGAGAGAGAGAGAGAGAGAGAGAGAGAGAGAGACAGACAGAGAGAGAAGAAAACTGACGGCAGTGAATCTTAGTGAAACAAAGCACCAACCCCCAAATATAAAGAAATACGGAGTTCCTGGAAACTTTAATTAAAAATATCTCACAGAGGCAGGTGGGTCTTTGTGAGTTCGAGTCCAGCCTGGCCTACAAAGCGAGCCTAGGACAGTCAAGGCTACACAGAGAAACCCTGTCTCAAAAAAACAAAAGCCAGGCACGGTGGTGCGCCTTTAATCCCAGCACTTGGGAGGCAGAGACAGGTGGATCACTGTGAGTTCTAGGCCAGCTGGTCTAGAAAAGTGAGTCCAGGACAGTCAAGGCTACACACAGAAAACCCAGTCTTGAAAAACCAAACCAAACAAAAAAATCTCACACTGAGACATATCTACAATGAGGATGCCAGAACATTCCATGAGAAAAGAAGAACAATTTTAGCAGTGCCTAGAGAGCATGCAAAGGAACCAAGTTGAATTCCACCTTGCCTACTAAAATCAACTCACCATTGTTGGAAGAAGGTCCAACTGTGTTTCCTTTTTTTTTTTTTTTTCTTTTTTCTTTTGGTTTTTTGAGACAGGGTTTCTCTGTGTAGCTGTTCTGGACTGGCTTTGTAGACTAGGATGGCCTTGAACTCACAGATATCTGCCTGCCTCTGTCTCCCTGAGTGCTGGGATTACTGGAGTGTGCTACTACGCCTGGCTCAACTGTGTTTTCAAGTGCTGATTTCAGTGACCCAAGATCTGGTTACTGCCCTGCCATGGCATCTTTACAAATGTTGAACTATCTCCTGTAACCGTGTGATGATAAGGCATATTCCCCAATTATGCCTGATTGGCCATATAAAGATGCTGAAGGCTATGAGTTGGGAGAAGAAAAGGAGGTGGAGTTTTAGGGTCCCAGGCTTGGGTCAGGACAGGAGAGGAGACACAAGGGGGCAGAACAGGTAGCAAGAGGATGAGGAAGCCAGAGAGAGAGAGAGAGAGAGAGAGAGAGAGAGAGAGAGAGAGAGAGAGAGAGAGGAGTCGCCCTGAGGCAAGATGTGGTTGAGCACATGGTGGTAAGGACAGACTGTTGGTGAGAAGCTGCCCCAGGAGTCATCAGATTGGCAAGTGATTGGCTTTTATGTGGTTTTTTAAGGTACTGTTCTGCCCAGATCACGAGCTCCCCAAAGACCACTCAGGAGCCACTTCCAATGCAAACACACAAGGGTCTTTATTACCAGTTCCAGCTCAGGCCCACACCATCAATCTCCAATGTGAGGCTGTGAGGCCAGGGAGAGAAGGTTTTTTATGGATTGCAGCAAACAAGCAAGGGGGTTTCCAGCCTGGTAAGCATCTTATTGGTTGACATTTGTGGAGGAATATTGCCCTTTAAACTGATTGGTTCCAGTCTGGTCCAAAACCACAAACAAACAGCTTTTCAGAAGATCTGAGGGAGCATCTGGACTTTGGGTCCTTTTCCTGTTTTCCAGCTGATTGGTTATTCTATATTCCTGTGCCAAGCATACATTCTTTGGTTTTTTTTTTCCCCTGGATCCAGAGTTCAGGACTAGGTTACCCTAGTACAAAATGGAGGTTTTAAGCAAAATGGAGTCACTTTGGTTTGTCAGTACTAGGGTTAGAATAGCTCAGAATCTGCCCAGCATAGCGTTTACAGCTTGAAAATAAATTATAGTCTCTCTGTGTCAGTCACTGGGAAACTAGTAGGTTAAAAAAAACCTGAAACCATAATAATGTACTGTATTAGTTAATATAGAAAGAATAATCCCACACACCACGGAGTAAACTCAGAGATAAAACTTTAAAAATTGGGAGCTAGAGAGATGGCTCAGAGGTTAAAGAGCACTGTCTGCTCTTCCAGAGGTCCTGTGTTCAGTTCCCAGCAACCACATGGTGGCTCACAACCATCTATAATGGGATCTGGCGCCCTCTTCTGGCCTGCAGGTGTACATGCAGGCAGAATACTAAACAAATCTAATGAGGAGCGGCTACTAAATATATTGATGCACATATGACTTACTAAAGAGTAAAGAGAAAATAAATAACTCTTAATGTTAATGGTCTCAACTCCCTAATAAAGAAAAATTAATTAATAAAATCAAACAGAAAATCAGTGAAGGATTTAAGTGGATATTTCTCTAAAGAGATATAAATTGCTAAGGGACAGATGTTCATCATCATTAGTCACCAGAGAAATGCAAATTAAACACAACACTCTTCTGTGTTCAGGAGAAACTGGACTCTCATTAAATTGCTACTAGGAATCTAAAACACTACAGTTGCCCGGAAAATAGCCTGGCAATTCCTAGAAAGACACTCAGGCGCCCTTTCTACACATGCACTCAAAGGGACTGAAAACATGTTTGCAGTGAAATTCACACGGGTGTTTGGACAACATTATCCATTTTAGCCTCAAACTGAAAACAACCCAATTGCTACTCGTCAATTGTTTATTGATGGCTGCACTGGGATGGGTAATCTTGTTAAACACCCTGACTCACCACCACTAGGATCCTGCACTGAATAAAAAGGAGACTGTAGTGGAGCCCAGGCTTTCGGTCTGGCTTCCTGAGGCTGCGGTGTGAGGAGCTGCCTCTCGCTCCTGCCGCCCGCCAGGCCTTCCGCACCCTCCCTGCTGCCCTGGACATTCAGAGTAGGCGCCAGAACAGACCTTCCCTCACCCAAGTTGTTTTTTTTTTTTGCCAGGTTTCCTGTTACAGCAACGAGGAAAATGGCTAACGCACACACAACAGAGTGTTACCATTACTGAGAGATGGGATTGGGAAACATGATATAACAGGAACGAACTTTTCAATTAATTAATAAATAATTAATTAATTATGCTAAGTAATAGAAGCTAGACACCTGCCCCTCATGACAACCCCCACCCACCCACCCACACCCCCACCCACCCACCCACACCCACACCCCCCACACCCCCCACACCCCCTACCAAGTGACTTGCTCTCCGGTTCCGTTTATGGGAAATGTCCAGAATGGGATAAATCCAGAGGGTAAAGTGGGTTGAGGATGGGCCTGGGTGTATGGGTTTTAGGGTGATGGAAAAAAAAACATCCTGGAGCTGTGTAGCCGTGGCAGTGGCACAGCCACGTGAATGTATTAAGCCCACTGAATTGCATGCTTTAAAATGGTGAATTCTGGAGGCTGGAGAGATGGCTCAGCGGTTAAGAGCGCTGGCTGCTCTTTGAGAGGACCTGGGTTTAATTCCCAGCCCCCACGTGGTGGTTACGATCTGTAACTCCAGGTCCAGGAAATCCAACACCCTCACACATACGAGCAAGCAAAGCAATAATGCACATAAGGTAAAAAGCAAATCGATTATTTAAAATAACCACAAAGTTCTTTAAAATGATGAATTCTATTTGTGGATTAAATTCCAGTAAAGCATATAAAAAAGGGGGGGGGCTCTGGGCAGTGGTGGCGCACGCCTTTAATCCCAGTACTTGGGAGGTAGAGGCAGGTGGATCGATGTGAGTTTCAGGACAGCCAGAACTACACAGGGAAACCCTGTCTTGAAAAAACCAACCAACCAGCTAACCAAAAATGAGAAAGAGAGAGAGAGAGAGAGAGAGAGAGAGAGAGAGAGGGAGAGAGAGAGAAAATGAGAATACAGATTAAAAAAAAAACAATCAGGAAGTAAAAGGAGAGCAGAAAAGTCTACTGCTGTGGTTTCAAACTGAGCAGACATGTGAAACCAACCACAAGGTCAATGGGTTTGCAGCCTCAATCCACAAATTTAAAGTGGTTACTATAAAAAAAAACCGGTCTCTTGAGGTTTGCAACTATTTATTTGAATGCCTTTTTTAAAAAAACAGAATTAATCCATTTTATTTTTCTTGTTAAAAACCCTTATGTGGCAGCCACAGCTGGAGCCTGGGTCCTCTGAACAGACACTCCGGTGTGGGTTTTCACGAGATGATCAGTGAATTCCTGATAAGGAGACTTGGTGAACACAGTTTCTTTCCAGAGGTCGGGTGTCAGGCAGCTGTAGGTCTTGGAAATGGCATCAAAAGTGGCCTTGGCAAAGTTGCCCAGGATGGCAGTACAGCCCCTGGCTGATGTGTAGCAGTCATCAATACTGGCCATCACCAGTAGCTTCTTGGGCACAGGAGCTGAGACAATGGCAGTGCCTCTGGGGGTAGGGGTGAGACGCACCAAAACAGAGCCACAGCGACCTGTCACCTTGCATGGAACAGTGTGTGGCTTGCCAGTCTTGTTCCCCCAGTAGCCTCTCCGCACAGGGACGATGGAAAGCTTGGCCAAGATGATGGTCCCTCGGATAGCAGTGGCTACCTCCTTGGAGCACTTAACACCAAGACCAACGTGACCATTGTAGTCCCCAATAGCGACAAAAGCCTTGAACCTGGTCCGCTGGCCAGCCCGTGTCTGCTTCTGCATTTGCCTGATCTTAAGAACCTCATCCTTTAGGAATGCGCCCAGGAAAAAGTCAATAATCTTATTCCTTAATGGGCAGGGAGAACAGGTACATCTCTTCCAAGGACTTGATCTTCATATCCTTAACCAGGCGGCCCAGCTTGGTGACAGGGATCCACTCCTTGTCTTCGGCTTTACCTCCACGAGCCCCGTGGACTCGACCTCGGCCACAACCGCGGCCCCCTAAGACCGCTGCCAAATCCTCCACGGAAGCCGCCTCCTCCTCCTAATCCTGGGACCCTGGGTCCTCCGGGCCCTCCCGCTGCACCGGCGTCATCCGCCATTTGGTGTTTTCCTGAGGAAGAAGAAGCGTCATTATTTTTTAAATTATTTATTAATTAATTATGTATACAGTGTTCTGTCTGCATATAGACCTGCAGGCCGGAAGAGGGCACCAAGTCTCATTATAGATGGTTTTGAGCCACCATATTGTTGCTGGGAATTGAACTCATGACCTTTGGAAGATCAGTCAGTGCTCTTAACCGCTGAGCCATCTCTCTAGCCCATGCCTTTCATTTTTTCTTTCTTTTTTTTTTTATTTTTAAAATTTCATTATTTCTTATAGCTCATTCAGTTTTCTTTTTTCTAGCAAATGATAATAAAATATGCAAAACCAATGCTTTTCATTAAAATTTGAACCTATAATACCATCCCACCGTAATCACGTTATCTTGCTGGTTCTACATTGGCCTAGAGTGAAGCTTCTGATGCTGTTTCTTTGTTGTGAGGCCTACTTCTCAGCACCTGGTGTGGTTTCTTCCCCTAATCTCTCCTCTACAGTATTGGATTCTTCATGAAAGGGTTTCATCACTTTCCCCAAATAATAGAATAAATTTTCTAAATGCCTGAAGAAAACATGGCAAGACTCAGCATGATAGAATATGGTTTGTTATTTTGTACTTAATATTTTTCTTTATTTTTAAAACTTCTGCCCTTATCCTTTGCCGTGACCTTCACAGCTGGGTCCTGGCAACTGGACTTGGGACTGGGGTGATGAGGGAGTAAAGACAGACAGACAGACAGACACAGAAAAGCTGAGATCGGGTGGGCCATGAACTTTTGTTTTGTTTTATTTATTTATTTATTTATTTATTTATTTATTTTGAGGCAGGGTTTCTCTGTGTAGCCTTGGCTATCCTGGGCTGGCTTTGCAGCTTTGCAAACCAGGCTGGCCTCAGGCTCAGAGATCTGCCTGCCTTTGCCTCCTAAGTGCTGGGATTACAGGTGTGTCCCACCACACCGACTTCCATGAACTTAAAAAAAAAAAAGTTATTTATTTATAATGTAGACAGTGTTCTATCTGCATGTATTTCTGCAGAAGAGGGTATCCAGTCTTATTATAAATGGTTACAAGTTGCCACGTAGGTGCTGGGAATTGAACTCAGGACCTCTAGGAAGAGCAGCCTGTGTTCTTAAACTCTGAGCCATCTCTGCAGCCCAGGCCATGCACTTTGATGGAAACACATCAGCAGCTGGGAAACTCAGCACATTTATTATTTGCAGCAAAGAATAAATAAGTTTACTGTATACAGCTGAACAAGGAGGCAGATTTAGCTAATTCGGTTAGGCATTCTCTGAAGGGAGCAGTCTCAGGCTGTAATCACCCAAGGTGGAAGCTGCCAGGTAAGTGGATACTTTCCGTCAGCAACCCCACACTGACAGGGGAAGGCTTCACCATTCCCATGGGTCTCAAGGAAATTGACCTAACCTTTAGACTGGAAAGAGGCTAAAAAAACCTGTGGTTTATAGCTGGTCCTGGGGACACACCTGTCATCGGAGTTGAAGGCAGAAGGCTCTGTTGATGAATTCTAGGTCAGAGTTAGATAGTGAGGCCTTCTCTCAAAACAACAAACCAACATACACCCACCACCTAACCAACAAGCAAGAAAAGAAAGAAAGAATTACGGATCCTTTCGGTTTTGTTCGTTTGGTTTGGTTTTTCGAGACAGGGGTTTCTCTGTGTAGCCTTGGCTGTCCTGGACTCACTTTGTAGACCAGGCTGTTCTGGAACTCACAGAGATCCGTCTGCCTCTGCTTCCCAATAAAAGGTATCGAAATATTTTTGGCTTAAGTCCTTCCTTTAAGCATTTATACTATATATGAGGAAAGCAAGATACAAATGCCATGGTAGAAACATGGCACCAGAACTGTGAAAGAGACTCCTTTCGAACAACCCCCTCTAAAGAGATGTTGCAGCCTAGACTAAAGGCACACAAAGACCTGTGCGGCCACAATGTGATAGTGCCCTCTCCTGGAGGGGAGGAGCAAAAACCAACAGTAGCCGTCCTCAATCCCTCTTGGATTTAAATAAAAGATGGGTCCGCTGGGCCGCTCTGGAGACACCATGATGCCGTACTGACAACAGGCTGGACTCAGCTACATCTGGCTCTCCCAGATCTGTGCAAAAGCAGTGAAAATGCCCTGAGGACTGAGTTCAAAGCGAACGCCGAGAAGACTTCAGGCAGCAGCATAAAAACCGTGAAAGTAACGAAGAAGTAGTCAAACCATGGAGTAGACTGAACCATGAACTGCTGAGTCTTCAAAGGCGTGTGGGTACCTGTTATGGCAGGTTGAAATCAACCTCACTGGGCTGGAGAGATGGCTTAGAGGTTAAGAGCACCGTCTGCTCTTCCGAAGGTCCCGAGTTCAATTCCCAGCAACCATATGGTGGCTCACAACCATCTGTAATGAGATCTGGTGCCTTCTTGTGGTGGGCAGGCACATGTGTGGGCAGAATACTGGGTAAATAATAAGTAAATCTTTTTATTTTATTTTATTAATTTATTCATATTACATCTCAATGGTTATCCCCTCCCTTGTATCCTCCCGTTCCTCCCTCCCTCCCATTTTCCCCTTACTCCCCTCCCCTATGACTGTGACTGTATATGCTCTGTATATGCTCATAGGGTATCAAGTCTCTTCTTGGTAGCCAATAAATAAATATTTTTTTTAAAAAAAGAAAGAAATCAACCTCACCTCCTGGGAACAAAACTACCCATCTTGTTGATAAACTGACTGTCAGTAAATTAGCATGATTCATTCTCAAAAACTAAAAACTAAAAATAAAAGAGATAAAAGAGCTGAGTGTGGTGGCACACACCTTTGATACCAGCACTTGGGAGGCCAGCCTGGCCTACGGAGTGATTTCCAGGATAGCCAGGGCTGTCTCAAAAAATGATAGATAGATAGATAGATACACAGATAGATAGAAGTAAATAAAGGAATCTATAACAGTTACTCCTGAAAGCTACAGCTTAGTTCCCCACTGTTCCCCACAGAACCTTTACAGGCCGACAGCTATCCCTTTTTTTATGTTATCTTGTCTGTGTGTGTTCAGTGTGTGTATATGTTCATGTGTGCGCTGGTGTGTACATGTGTGTGAATGCATGGGGAGGCCAGAGGACAACCTCGGTGTCATTCCCAAGGAGCTGCCCACTGGAGTTCTTGAGACTCTGGGTCCTGAGCCTCGCCGATCCTGCGAGATAGACAGGCCGGCCAGAGGATCTGTCTGTCCCTACCTCTCCAGCACGGGAGATTGTGAGTACAACAGCGGCATCCCACCATGCCTGGCTTTTTATGTGGGCGCTGAGGACCAAACTCAAGTCCTCAGGCTTGCTTAGTAAGCACTTTACTATGATGGTTAGTTTTAATTGTCAACTTGGCATAACCTAGAGTTACCTGGAAAGTGTGGCTCAGTGAGGAGCTGCCTACATCAGGCTGGCCTGTGGTATGTCTGTGGAGGATTGTCTTGATGGTCTCAAGTGGATTTGTGAGGAAAGACTCAGGCCAGGGTGGGCGGCTTCATCCCCTAGGCAGGAGGCCAGAGATACCCTCTAGGGGACTGTGAACCAGGTACCCATAGTGGGACCTGTGAGTTCGCTCTTCATTCCTAACTCACCCAAAACTTCTTTGCTTAGCAATGGTTTTTGTTGTTGTTGTTGTTTGTTTGTTTTTTGTTTGTCTCTAAAAAGAGTCTTGCTATATAGCCCATGTTAGGATGTTAGGCTGGGATTCACCATCTTTCCGCCTCAGTCTCCGCAGCACTAAGATTAGAGGCAGACGTCATCTTCTTCTTGTGTTCTTTCAGTCTCTCTGTATGTATGTATTTTGAGACAGTGTCTAAGTCTGATCAGGCTGGTCTTAAGCTGGCTACGTAGCTAAAGATGACCTTGAGCTTCTGATCCTCCTGCCTTCACACCTCTCAAATGCTGGGATGATAGGCCTATAACCACTCTGCCAGGTTTATGCAGTGCTTGAGATGGAACGTAGGGCACTGTGCATGCCAGGCAAGCGCTCTACCCACAGAGCTGCCTCCTCGGCCCACCAAACCTGTCTCTTATCAGCAAATGCTCATCGCTCAGTCATTCCCAGAAAGGTTCTTTGAACCATGTGGGATGACGGCCCATTTAGAGAAATCCATCCTTGTCGAGCCTGACCATGGACCCTGGAAAATCAGGAACTAGAACAGCAGGGTTTTTTTTTTTCCACTTCTCACTTGATGAGACCTGCTCACTGCAGTGTCAATGCCTGATGCAATTACACACATAACCCAGATGTGCCCGTGGCTCCTGCTGGGAGTGATCTCAGTATGGTGGACTCAGGTTCAGTGCCATGGCCTGTTGGTCCACAGGTCTCTCCTCAGGTGCTGGGAAGCCCCAGGGACTCCTGCTTAGTAAAAATCTGCCTCCCAGGGCCCTGATTCTGATATGAATTTCAGTGACACAGATGTGAAACTCAGTCACACAACATAGACAAATAACCATTCAAATCACAAAAAGCGTTCATGGGTATAATTAGATTTTTTTCTCAGTTGGTAAAAATTTTAAATACAGACAAGAACAGAGAATAATCTAATAAATGCCCCTGCCTTCCAAATCAGAATCTAGTGTTATCGCTTTACAATGTTTCCTTCTGATTAAAAAAAAAATATCTAATAGGATATAAAGTGAAGTCTTTCATGCACAGTCACCTCCCTAGAGAAACACACAAGAGTGTGGTATCTACCCTTCTTAGCATACATCTACTATACGTAATGTAGCATAATGCCTGTCTTGTGTGGCTTTAAGATGCACATAATAGTATCATATTTTATTTCCTGCAACAGGCTTTTAATACAATAATGTGTTCTTGAGAGCTATCTTTGATGATATATATAGACACAGATATATACAGTTCATTCATATTAACTGTTACATAGCACATGCATATTTATAAGTTTGTCTATGTACAGCTCTACTGTAGATAGTTAAGGATTTTACAAATGTTCCTCTGTGACAGACAATGCAGCAAAAAGCAGATCTTCGCGCATGCAGTTTCTGGATGCGTGCGTGAGAGCTTCCTTTTTAGATCTCTAGAAGCAGAATTGCTGGGTCTTTCGTGGTCTTTGGGCTAGCCGCGGCTTGTTCTCTGGCTAGCAGCAGGGCTCTAATATCAGAAGTGGGCAGAGCCTCTGGTGGTTCAGGCTCAGAATGGCAGACAGAGTGCCTTCTGCCTCCTGCTGGTGGCCAAATCAAGTCTCAAGGTCAGTTTAGACTTGAGGAACAGAACAGTGGGTGGGAGAGATGACTCAGCAGTCATCAGCACTGGTGCTCTTCTAGAGACTGAGGTTCAATCCCCAGAACCAACATGGTGGCTCCCAACCATCTACAGTTCCAGTTCCAGGGGATCTCCTGATCTTTATGGGCACTGGACACACACGACACGTGTATATACGTGCCCGCAAAACACTCATACACACAAAATAGCAGATACACATAAAATAAAACAAATAGAAGTGCTTGTTGTTTTTCTAGAAGACCCAAGTTCTGTTCCAAGTACCGAAATCCATTGCTTCACAGCTCCAGGGTGTCTGGTGCCCTCCTCTGGCCTCCATACCCGCATTCTCACACGCATACTACTCTCCTCCAGCCAAATAGCACAATTTAAAATAACAGAGGTAGGTAGCGTGGTGGCGCACACCTTTAATGCCAGCACTTGGGAGTCAGAGGCGGGTAGATCTTTGTGAGTTCAAGGCCACACTGGTCAATAGAGAGAGTCCCAGGACAGCCAGGGGTCCATGGAAATACCCTGTTCTGAAAAACAACAGCAAGAAATCACGGGGCCGTCAAAGTGGGGAGACTGTTCCTTACAGATGGGGGAGAGAAGAGCAAAGGTTGGGGCCATGGGTCACCCAACGGGGTCTGGCCAAGCCGGGAGGAATTTGGCTGAAGGAAATACTGGGAGAAGACAAATAGACCAAGTGAGGCGTTTATGGACTAAAGAAAAGCCCCCTCAAAACAGCCCTTCAAACCTGGGCAGATATTTAGTACAGAAAAGGGAAGACTGCTTGAACATCAGAATTCCTGGGGAGTCCTCAGATCAGAGTTTGAGAAAGAGGACAGAGAACTCGTTCCACCTGCAACAAGGAATCCTCGTGAACACAGAGGAGCCCCAGGAGCATTTTGGAAAGAGCAGGCTTGGAACTTCATATGGAGTCTGTCGCAGGGGCCAACTGTTAGGGCAGGCCAAAAAAAAAAAAAAAAAGGTGATTGCAGGAAACAGAGCCAGCAAGGGCGCCCTCCTTAGTTTTAACTGCCAACTTGACACAGCCTAGAGTCACCTGAGAAGGGGGGTCTCACCCGAGGAACAGCCTAGATCAGACTAGCCTACGGCACGACTGTTGGTTGGTTAGTAGGGTCCAGCCCACTGTCAGGTACCATTCCTAGGGCAGGTGGGCCTGGGCTATATACATGAAAGCTAGCTAATCAAAAGCCTGTGAGTGAGCCAATGAGCAGGGTTCCCCTCCCCCTCCCCCAGCCCCCCCCCCCCCCCCGGGTTCCTTTCTCCAAGGCTTAGCTTGTTCTTCTGTGGCCTGAAATGGCAAGCCAGAAAGCCCCGTCCTCTCTAAGTTGCTTTTGCTCCAAGTGTCTGTCACAGCAACAGAAGGAAGCACGCACAGTGAAGTGGAAATGACCAAGGCAACTCACATGCCTGGGCCCAGGAACAGAGTGGAGACGCTAGTCTGGAGTGCTTGCGTTATACAGGAAGCTCATACCCATCTGTTTAGCTCTTGGAGAGCTGCCCTCAGCCTCTGCACCAGGTAGCACTGTGCCCGGGAGCTAACCTTTATTGAAGATGTCACCAAGATTCTTGCTCTCTGTCTGACTCTCTGTTGCCTCTAGGAAGACCTGTAGGGTATGAGAAAGAGGAGGAAGTGAGAAATAAGGTTTATTTCCCCAGCTCAGCCTCCACTGGAGCCATGCCTCAGAGGAGGCTGTTCTTCCTAGTCAGTTATTTTCGTAGTCCCATAAACACCCTTTCTTCTTGGCCCTTCAGACCTGGAGTCTTCCTCCTTCCCTCAGAATGTTGCAGCCTCTAGGATGGTTTCACAGAACAGCTGGATTCCCTCAACCCTTCCTGTGTGTTCATGCGTGCCTTGATGGCTCCAATCCAGCATTATCTGTTTCCCGGTGAGACTCGGTAGCGCACGAGTCCGTGTCTTTAAAAGGCACCTGTGAATTTTCAGGGAGTATTGTTCCTCCTGGATACACAGGCTCAGAACCACGTGCCCTTGCCTGGAGACTTTCCTCCCAGTTTGAGTCTCAGTGGGAAACAGAGCTTGCTCCCACGTAGAATGTGGAAGTGCTAGCCTCCCTTGCAGCTAGGGTTTGGCTATATTAGTCCCAAGCTCTGTCAACCAGAGGCACAAACTAGAGTTTGGATAAGGAGCCAGAGACCCAAAGACATGGGGGCATTGAGAAGGTGGGCCCTAATTCTAGGAACAACCCAGCTGCTAGAGGCATCCAGCTCTGAGGACCCATTACAGGAGGCTGATGGGGATTCTGGCATCCTGCATTGTGGGACACAAGACTATCATCAGATTGGCCCTGCGTTTCTGCTATCACAGTGTCCAGGTCTAAGTTCCTCTGCCTCTTAGCAGGTTCAAAACTCTCTCCTTTCCTGATCTGCTTAGATTCAAGTCAGCGTATTACCTGCATTTATGAACCCCAGCTGTGGGAGGTTTCCTACCCTCCCAGCTCTCCCCACCTCTGTCCAATGCAGACTACAGTCAGGCCTTATCTCTGCCTCTCTCTTTGGTCCCTTCCTCAGTATTCTGTCATGTTCTTTTCCAGCTGTGCATTGGGACAGGGGCTGGCATTTTGACACAGGGTCTCATGTGGCCCAGGCTGAGTGACCTTGAGCCCCTGATCCTCCAAGTCTGCACCACTTGTACTTTTGCCTCTACTCAAGGGAAGGCTGTAGAGTCTGTGAGTCAGGAGGCATCCACTTTAACGGATCTAACTCCCACAGGAAAAGCTTTCTAACTGTAAGGTTGGAGTCAAGTTACTGCCCGGCTGTGAACTCTCATCTCCTTATGTGTCCAGTGGGAGAGATCTTGTTTTGAGGTCTGGGTAAGGGAGTGTGTGTGTGTGTGTGTGTGTGTGTGTGTGTGTGTGTGTGTGTGTGTGTAGCCCTCGCTAAGCCGCCTGGCTCCTGCTACCCATCGACAGCAGCAGCTGCTATTATCTTTTTACACACCATTATCATCAGCATCATCATGATTCAGAGGCCTTATGGAGCCCGCTTAGAGCAGGCGTCATCAACTCAGACACCTGCGGGGGGCAGTGGGGGGGGGGCCGGGCGGGAGCCGGGGAGCTGCATATACAAACGTGCTGGTACAAGGTGGCAGCTAGGGAGACTGTGAGAGCCACGTCTGTCTCAGGGGGGAAGGCAGGGCCCAGCAGTTGCCATTCACTGCCCAGCGGGTGGTGAGCTCAGGCCTCATACAGTTTCAAGCAAAGCCAGACGTTGAGATCTTTACAGAAAGCTACACAAACACTGCACTGAGGTCACAGTAGGTCGCGGAGGCCGGTTTGTGTTTCTTCATGTGGGTCTCTTTGGGCCACCTTAGATGGTCAGGCGCTAACCTGGTTGGGTTGGGTTGGTTCTGCTGGCAGAGTCAGCCATAGCCACGCCCCCTGCCTAGCCAGTATAGGATGTGATAGACACTCCGTGACACACTTCAGAGAAGAGAAATAAGAACGGCAGGCATGCCACGCCCCGACGGTTGCTTTTCTGGGGGTGTCAGGTGCATTAAGAGCAAATGCTGAGGATGTCAATGAGCCCCCAGCAACTGCCAGCCGGAGACTACCTCAGGTCATCTTACCTATGAAATCGCATGTCCAGAGATACGAAGAACTGGGCTAGGGCACAGATTAAATTTCTCTACAGGACCTCAGCCGTATCCCGTCTTTTCTTAGCATGCAAGGCTTTACCGGCTTTCTTAGCATGCCTCACCGGCGGCAAGGAATCTACAACCGCGGCCGTCATGATTGTGTTCCAGGCAGGGAGAAAAGAATGGGAGAAGAGGTGGTCCTTATACTAAAATGTCCCAGAAGCCCCTGGCCATCTCCCTGGCCAGAGTTGCTTTCCACATCAATACCTGGTCACCAGGAGAAAGAGAATGGGATATTTTTAGATCGTTACATGGCAGGGCCAAACAATATCAGGTTTCTGTTAAGTGAAAACAAAGAGATGATAGCGTCAGGGTAAGCGACCTTCAGCCTCTGAGCCCTCCTATGAACGCAGACCGCGTGCCAGACCCTAGCCAAGTACTAAAGACCGCAGCCTGCACTGGATCGTAGCCACAGGACAAGACGTTATTGGGTCACAGTTTGAAACCTAGGGCCTGTGTAAGCGGAAAGATATGGGAGTGGTTTTGGGACACAACCAAGCTGGCCTGGTTCGATGCTGGTCCATGAGCTTGGGGCCCTTCACTGTTCGCTTCTCCTGTGACCCTCTCTGGCCCTCCTGTTCTCTGCGTCGCCCCACCCAGGACCCAAGCAGGGGAGGGAGACTGTGATTAACAGCACTAGGAGTTCTAGGAGATGCCCAAGAGAGACATTTCAAGAGAAATATGTCAGCGGCACGGCTGGTTTATAATGTGTATTAATCCCTGACATGTAATTTGAGTAATATATGTAAAGCAGAAAGTTCAGGCGCTGATTTAGGGGCCTTATTATTACCCTGTCAGCAGAATTCATGTTCTATTTGCACTGAGCTCTGGGTCCATCCAGGGTGATGGGCAGGGGTGGGGGCAGGGGGAGGAAGCATTCTGATGGATGCCAGCTGATGGCAGGGTAGAGCTGGATGGATGCTGATGGGGACAGAGTGTCATGAGTCAAGTGCTTGGAGCCCCCAGCAGAGTTGCCGGGTGCCCACCTGACCCAGGGAGCTATGGTGCAAAACCAGGTTGCTTCTACTGGGTCCGAGAGCAGACCCTTGCTCATCCCTCAAACGGGCGGTAAGTTGTCTACAAAGTCATGGGCTTTGGAATTCAAAGCCAACTTGGCCACTTTATTATCATGTGACTTTGGGCAAGTTTTTCCAGCCTCCTGATTCCGATGTCCATATCGGAATCATAATAGGATCCATCTAACAGAGGCTTAAATAGAAACAACAGGTTCTGAGAGCCTTCCTGAGGGTCAAGATGAAATTCCAAGTGTCTTGGCATGTATTGATCCCCCACAGCAACGTGATAAAATGGATATATGATGGCCCTCGAAGGAACAGAGAGGTGAAGTAAGTAGTTAAAGCCACAGAGCAGATGACTGATGGAGCTTAAAATTGCCCTCTGAGACAGGCGTGGTGGCGCACGCCTTTAATCCCAGCACTCGGGAGGCAGAGGCAAGCGGATTGCTGTGAGTTCAAGGCCATCCTGGCTTACAAAGTTAGTCCAGGACAGCCAAGGCTACACAGAGAAACCTTGTCTCAGGGGAAAAAAAAAGTTGCCCTCTGAGATGCGGACTACTGTGTCTCCTAACAAGCACCCAGTAAAGGCTTATTCACCAGTCCAATGATATCCAATGGGACTTTCTGTCATAATGGAAATATTTTATAATTCTATGCTGCCCAGTATAAGAGCCACTCGCCCACAAGTGTTTGAAGGTGGCTAGTTTGATGGAAGATCCTGAGTTTGTATTTAACTGTAGTTACTTTAAACATAGGGGTTGGTGGACATGCAGCTCTAGACTGCCCTGTGCTTTCTGAGTGCATTGGGTGGGGGGCTTAACTCTGACAACTGTTGGCCTAGAACCCCAGGAAGTCATGGTCTACATTAGCAAGGCTTCAGTCAAAAGGGCCACACAGCCAGACCTGGTGGCCCACACCTGTAATCTCAACGCTCAGGAGGTAGAGGCAGGAGGATTGCCACAAGTCTGATGCCAAACTGATTTATATGGTGAGGTTTATTTGGCAAAACTTCATCTCAAGAAAAAAACCTCGAAACCAAAACAGAACAAAAGAACACCAAGAACAGGGCTGGGGATGGCACAGTTGCTAGAGCGCAAAGACGTGAATTTACTCCTCAGAGTCCATGTTTAAAAACAAACAAACAAACCAGCGCTGGGGGAGTGGAGACAGTTGGATTGCTGGAGCTCACTGATGGGCCAGCTAGCCTGACGTACTTGGTGAATTCCAGTGAGAGGCCCTGTGTCAAACAAGTAACACCATTGAGATTATCCTCTGACCTCCACAGGCCTGCACATGGGTGTGCAATACATACATCAACACACACACATGCACACACATAACAACAACAAAATAGGATCACATATGGGAGGTGGCTGATGTCAGTCCTGCTGTCTTTCCCTGTGCTGATTAGAACACGCTGGAGGGCACTGTGCAGAATAGAATGCTGCTCCTTTAAGATGAGTCAGTGTCAGGGTGTGAACATTGAGATTCTCCAAAATTCATGTTGAACCTTAGTGCCCTGGTAACAGGTAAGCCTAAAAAGTGGGGCCTTTCACAGCTAATTGGTACCTTAGTACTAAGCTTCAGTGGGTGTGTTTGTCCTATTCATCCTGTCTGCCTTGTAAGGCTCAGGCTCACACCCAGGTGGCAGCAACAAGGTGCTCTCTTGGAAGCAGAAAGCAGCCCGGTCCAGACACCCAATTGGCCAACACCTTCATTTCTGACTTCCCATCCTGAGGGGCTGTGAGGCAACTGGTTTCTTCCCAGCATGAACACACTAAGCTTGTGGGTGCTCAGGGTCCCAGGCTGGGATTGGAAAGAACACCTTGTAAAGGGCTTGCCATGCACGCGTGAGGACCAGCTCCCACCCAAAGAGCTGGGCATGGTGGCATGTTTGTAACCCCAGCACGGAGGAAGTGGAGACAGGAGGATTCCTGGGACTTATTGCCCAGACAGCTCATTATAATGGTGAGTCCCAGGTCCCAGTGAGAGATCATTTTAAAAGCAAGATGGAGCCAGGTGTGGTGGTGCACACCTTTAATCCCAGCACTTGGGAGGCAGAGGCAGGAGGATCACTGTGAGTTTGAGGCCAGCCTGGTCTACAAAGCAAGTGTAGGATGGCCAAGGTTACACAGAGAAACCCTGTCTTGAAAAGCCAATAAATAAATAAATGAATGAATGAATGAATGAATAAAATAAAAGCAAGATGGATAGACCACACCCAGGCCCAGGAGGGACACCCAAGTTAACCTCCGGCCTCCTCATGCATGTGTGTGTGGTCAGCACACAAGAACACACACACACACACACACACACACACACACATACACCAGGCCCTTTAGAGAAGCCCAGGAGCCTAGAAACTGTCTCTGCCAACGAGCTTCTATGACAGACACGCGTTCTAACCTTTCACTCTTGGACCTGGCTGTCTAGTGGGGAAGATGATGTTCAAAAAATGGGCACTCAGCTAATTATGGCTGACTTGTGATTTTTTTTTTTGACTTTACGATGGGTTTGTTGGGTCATAGCCCCATCATAAATGGAGTAGCATCTATATTTATAACAGTTAATTAAAGGGCCATCCGAGTGCATGCCAATATTGCAAGTGATCAAATGGCAGTTAGAGAAAGTGGCTGGGGAAGCCTAACCCAGCAGCCATGCCTGGGGCTTTAAGAGATGGTTTGTTTCAGACATATTCATAGAAGAGGAGGAACTGGAGTTTGTCTTGAAGAGTTAACAGTTGTAGCCAGCAGTGGTGGCCCACGCCTGTGCGCTCACATACACAGGAGGCAAGGCTTCTGCCCAGCTTGGATAACATGGTAACTACCAGCTCAGAAAAGTGGGACCGATGAGATGAGTCATTGTGTGAAAGTGCTTGCTGTGCAGGCCTGGTGCTTAGAGTTGCATATCGGAAGCCACGGTGGAAGGAGAACCAGTTCACCCAAATTGTCTTCTGATAGTCACATATGTGTGTGTCTTTGCATTGTGTACATATACACAATAATTTTTTTTAAAAGCAAGGTCTAGCAGGGTGTGGTGGAGCACGCCTTTAATCCAAGCACTCAGGAGGCAGAGGTGGGTAGATCTCTCCTTGAGACAGCCAGATCTATAAAGCAAGTCCAGGACAGCCAGGACTCTTGTTATACAGAAAAATTCTGTCTTGAAATAAAAACAACAACAACAAAGTGCTGGGACTGTGGCTCTGTGGTCAGGCACTTACTTTCCCAACGTGTGTGAGGCCTTGGGTTCCAACCCCAGTGCCACACTTACACATGCATGCATGCGTAAACACATACTTATACCCGTAAGTTAGAGACTATAGGAAGGGGCTGAGGGGCTGGAGAAATGACTCAGTGGTTAAGAGCTCTGGCTGCTCTTCCAGGGGACCCAGATTTGATTCCCAGCACCCACTTGGTGTCTCACAGCCATCTGTAACCCCAGTTCTAGTGGATCTAATGGCCCCTCTGGGCACCAGGCACACATGTGGTGCACACACATGCATGAGCAAACCACCCATACACACACAATGATAAGATAATAACAAAACTATTTTAAAGTATACAGGACAAGCATTCCTGTGGCAGCAATAGCCTAAACAAGGGCATCAAGGGGCAGAGTCCTCAGAACACACGCGGTGACTGGGAGCACTGGTGAGGAAGCCTTGGGCAGGTGGGGTCCTTACCCCACGCCCCCTTGCCCTCCTGCACTGTGAAATGATTTCCGCTCACGCTGAGCTGCTGGCTGCCCTCCTGAGGCGACGCAGGTTTCTGCACAGGGACAGTACAGCTGTATTGACGAGTATGCAATTGGGCTGTTTTCTAGCCAGGTGACTGTGACACATCCTGTAGGCCCAATGTCACCCTTGGGCCATCCAACCCATTCCCCACCCAGAAACTGCGGGAGTCTTTTCAGGTTCTGAGTTTTTCATGCAGTTAAAAAAGCTAAACATTCTAGACAGTTCATCTCTCCCACCCTCTCCATTTTTTTATTGCTGTGTTTTGTTTGTTTGTTTGGGATTGCCTAAGCTAGCCTGGAACACATAAGGTAGTTGAGATGACCTTCAACTTCTGATCTTCCTGGTTCCTCAAGGTACTGGGAATCCAGCTCAGGGCTTTTCTCATGCTAGGCAAGCACTCTACTGAGTAACATCCCTGTCCCCAGGCCTGCTTCAAGGAATCCGTTATCTATCTATCATCTATTTTTTTGAGACAGGGTTTCACTATGTAGCTCTGGCTGTCCTTGAATTCACTATGTAGACCAGGCTGGCCTCAAACTTACAAAGATCCTTCTTCCTCTGCTTCCAAGTGCTGGGATTAAAGGTGTATAACACTATAACTAGCAAGGAATCATTTTAATTTAATTAGTTTTGCCTGCATGCGTGCATGCGTGCGTGCGTGTGTGCGTGCGTGCGTGTGTGTGTGTGTGTGTGTGTGTGTGTGCGTGTGTGCGTGCGTGCGTGTGCACTCTTTCAGATTTTTTGGGGCATTATAGACATGGAAGTGTGCGTGTGTGCATGCGTGCGTGTGCACTCTTTCAGATTTTTTGGGGGCATTATAGACATGGAAATATCCTACATTCTTGGGAAAATTTCCTTCCTCCTCCTTTCGTTGGATGTGTGTGTGTGGCTGTGGGGTTGGGGGGCAGTATGGGTGTGTCTGTGTCTAAATGCTGAAAATTGTACCCATGGACTTACACACGCCAGGCAAGTGCTCAGCCCACTAAGGCACTCCCCAGCCTCCACAAGGATCTTGTATGTTGCCCTTTTATGCCCAGAGTCAACTTTCTCTCCCTGGTTTTCTGCTCTTACCTTCCTACAACCTTGGCAGCTACTAATCTGTTCTATATTTCTTTGTTTGTTTGTTTGTTTGAGGGCTTTTTGTTGTTTGTTTTGTTTGAGACAGGTTTCTTCATACAGTCTTGCCTGTCCTGTAACTGGCTCCATAGACCAGGCTGGCCTTGAACCCAGAGATCTGCTTGCCTCTGCCTCCCAAGTGCTGGAATTACAGGTGTGCGCCACTCACACCCATCTCTCTTCCCCAGTCCTCTCTGGGATTGGTGTTTTCTCTCTTTATTTGTACTTATGACTTGCATATGTGGGGGTGGGGCAGGGTGTCTCTAGGGATGCAGGTGCACAGCTGTGCACATACATGGAGGCCAGGAGAGCGAGGGCACAGAGTTTCCTCCTCTATCACTTCACATAGGCTCTCCCCCTGAACCCGGGGCTCTCAGTCATTTCCTCAGCAAGGCTGGAAGCCATTAAGCTGTAATGGCCCTCTGTCTCCACCCCACCGTGGACCTGGGCTTACAGAAACATTTGCCCAGCTTGTTCCTTGGGTGCTGGGATCTGAACTCCGGTCCTCACCATTATGCAGCAAATGCTCAAGCCCTGATCCACCTCTCTAGCCCCTCCCTAGAATTCTCAGAATATTCACCCGGGTTCTTGGCGCATTTCTTTTTATAGGCATCTCATCTTCCACGATGTGGCTTTTGTTTGTTTTTGTTTTTTGTCTTTTCAGGACAGGCTTTCTCTTTGTAGTCTGGCTATCCTGGAACTTACTCTGTAGACCAGGCTGGCCTTGAACTCACAGAGGTCCACCTGCCTCTGCCTCCCGAGTGCTGGGATTTAAGGCGTGCGCCACCCACCACCACCTGGCTGTACTCTATAGCTTTTTAAATGAGTCGCCTACTGAAGTTTTAGGCTTCTGGGCCTTTGAGATGGCTCGGTGGATAAAAGTATTTGCTATCAAGTCTGGTGACCTGAGTTTAATTCCCAGAACCCACATGCCAGTTGTCCTCTGACCTCTGGCACACACCACAGCTCACTCCTGCCCATGAACACACTCAAACAAGCATATATACATACATGTAATAAAGTTCTGAACTGCTGTTAACACACTTCATGAGTCCTGTCTCCAGACTCTCCGCAAGCACTCATTCCTCTAGGGTAAATGCCCAGGTGTGCTACGGCCAGGTTGCATAGAGTTGCATAATTAGTAGTAATAACATACACATAACAAACTTTACTCCTCTAAGCATTTTTAAATGTAGAATCAGTGGCATTAAGTACACTGACGTTATTATACAACCATCACCATCATTTGTCGACAGAACATTTTTATTTTGCAAAGCTGAAACTTTGGAGCCGAGCGTGGTAGCCCACACCTTTAACCTCAGCACTTAGGGAGGCAGAGGCAGGTGAATCGCTGTGAGTTCGAGGCCAACCTGGTCTACAAAGCCAGTCCAGGAGAGTGAAGGCTACACAGAGAAACCCTGTTAAAAAAAAAAAAAGATACAAAATTGGAACTCTTTACCCACTACACAGTAACATCCCTTTCCTCCCTCTCCTACACCCCCACAATCCTCACAACCACCTACATCCACCTACATGCATGCACATCAATATATCTGCATATATATGTACATATGTACATATTTATAAAACCACATATAGATGAAGCTCTTCTAGGGTAGCCTCACCATTTAAGATTCTCCTTAAGAACATTGATGTAGGAGTGGTCCAATTTCTGTGACTTCCTGTCAGCATTTAATGCCCTGGGTTTTTGTTTTAGTAGCTCTGATGGGCGCAGCAACATCTCTCTAAGGCTTTGGTTTGCAGCTCTCCAGTGATAAGGTTCTGTACACCTTTTCAGAGCTTATACACCTTCTGTGGTCAAATGTCTGTCTGTTGCTTGCCCTCACTTCCTGAACATATTGTTTATTTTTACTGTTGAATTCTGAGAGCTGTTTACACATCTAGATTCTGGTTCTTCAGATATGTGAGTTGCAAAAGTTTTCTCACTTAACAGGGTCTTTCACAGAGAAAACGCTTTATTATTTTTATTATATTAATATGTGTGTGTGGTATGTGTGACGCGCATGTGAATGTGGCATGTGTTTGCCATAGCATGTATGTGGGGGTCACAGGATAGCTTTGCAGAGTCAAGTCAGTTCTCTCCTTCCACCTTTTTTTTGGGGGGGGGGTTGTTTTTTGGTTTTCTGAGACAGGGTTTCTCTGTGTAGCCCTGGCTGTCCTGGACTCGCTTTGTAGACCAGGCTGGCCTCGAGGTCACAGCGATCCTCTTGCCTCTGCCTCCCGAGTGCGGGGATTAAAGGTGTGCACCACCACTGCCTGGCTTCCTTCCATCTTTATATGAATTTCAGGAATCAAACTCAGGTCACCAGGTTTGTACAGTGAGTGAGCGCCTTTACCCACAAAGCCATCTCACTGGCCCAGAGAAAATGGTATTAATTTTAGTAAACTCCACTGTGTCAATTTTATCCTTCTGTGGGTGAGGTCTTAGACCTATTTGACAATCTATTTTCGAGTTACTATAATGTGTCAGGTTTGAGCCAGTTTCTCTCCTTTCTCTCTCTTCTCTTCTGCACTTTTTCCTCTGATCTCTCTTCTTGATTTTCCCTATGCAGAGTCAGCCATTGCTGCTCCAGCACCATCTGTATAGAAGACCGTCCTTCAAAAGCAGGCATGATGGCTCATGTGTGGAACCCCAGCACTTAGGAGATGTAGGCAGGAGGACCGGAAGCTGAAGGCCATTCATTCTCAGTCTTAAAGAAAGTTGTGCAGGCCCATCCTTCTTCCACGGAATTATTTTTTTTTCCCTGTCTCTAAGAAAACCAATGTGGCATATTTGTGCCAGTTTATCTTTGGGTTCTTCACTCTGTGTCGCTGATTTCTGTGCCGAGCCTCTATCTTGTGATTACCATACCATCCTAGGAGGCTTTTTTACATCATGTAGAGTGAGTCTTCTCATTTTATCGCTCTTCTCAGTATTGATTTAGATCTCTTTCACTTGCTTATGAGCACAAAAAAAAGCCTTGCTAGGATTTTGACAGTGCTTGCATTACAACTACCGATTTGGTAGGATTAACATTTTTGCTATATCAAATCTTCCGGTTCAATGTAATACTGCTGCTGGGGGATGCAGCTCAGTGGTAGAATGATTGGCCAGCATGTGTGAGGTCCTAGGTTCAATCCCTGGTAGTAGGAAAAAAAAAATCCTGCAATCATCAATGCACTGGTAATGCCGTATGGGCCAGCAAGGTGGCTTGGCGGGTAGATACTTGCTTCCAGGCCTGACAACTTAAGTTCTATGCCCTGGACTCGCATGGTGAAGGGAGAGACTCAATTCCTGAAGGCTCTTCTCTGATCTCCACTCCTACAGGTGGTATGCACACACGTGCATGCGCACACACACACACACACACACACACACTAAAATAGTAAATAAGCAAACATATGAAGTGTAATAAGAAATGCCTTTAATCCCAGCACTTGGGAGGCAGAGGCAGATGGATCGCTGTGAGTTCAAGGCCAGCCTGGTCTACAGGGTGAGCCCAGGACAACCGAGGCTACACAGAGAAACCCTGTCTTGAAAAACCAAAAAAAAAAAAAAAAAAAAAAAAAAAAGAAGATAAACTTTTTTTAGGCTGGGCGTGGTGGTACATACCTTTAATCCCAGCACTTGGAAGGCAGAGGCAGGTGGATCACTGTGAGTTTGAGACTAGTCTGGTCTATGAGTCCAGGACAGTCAAGGCTACACAGAGAAACCCTGTCTCGAAAAAGCAAAAAAATTAAAAAAAAAAAAAGATAAACATTTTTTTTAAGAAGTATAATATGACATCTGGACTGAGGCTGGAGGATTACCATGAATTCAAGGCTAAGATTGGCTCTACAGTGAGTAAGGCCAGCCAGTCTTAAGTAGCTAGATTGTTCCTCAACAAATAAGCAAAGAAAACAAACAAAAGCACAAAATGAGGCCAGGCAGAGTACCCACCTGAGAGTCCAGCTGTGACTACAGGTGTGTGCCAGATCACATTATAATTTTTTTTCTAAGTGCTGGAGACTGGGCCCCAGGCCTGTGTACACTACGCAGGGGTTGTAACACTAAGTTATATCCCTAGCCATACGGTCTAGTTTTTAAAGGCACAGAAGTGTTTAACACCTCAGCTGTGTGCCGTGACGTTTAAAGCGCTACTTTATTGGCATGTATGTGGGAGAACAGTGGAAGGGACAAGAAATAAAAACAGAATTTTAAAACAGTTTAGTTACTGGTAGACAGTTCCTTAAGTATAGAAATCTCTTGGTGTGTGTGTGTGTGTGTGTGTGTGTGTGTGTGTGTGTGTGTGTATGTGTGTGATGTTTAAAATTACCAGCCTTGGAACCAGTTTATACAGGTGAGGATTTCTAAAGTCCTGTTGCCTCTGGCTACTTTTGTATGTTTCACCCAGAAAACCTCTTTTTTCTGAAGAAGTTTGAAAACTTCATTCCTGTATGACGCGTGGGACAGTTAGCATTCATGGAGGTGACGCCACTGAGATTTTGTCCTACGTGCAAGGCTTATCAGTAAGACTGTTGTGGACATTGGCAAACAGACTCCTAGCTCAGACACGAGGAACTGTGTTCCCCATGGAGAAGATAGAGGCAGAGCCACAGGGTCCTATGGGTTCTCCATGCTGGCCACATTCTGACGTGGTGATGCAGGGGCTGATGGCCAGCATAACAGGGCAGGAAAACTGAGTTTGGGGAGATTATTCCTTTCCCAATAAGCACTGTCAAACCTGTTCTTTGTCTGAGGAAAGGCGTGACTGAATCCCTCAAGGTGGCTTACTTGAGAAATGGCCTAGGAAAAGGGTAGTCATAGCCTAGCTTTCTTGGTACATCCTCCAAGAACACAGAGGGATGCTCACAGCCCATGTGCATCTTCCTCACAAGTCCCATGACCAGGATCAGCCTGGGGGGTCCCCTGAGCTCCCAGATCTGAAACTTCATAATTTTCTTCTCTACTCTGAAGCAAAGCCTAACGTCTGTGAGTTGGTTAGGCAGGGCTGTTACGGGGTTCCTCTTGACTCCATTTTAATCGGTAATAACAAAAACTGGAGGGCTGGAGAGCCGGTCAGTGGTTAAGAATACTAGCTGCTCGTCCGAAGAATCCAAATTTGATTCTTAGTACAAACATGGTGAGTCACAAACATCTGCAACTCCTGATCTGATGCCTTCTTCTTCATTCTACAGGCAGCAGGTACACAAATGGTGCCCAGACATACACGCACCCAAAACACTCATATCTATAAGATACAAATTAAATTTTAAAAAATTTAAAAGTTGAGCAAATGGCTCACTTCAATACTTTAAATTAAGTAAGTAATTTATTTAGTCCAAGATTGGGTCTCACTGTGTAGCCTGGGCTGTCCTGGAGGTCACTGTGCAGTTCAGGCTGTCCATGGTGGCCAATCTGATTCAGCCTCTTGAATATTAGGATTATAGACATGAGACACCAAGTCCAGCTCCAGTAATTTTTTTTTTTAACATTTTTAGCAAAATAACCCACATTTTTCTGGGCCTTTCCAATTTTGGTACTTAACAGAAGCCATATAGATGACTTGTGTCAATTAGCTATTGCTAAAGTAATTTCACAGAACAAGCCAAACAAACCCCCTGGGGTCTGGAGAGGTGGATCAGCAATTAAGAGCACCGGCTGCTTTTCCGGAGGACTCAGGCTTCCAGCACTTTACATGGCAGCTAATAATGGTCTGTAACTCCAGTTTAGGGGGATCCAATGCTCACTTCTGGCATTTGTGGGGACTGCACACATGTGGTGCACAGACACATACAGCCAGGCAAAACATCATACAAATTAGAAAAAAAAAAAAACCCACGAAACAAAGAAGCACACTCCCACTGGCATATGACAGCATTATTGTCGGTTATGAACCTCGTGGTCAGCTGAGTGGCTCGGCTTGCTGTAGCTCCCATCCTCCTCTTGGAATCACAGGTTAACCTGAGCATGCTTAATGGTTGAAGTTGATGGAATTGCAGGAAAAATGTGCCTAGCAGTGCCAGTATATTTCAGAGCCTTTTGTTCATATCTGGTGATATTCTACCTGCCGAAGCAAGTCTCATGGCCAAGCTCAGAGTCCAGACAAGGAAGTTATGAGCTGTCTATGGAGGTGGATGAAGGAGACCATGGTCTTGGCCTCAGTAGAATCTATCACCTGTCCAAAGCAAGTGATTTCTCTTCTTATGATGTCTTTTATTCACATGGGACCTCAAACCACCTTTATAAATCTTACCTATGTTCCCTTCTAAAGTACCACAATACAACTAACCCTCAAAATAATGACTGTCCACAATAGTTCCCTCTCCTTCCTGCCAGAACAGGGCTTTAGAAGACCTCACACTCGGTTTTTCTAATTAACCAACATCTCTTCCCAATAATAAAGAAATTAGACATCGCAACATTGACTCAAGATTTCGCACCTCCCCAGTTCCTCCGCTACCCAGCAGGCTGGGGCTGGCTCTCAGAGCACTCCACAGTAACCCACTGCTTTCTGTTCAGGCTTTTCCATGCACACAAGATCTTCTGTTTGAGAGGAATTGCGCATTGTGCATTGTGCAATTCCTCATAAAGAATGGCTTTGTTCTAGTTTTTATGGCTATAGAAGGTTCAAGACATAATAAATTAATTTAGAAATGATTCAAGAAGGAGAGAGAGAGAATAAGAGTCAGAATAATAGCTAAGGCATCTATTTTCTTTGCTGTCTTGTATGGCTGACAAGAACAGACTCAGGGAGTGGGATTAGCAGGAGAGTTATACAATATGGCAGCTGACCTGACCTTAATACCTTTTCCCAAGGATTTTTTTCTTTACCACTGTTTGTGTGTTTGTGTGTGTGTGTGTGTGTGTGTGTGTGTGTGTAGTGTGTGTGTAAAGCATAATCAGTGAGTATGTGCATTCCTAGAAGGTCCATAAAAATGTTTTTAAAAGATTTATGTATTGTGTACACAGGCCTGCACGTACGCCTGCACACCAGAAGAGGGCACCAGGTCACATTATAGATGGTTGTGAGCCACTGTGTGGTTGCTGGGAATTGAACTCAGGACCTCTGGAAGAACACGCAGTGGTCTTAACCTCTGAGCCATCTCTCCAGCCCCCATATAAAATATTTTTTTATAAAATATTTTTAAGTGCTTGAAGACCACCTATTGGTAGCCGTCATTAAGCAGGATGTATCTCTCTAGTCCTGCCCATACCAGTGGACAGGTGGACATCTGTTGCTTTGGAGGCCCCCTGAAGGCTTCTCTCCCATTTGAGGGAATATATTTATTGGTCAAGTGTTCTTTGTTGGGATAGAAACCGAACTGCTACTAGTCTGAGCAAGGTGGGGATTTATTGGTCTATGCGTGGCCTATATATTTATTGGTCTATCTGTTCAGGGCAGAACAGATCTGAGGAATCCAAATTCCTCCGGGTTCTTCTCCTCCCTGGGGGAGGGGGGGGAGGGGGGCACAGGGGAAGAGGAATATGAACAACGGAGACTCCAGATTTACAGCCTCTGGGCTTCAGTAGCTTCTGGAGGACGGAGAACATATCACTTTTAGTAAAGTTTATACCAAGTGTGAAAAGGAGATGCCACTAACTGGCCTGGTTTGAATCACTTGCTTATGGCCTGGACCCATCATTAGCAGAAGTCAGGTGAGGAACACTGGGAAAATCACAAGAAGCCACGAGACCCTGGGCTCCTTATGAGAACGGGACATGAGGTAAGTGGAAAACTGTCCTAGTTACTTTTCTTTCTTTCTTTTGTGTGTGTGTGTGTGTGTGTGTGTGTGTGTGTGTGTGTGTTTTGAGACTGGGCCTCTCTATGTAGTCCTGGAACTCACTACGTAGACCATGCTGGCCTTGAATTCACAGAGGTTTACCTGCCTTTGCCTCCCATATGCCAGATTAAAGGCACTCACCACCACTCCTGGCCCTTAGTTACTTTTCTATTGCTGTATAAAACACCACGATCAAGACAACTTATAGAAGGAAGAGTTAATTTGGGGGCTTACAGTTCCAGGAGGATAGGAATCCATCGCCACCATGAGGGGAAACCTGCAGCAGGTGGCAGATATGGTGGCTACAGCAGCAGCTGGGAGCTCATGTCTCTAAGGACAACAGGAGCAGAGAGAGCAAACTGAGATGGTGCAAGTCTTTAAACTCTCAAAGCCCGCCCCCAATGACATGCCTGCTCCTGCAAGGCCCCATCTCCCAGGCCTTCCCAACCATGGTCACCAGAGCCTCTGGGGACCACCCTCATTTAAACCACCACACAGACCCTTCTCCCGGCCTGCACCGTGGGAGGCTGGTATGTGTGTTGTGTTGGAGGAGGTGGGGGTTGTGATCCGGAAGTTCTTCCTACACTGACATGCTGTAAAATAACACTATTCAAAGAGACAGCTCTCTCTCATGCTTTCTTTGATGGCCCTTCCGATTTGGAGCCTATAGATCTGCAGGTAGAATTTAATCTTAAATGTTGTCAGGGTAGCTGGACTTGGATGGCAAAGCAGTCAGCCATTTCCTGGCTTTCTGAGGTAGTACTTTTGGAAACACGGGGACCCACTGGCCTTGAAGTCCTGGGAAAACCGATTGCTGGCCAGCTTCATAGTATCTCTGTTGGCAGCTTAGTGACGTCTGCCCTGGGATATGAGGGTTGGGCCACACCAGCCCTGAATGCTATTATTCTGTTTTCTAAATCTATTTTCCTGGCTGTGCCACACCACCGGCCGAGTCTCCAGTCATTTTCTGGATTGTTTTTCGAGGCCCCCAGTCACGTCTCTACTCACTCAGAAGCCTTAAGGAGCAGTGTGGAATTTTCTTAGCATCGGCCAAAGGTGTCAAGGTTGTCAAGTAGCTAGCCACACTTGAGAGGCTGAAGCAGAGGGTCACGTGAGCCAAGTTTTAGGCCAAGTGGGTATCACACGGAACATTTTCCTCGAAAGATAACCAAACAAAAGAGTGGCACGGAACTACACTTACACATTTTAAAATAAGCTAAAAACGCTTAAGCATATATCATATGCTTGATGAATCCACATTTGAACTAGTTTGCTGAATGACAGATAATTTCTGCCTTGATTCTACCATATTCTTATTGTCTACCAGCCCTCCATAGACTATATAGTGGATCTGATATTTTAAAAAATTGAGCTGGGCGTGGTTGCTCACACCTGTAATCCCAGCACTCGGGAGGCAGAGGCAGGCGGTCTCTGTGAGTTCAAGGCCAGCCTGGTCTACAAAGCAAGTCCAGGACAGCTCAGGCTACACAGAGAAAGCCTATCTTGAAAAACAAAAACAAACAAACAAAAAAGAAAAAAAGAAGAAGAAGAAGAAATTGTTGTGGTCAAAGGGTTTCAAATCTGCAGCCTGCGTGCCTAAATGGCTTTTAAAAATTAGACGAGTTAATAATATCTCAATGTTTGGAAATTTAATGTTGTAGACTGTTTTCTGTTTCTTGAGGGGAAAACAAAGAAAAAAAAAAGTTCCACACGGTGACACTTTGCGGTAGCTGGGTTGTAAGCGCTTCCCAGGGATCACGTGGTCACCAGCACTGTTTTCACCCAGTGTCTGCTTCCCCCTGGGGGTATCCAGGTCTCCAGGTTCTTTGCTTACAGAGCTGGACAGGAGGGAAGGACGCTCAGCCGGGCCGGGGCGGGTGGGCGCAGTCCAGGATCTTGGTCACCTGTGGGTACTGTGAGCACCTTCTTGGGAGACAGCTTCAGTGACACAACTGGAGAAGCGGTGGTGGTGGTGGGGAAATAAAGGCTATTTAAACCTTTGTCGGGTAAGGCGGGGCTATGGGGTAGATGTACATCATTGGCTGGGCCAGGGTGCCTCATTTGCATAAGGAGGAATTCCAGGTGCTGCTGGACATTCATTAGCTTATAAGGTGAAAGGAAGTTTAACCTGGCTGCTAGGCTAGTACCTTCCTCAGCGGGGCAAGGGTCGGAGCAGGGAGAGAGCTGTCCTACTCTTGCCGATTTTAAGATGAGATTTCCAGGGTCTGGACAAGTCTCAAACCCACTCTTGCTGTGGACTGGCTCCTCCATCATGCGTTCCCTGGCCTCACAGCTCATTTCCCTTGTTGGTGACAAAAGCTGGTCTGGAGGCATTTGTATTCAGGATTCAGGAAGGCTGGGGCTCTAACAGGAAAGTGGCTTGAGTTGTGTACGGCCACAGAACGCGCCACTAGAAACTAGGTTATGGTGATTCCCCCAGTGAGCTTCCCCAACAGCTGTTCCTGAGGGCCTTCTTCTGGGTGGGAGCTCTCACACTCCAAGGAGCTGATTTAGAAGTACGATTTGGAGGCTCTGCTTCTACTTGGCCACAGCTTCCTCAACCCATGAAATCAAAGTTTTAACAATACCATTCTTTCAGGAGTTAGCGGTTAGAGATTTTTGGATTTTTAAAAACCAGAACAGCAAAAATTGTTTTCCTGTGTGTGAATGTGCAGGTGACTACAGAAGCCCAAAGAGGGTGTCAGGTCGCCTAGAAGTTGGAATTACAGACAACTATGAGGTGTCCTGTGGGTGCTAAGAACCGAGCCTGGGTCCATCTGCAAGAGCAGGGCAGGTGCTCTTAACCTCTGAGCCATCTCTCCAGCCCCAAGTGAGGTTCTGAGGGCTGAGGAGCTAGACAACAGCACTAACATGGCTATTGTTTTGGTGGCTTAAAGCACTCGTCTTGCAGCTTCGTGGTTTAAAACAGGACTTGATTCGCTTGTGAGATTTCAGTAGGGCGGGGCTCAGCTGGGCGGTGATCAACTACGTCACTGAGGTTCACTGGGGGGGTGGGGGGCATTGGTTGAGCATTGGGCCCTGTAGGGAGGCTGCCCTGATTCTTCATGTGGTGTTAGACACCTTTCTCCTTATGTGTTCTCTCCACATGGTCCCTCCAGCAGGGCAGCTTAGACATCCTGTACAGTTGTCCAGAGTTCCCAGTTCCAAGGGGACAAGCCTTGATGTGCAAATACTTACAGTGCTTCTGCCTGACTTACGCTTGCTGAGGTCCCACAGGCCCATCCTCAGCAGACCATGTTAGAGTCTGAGGGCAGGCTGAAGACGATGTGGTGGTCGAGTCCCGTCTACCATGGGCAAGGCCCTGGGTTTGCACCTCAACATTGCAAAAGAGACTGTGACACTGGAGCATGGCACCGGAGGCGCCCAGAGTAGTGACCTATCATGTTCATTTCATGATGGGTAAGGGATGGAGAGAGTGTGCCTTTGCTCCTAGGCTAAATTTGATGGTCTGTGTCTCCTTTCTCAGAACTTTCTTCTCTGAGCAAGCCCAGATTTAAAATTTGCAGCTCTGCCTGGCAAGATCAGGCTTCGAGAGAAGCAGACTAAGTTTTAACTAGTTTTTAATCCCTTGGGTTGGCATGGCTGTGTGCATGTGGAAGGCAGAATGTTCTGATTGGCAAGGTCCGACTCAGGCACCACGTGGGTCCCTTGATTGGATTCAAAACCGGGAAGTTTTCAGGCTACCTGGTCAAGGACTGCTGATGCCCGACAGATAAAGCCGTCTGGGACCAACATCTAGTCAGGAACTCTTAAAATAATATGGAGGGGTGGATAAGCAGATGAGGACGGTGAAGGGGGACGTGCACCTGGAAGGCGAGGGTAGAGAGGAAGGTGATCAGAAAGTTTCCGGCGTGTAAGTGCCTCTTCTGAACACGGGGAGTGGCGTGGGCGGGGGGCGGAGTTTGGAAGACCTGTGCAGCTGTCATTACCTGGACACTCAGTCCTTTTTAAAAATAAGACGCTTAAGAAATGGCTTTTCTGGTTAAAACAAATGCCACAGAATGCAGTGTGTCCTTGTTGATTATATTCCTTCTAATGTGCTTCTGCTTGAGTGGGTGAGCCCTTAATGTCCGTTCTCAGCTGACGCGGCTGCCTCTGATCTGGGTGCTGCCACTATGGGATGCAGTGCAGGGTGATTGGGGGTGGGGTGGGGGGGCTGTCACCGGGGTATGGGAGGCGGTGCTGTTCTTGTTAGGGGGCAAAGAAGGGAAGATGTGGAATGATTTACAGCCTCCTTAATGGAGATCATACTTTAAAGATGCCAGCCTGCCTCCTGTTTGATATAAAATGCATATGGGGACTATTAGCAAGGCAGAGAAGAGGGCAAAGCCTTCAAGAGTCTAGCCAGTGAGGAATGAGAGACGCATGCCTTGCTTGACTCAGGAGAACTTTCCCTGTAGCCCCAAGACCCCCAGCCACCAGTCACAAGGGTGAAGGCTGTGTGCTGCAAGCCTGTTATCTTTGGGTGCCCTGATTCTGCCACATATACTTTCTTCACTCTCGGCCAAGACAGCTCCGAGCTAGTGATCGCATACCAGCACATCTGCCTGTGGTCCGCAGTCAGCAGGATGGTGAGTCGGTTGGGGTGAGAGAGCGGAGCAAGTTTTAGAGAGAAATAGTTACAACAAGCCAACTCTTCCTCTCCTTCCCTTCCTCCCTTCAACCTAGAGGATCTGTTTAGGAGAAGAACATGCATTTATGTTCTCCTAGAGTCAAGTTTAGGAATGATTTCTCCCTTTAGTAAGTCAGAGCTTTTTCTTTTCTTTCTTTCTTTCTTTCTTTCTTTTTTTTTTCCCCCCTCCAAGTTAGGGCTGCTCTGTGTAGCCTTGGCTGCCTTGGAAATCACTCTGTAGACCAGGCTAGCTTTGAACTCACAGAGACGCACCCCCCTCTGCCTCCCTGAGTGCTGAGATTAAAGGTGTGTGCCACCACTGCCTGGCTTTTCATCTTGTGACAATCATTATGAGCTCTCACCTGAGAGCACCGTCTATGTGGCAGGGGATAATAAACACATTAGTTCTAGTTTTCAAAATACTTTCTAGGTAAATGTTACACGTATCCACTTTATAAAGGAGAAAACCAGGGCCCACACAACCACAGGAACTTGTCCCATAAATGGCAGGGTTGGGGTTTTAGCATAGGCATTTCGATTTCTGGCTCCAGTGTCATCAATTATGGAACAGTAGGGAGGCCAAGTTCCTGGCCAAGGCTTGCTAATGGATGCATCTGAAATGAGAAATGTCTTCAAGTTTTAGACATTGACAGTGACAAGGATTCAACACAACCAGCCTGCTTTGCACTGGGAGTCAATGTGTGAGACTCTTGCCTCGCTATGCAAGTCTTTTGATAGGCAGCTTTCAGTCTGCGTGAGTTCCCTCCTGTGGACCTCATATCTCAGCAGAGTGGGACAGGTTCAGATCAATGCAATCTGATGGCACTTATGGACATCCTACATGGCCAGCGTGTGAAAGGACACAAGGTTTTGGCCCTCAGTGAACTGGAAGTGTATGCTCTAGTAGTTGTATATTAAGACCACACAAACTTGGGAAGCTCCTTTGGGCATGCCCTCCCTGCACACAAATTCCTTGAGGGAGTGAAGGATTTGAGCCCCCTTGTCACAGCATCTCTATGTCTGCCATGTCACAGCACTCACTGACCATCCACACTTATATAGTCCTTTCCATGCAGGACAATCACTGTGATACACGAAACACGCAACATCATGACAAGACCCGGCTGTGCTTCATTTCAGCTTAGCCAGTGGCTTGTGTGTGACAGGGTGATAAGGTGGGGTTCCTGGAGGAGGTAACATTGGCACCTGAACCTGAAAAAGAAGAAGCAGAGGCAGAATGGAAGGGAGGACTCCCAGCCCAAACCGCAAGAGGCAGAAGATGATCGGCCCATATATTCACAAGAAATAATGAATCAGGGGCTGGAGAGATGGCCCCGAGACTGAAAGCTCTGACTGTGCTGGAGAACCCAGCACCACATGTAGCTAACAGCCATCTGTAACTCCAATTCCAAGATCTGAGACTCTTTTGCACTCTAAGGGCATGGCATGTTCATGGTATACACACACACACACACACAGGCCAAACACCCATATCTCCATAAAATAAAATAAATTTAAAAAACAGCAACAAACCACTGTTTCAAGTCACCAAGTTTCGAGGTGGTTTATTTTGCAGCAATAGGTAACTAACACAAACCTTAAAGGCAGTTAGTCACAGACTTTAACCAAACAGCAAGAGGCTGCCAGTTTCTAGACCACAACCTACAATTATTGGTCAGCAGACATAATTTGGCTTGCACAGGGGTTATTTTAAAAACATGACCTGATACTTAGAAACTGGGAGATTTCATGTGAAAAATCCATAGTTAGGGTTTCTCTTGGAAAAAAAAAATCTTGTCGTAGCAACCGCTGGCTAGCTCTCCCCTGTCCATGTGTGCCCTCCACTCCTTGTTATCTCGCTCCTAACGTGCTTTCTGGCCCCTGCGGGCATTTGAATTTTTGATTCATGCTGTTGGCATGGCAATGGGAAGGCACCGGAGGCTTCTGAGGAGAGGAGAAAGGATGGAGCTGAGCAGAAAGTAATGCATTGATGGGGGTGACTCTGGGCACGTGCAGTAAAAATCTAGTCTTTAGTCTGTCCAAAAGCCATGGACGTCATCTTATGGGAAATGGTCCTCTCCTTTCTCTGATTGAGCCGCCGAGATCCCCCACTTTCGCACTCGTGAGGACAGGCTAATGCATGGTCTGCAGATGCGGAGGAGAAGACGTGGCTAACTGTGTGCCGCCTGGTTCAGAGAGCGTTAGGTTTCAGTCCTGGCTCCCTCACCCACCATTTGTAAGATGCTGGATACGTTACATCTTCTCATCCTTGGAATGGGGGAGGAACTGACCTCGGAGGGTTGATATGATTTAAAAAGGCAGCTAAATAAGGTGAATTTTATGTATTTTCCCAACCTTGACACTTTAAAAAACCTTCTCCATATCCAGTTGAGTGTAGAAACCAGTCCATCAAGCTAGTTTACTGTTTATTTTCTGAACCCATATGCCACTTCCTTCCATGCCCACCTTCACACTTGTTTTTTTTTTTTTTTCCTGTGTGGAGCAGGAAGCCTTCTGTAAATAAAATCCTTATAAAAATGTAGGTGCTATTAGGCTCTACTCATCTGTTTTAGTTAGGAAATTACAATTCCAAGTTAGAAAACCCACTAAAAGTTGGATTTGTTCAAGTCGAAGTCCAGGGGTGGGCTGAGGAGATGGCGCAGTCATTAGTGTGCTAGCCCTGCATGTGTAGGTACCTGAGTTTAGAGCTCCCACACCTCATAAAAAGCTAGGCACAACAGCACATACCTATGATCCCAGTGCTGGGAGGCGGAGCCTGTCTAGGGAAATTGTGAGCTCCAGGTTGAGAAGATTTAACTCAAGAAAAAAGGTGGGAGGGGCCACGGTGGGAGGGGCCACGGTGGGAGGGGCCACTGAAGAGATGACTTGGTGGTGAAGAGCACCGCCACTTTTCCAGAAGACCTAGCACGCCTATGGTGGTTAACAATCATCCGTAACTCCAGTCCCGGGGGGGATCTGATGCCCTCTTCTAGCCTCTGAGGGCACTGCACACATGTACTGCAAAGACACGCACGCAGCCAAAATACCCACACACATAAAATAAAAATAAAATTCTTATAAAAAGGTTTTTCCTGTAAGCCAAGGCCAAACACTGTGGCTAGACATGATGGCCTGAAAAAGGTGTTTTTTTTTTGTTTTTGTTTTTGTAGACAGCGTTTCTCTTGTAGTTCTGGCTGTCCTGGACTCACTTTGGAGACCAGGCTGGCCTCGAACTGACAGAGATCTGCCTGCCTCTGCCTCCTGAGTGCTGGGATTAAAGGCGTACGCCACCTCCACCTGGTTATGTATTTAGTTTTGAAACAGGGTCTCTCTCTATATTGCCCTGGCTGTCCTGGGACTCACTATGAGGCTGGCCTCAAACTCAGAGACCCACGTGCCTTTGTTTCTTGATTGAAGGTATGTACCGTAACACCCGGCTTGCCCTGGGTTTTTAATAATTGGGAAGACTAGAGGCGGCTCAGCAGCTAAGTATGTGCTGCTCTTGCAGAGGACCTGAGCTCATTTCCTAGTACCCACAAGGTGGCTCACAACCATCTATCTGTAATTCTAGGGCCAGGGATCTGATGCCCTCTTCTGACCCCAGGAGGCACCAGGCACGTGTGTGTGTGTAACTGTGTGCGTGTGTGTGTGAACACGGGAGGCAAAACACTCCTACACATAAAGTAAGTCTTAAAAATAACTAGCGAGGATATACAATAGTAATTTAGCATAAAGTTGGGCTCCATTTTGTAGCTGCTATGGTTTTGGGAAAGTTAGCTTCTTTTGTGACTGTTTCCTCACCTATGGGGATTTTAATAGTACTTATTTCATGAGGCTGTTATGGGAATTAAATAAGCTTGGAAAAGCAGTCTGTATACTGCCTGGCAATTAGTTGGTGCTCCACAGCTGTTAGCTAATATTGCCAGCACATTTCCTTAGAAACATCTCCCTTCAGCCGGGCGGTGGTGGCGCACACCTTTAATCCCAGCACTCAGGAGGCAGAGGCAGGTGGATCGCTGTGAGTTTGAGGCCAGCCTGGTCTACAAAGTGAGTCCAGGATACTTAAGTCTACACAGAGAAACCCTGTCTTGAAAAAAAAAAAAAACAAAGAAAAAACCTATCTCCCTTCAAATTCTCATCTTGTAAGATTCTTTTAGGCAATACTGAGGGTCTTTTTGACATTTCTTTGTTAAATTTGTTATAGTCAATCATAAAACAAACATTAATACTATTTTATTCACTGAAGACTGAACAAAACAGACAGGAGCCTGTCCTTACGCTGATCACAATATAGTACAAAGTGGGTATGACAGAGAGACAATAAGCAGATATACAGATTTCAGATGGGACACTGCTGTGGAGAAAAATTCAGCAAGAAAGAGTATAAGCGGTCAGCGGTTGTAGTGATGCACGCCTTTAATCCCAGTACTCAGGGAGGCAGAGGCAGGCAAATCTCTGTGAGTTTTGAGTTCAGCCTGGTCTACAGAGTGAGTTCTAGAACAGCCAAGGCTACACAGAGAGACTTTACCTCAAAAAAAAACCACCAAAAAACAAAACCCCAAAACAACAACAATTAAAAAAAAAAAAAAGAAAGAAAAGAAAAAAAAAGTGTTAAGTAGTGAAAGGGTACTATCTAAAATGTGGATGTAGACAGGTAAGATTTTATTTATTTATTTATTTTAAGGGTTTCACTATGTAACTCTGGCTTGTCTGAAAGTTGGAATGTAGACCAGGCTGGCCTTAAACTTCCAGAGGTCTGCCTGCCTCTACCTCCCAAGTGCTGAGATTAAAGGCCTGCACCACCACTCCTGACCATGTAAGACTTCTTTTTAGAAAGCCTGAAGATGGTTGGCTATAGTGGTGTATATCTTTAATCCTAGTGTTTAGGAGGCAGGGGCGGGCAAATCTATGGGAGTTTGAGGCCAGCCTGGCCTACATAGTGAGTTCCAGGACAGTTAGAGAGCTACGTAGTGAGACCCTGTCTCAACAAACAAACAAACAAAACAAACATTTAAGAATGTTGTTTTAAAAAAGAAATGTTTAAAGAAGGATCCAGAGGGTCCTAGAAACCTACAAGAAGAACATTATGATGGCCGGATCTGGTCCTGCTCAAACTATGGCACCAGCCAAGGACAATACATGCAGTAAATTTTGAACCCCTACCCAGGTCTAGCCAATGGACAGGACATTCCCCACAGTTGAGTGGAGAGTGGGGTCTGACTTTCACATGAACTCTGGTGCCCCATATTTGACCACGTCCCCTTGATGGAGAGGCCTGGTGGTACTCAGAGGAAGGATAGCAGGCTACCAAGAAGAGACTTGATACCCTATGAGCATATACACGGGGAGGAGGTCCCTCTCAATCAGTCAAAGGGGAGGGGAGTAAAGGGAAAATGGGAAGGAGGGAGGAAGGATACAAGGGATGGGATAACAACTGAGAGGTAATATGAATAAATTAATAAAATATATTTAAAAAATAAAATAAAATTACAAGTGTTTTTTTTTTTTTTTAAAAGAAACGTTTAAGATGCTGAGGAGTGAGCCATACCAACACCTAGGAGTAGAATATGAAGCCAACAAAGCGGCAAAGGCAGAGGCCTAGGGGCAGCAGTAAAGCGGGCACTTTAGAAGACCAGGAAAAAGGCCCAAATACAGCCGGAGCCAAATAGCAGACTGACGCTTACAACACATCAGAAGGGTAGGAGGTGATAAGTCACACGGGACCTCGTAGAATGTGAACGCAAGTCTTGGGGCCGGTAGAGTTATCACCTGCAAATTTTTTTTTAAATGGAAGCCATGAACAGAGCAGGGCAACAGCTGCAACTTGCCTGATAGTGGGGCTGAAAGTTCAGAGAAAGCTTCTCAGAGGAGGTGGCTTCTGAGCTGAGTGTAAGGATGAACTGGAGGTGTCTGGACAGAAGTAGAAAAGTGAAAATTCCACAACAGAAGGTGTTAATAGATTGGTATATTCGAAGTCTGGTGGTGGTGGTGGCTCACACCTTTCATCCCAGCACTGAGGAGGCAGAGGCAAGTGGATCTCTGAGTTCAAGGCCCGCCTGGTCTATAGACTGAGTTTGGGGACAGGGATGCAAAGAGAAATCTCTCTCTCTCTCTCTCTCTCTCTCTGTCTTGGAGGGTCCAGGAAGCAATATTGATACTGAACCAAGGTATCAATATCAAATCACTATGTGTGTTCTGCAGCTGTTTGGCCCCTTATAGGGTCCAGCTTGACTCAAGGCCAGCCAGCCTACGCTGAGGGTCCAGCTGTATAAAAATAATGAGTGTCTAGCTTGACTCAAAGCCAGCCAGCCTGTGCTGAGGGTCTAGCTTGACTCAAGGCCAGCCAGCCTGTGCTGAGGGTCCAGCTGTATCTAAAAATATTCCACTACCACTACCCCTGGAATGTACTTACCCCTCCTAGCTAGCCTGCTAAATTCTGCTTTTACAAAAAAGATATAAAAAGTACTTGCGCCTGCTTTCAAGGGTCGGCAGCTTGAAAGAGCTTGTCAGACCTCGATGTGCATCGACTCAATAAAACTCCTGTGGTACTGCATCGACACCGGACTCTGTTTCTCTCTGGGGACTCCAAGTATAGACTAGAGATCTCTCTGGAGGTCTCAGTCTTACAGTCTCTCTCTGTCTCTGTCTCTCAGTGTGTGTCTGTGTCGTTTTTTTCAAGGCAAGGTTTCTCTGTGTAGCCTTGGCTGCTCTGGAATTCACTCTGTCGCCCAGGATGGTCTCGAACTCAGAGATCTGCCTGCCTCTGCCTCCCAAGTGTGGCGATTAAAGGTGTGCACTGAGAAATCTTGTCTGGAAAACAAACAAACAAAAACCACCATAAAAATATTGGCTTATTCAAGCAAATATGCTAAGGCTATTGCGCAGAGAAGGAAGCATGGCGCTGGGAGAAAACCAAGAGCAGAGGAGGTCGGTAGGGGCTGGCCTGATTGATGGAAGTTTTTATTCACCACCAGTGTATGAACTAGGTCAGGAAACACAGTAATGTGCAAAAATCAGTAAAGACTTCCTGGTCTTGGAGCCGGGTGACTGCTTAGTGGGTAAGAGTGATTGCTCTCCAAGTCTGTGAACCTGTTTGAATGACCCATTCCGCAACTGAAAAGACCTGGCACCGTTGCTGAAAGGCAGAGGCAGGAGGATCAGGAGTTCCCGATCATCCTGGGCGACAGAGCGAGTTTCAGGTCAGCCAGAATCATACAGAGAAACCCTGACTCTAAAAAACGAAAGAGAGAGAGAGAGAGAGAGAGAGAGAGAGAGAGAGAGAGAGAGAGAGAGAGAGAGAGAGAGAACGTGAGAACATTCCATCCTACTTGACTAGGCTTTTCTTTTCCCCTTTGGGGAGAGGCACTCAGACCCCAGACTTGGAAGCCTCTCTGCCCAATCCCAGCCTTCTCAGCGAAGGGCCGCACTTAATTCCTAGAAAGTGAAATAACCCTGCTCCAATTACCTGCCGCACTGCCCGCAGCTAACAGTGAAGGCCCCATCTCCAGGGCTCGTCCCCTCAAGCACCATCCCCCCGCCCCCCTCGCTCCTCCTTTAGGATCCTCCTCCTTCCGGCTGCTGCTCAGCGTCTACCTCAGACAGCTCGCCGTGCTTTCAGGCCCACCTCCTTCAGGCCCGCGGCCACCGCGGCGGCTCCCGGGGTTACTCTGAGCACCGCCTCCGCCTCCGCGGGCCCGGCCTCTCAGACTCCTCCCCCGGGCACGCTCTCCCGGCTCGGCTCCGCCTTCAGCCTGCCCCTCCCCAGTGAGGTCCGGCCCGTCAGCCCTCGGGATCCCTGCCTTCGGCTCCCCGCTGGCCCGAGCTGCAAGCTGCTTTCACCCAGCCCCGCCATCCACCTCCGTCCCTCCCCCGTCCCCAGCCCCGCCAGGCCCCGCCCCCATATGCTCCGCCCCCACCAGGCCCCGCCCCGGCCCCGCCCTCCTCCTCTCGGCGCCGAGTCTCTGGACCTTTCCAAAGCCAAGGCGCGGGGGTGTGCGGGGAGTCCACGCGTTTGGAGAGCCGGGCCCAGGCAGGGCGGCGCCGGGAGCTGAGTGCTCGGGTGGCGGGATCCGTCCCGCAGGACCGAGCCGAGGACCGGGCGGGAGCCGAGGCGGCGGGCAGGCCGAGTGCAGACACCTGTCCGGCCCTCCTCCTCCTCCTCCTCCCCCCCTCTCCTCCCCGCGCGCGGCCGAGTGGTGGCGGCCGGCAGAAGGGACTCGCGGCTGCGGTGCTCGCGCCTCTGTCAGTGCGGCGGGGCGCGCGAGCGGCGCGGGGTGTGGAGCCGAGCGGGGCGGAAGCGGTCGCGACTCTCGCGCGTGTGCTCGGGCTCCTCACGCGGCGGCCCGGGCCGCCTCCTCTCTCCCGCCCTCCGTGAAGCCGGCCGCGCCGCGCGGCTTCCTCCGGACCTCAGCGCGGGTGAGTGCGGGCCGCGGGCCGCGGGCCGCTCCCGGGGAGTGCGGGAGGGCTGTTCCTTGTTCCTCACCTCCTCGGGCGGGCCGTTGCCTATTTTTAGAAACTCTTGTTTTCGGCCGTTCCGGGAGTCCCGGGAGCCGGAGTAACTCTCGGTTGCCCGCCCCCAGCGCCACCCCCCCCCCCCCCCGGTCCCTGTGAGCTTCCCCCTCCCAGGCCCGCCGCCCCGGGTCACCCGCCCGGGGCCACCTGCGCCCGCCCCTGGCCGCCTGGCGTTCGCGGCTTGCCTCTGGTCGGGGGGGCCCCCCGGGCCGGGGCCCGGAGTTGGGGGTGGGCCGGTGCCCGCTCGGAAGTTGGAGTCTTTTGTGCTCGCGCCCCGCCCCGGCCGGCGAGGGGAGGAGGGGAGGGAGCGGAGGTTGCGCCCCGGAGGCCTCGGGCGGGCTAGGGCCTGGCTCTGGCCTCAGTCGGGGCCCCAGGTTTCTTCCGGCTTCCCCCAGGTCCAGCTCTTTGGGTTCCCTTCGGCGCGCAAAAACCGATCCGTATTCCTCACGAGTCTGAGCGTCTCTCTCGCCACCCTTTGCCTATCCTTTGGTCGTTGTCACCTGGGGCGCGGAAGGGAGCGACCAGCTCTCCAACTGGGGCTGCGTCCGTCCCACACACCGCTCCTGCCCGAGCTTCAGTTTTCTCTGGGTGAAATGGGGTCAAAGGAGGGACGCATGCCTCTCAGGGTGTTAGTGAATTCGGGGAGGGAGTTAGTTACAGGGCCGAAGCGTTAAGCACCAACAGGTATCGTTTGGTGAGTCTGACCCAGGAACTTTGTGAAGGTGTCACCTAAGGTCCACCGCGGTCTCTCAGAGCTGTCTTTACTCACAAGCAGAAATCCAGGCGCAGAGAAATGAAACAGCCATAGAAGCACAGAGCTGTTAGTAACCGTTACTTATTTTCTGATAAAAGCAAGTGCCATCTCTTTGTGCAGAGGGCATTTTGATTTACCGTAGGCTTAACACCGTATATTTAAACTGTGGGTTCCTCCCCAAGACGCTGACAGATCAGTAATAGATAAAGTTCTCCTTTTGTTGCTGTCAGATCTCTGAGGGAAAGTGATTAGGGTGATAATTTTTGCTGTTTTGGGGGTAGGTGGATCCAGAGGTCTCCAAGTCTCGAACATAAATGAAGTTCTGAGGACCGCACTGAAGTGAACCCTTTACTTTTGTTTAGTGCATGTCTCCCTCTTCCCCCAACTTCCAATTTTGCGTGTTTGTTATGATCCTAGTTAGACGGTCAGGGATATAGGGACCTTCAGTCGTCATCTTCAGCACCCTGCTTTCAAGTAGCGTTATTTCTCTTTGTCTTCCAGTAAGTCCTAGAGGGGTTAAAGTGAGCTTAAATTAACTTTGGCAACTGTTTTCCTTTTGCAGTGAGTTTGATACTGGCTGCGGGGATCATCTGAAAAAAATCAGGGCTGGGTCTTGAGGTTTTCAAATTTGCATTAGTTCCTTGGATCTGTTGGTGGGCTGTACTTCACCCAGCCCTGAGAGTCTAGATTTACTAGTGGGATATAGGAGGTCGATGGCTTAATAGACCACCCCCTTTCCTTCTAACTGACCATTGGGAAGGGGACCGCTGTCTGAATAAACCTTGGTCATTACTAGGGTTCCCAGTAGCCGTTCTTCCAGTCTTTTTTTATTGTTATTATTTCTCCCGTACATTGTCATTTGTTGAATATGACCTACTTTTTCAGGCCTCAGAATCAGGGTTCTCAGGAAATTGGATATCTTAAAGACCCTGTGTAATCTCAGCCACTTTCTGCCTCATGTCTAAAAGGCCAGATGTCTGTGCCTTCTAGTTATTGCTTTGTTTTAGTTTCCTAATGGTTTAGGTACACTTCTGTAACCATTATCTGATTTCTAATCTAGTGTGAAGTTGTTTGCCGGCTTGATTCACACCTTTGTAGTGTCAGGCAGTGGAGACAAGATGAGGACGTTTGTTTTAGAATCACAGGATTTAACTGATGTTGACTTCTGCAAGGATCTGAGCCACTTCTTGTGGCCCTTTGAGTCTGTTTCATTATGTGTAAGTCTCATTGGGTGCTATAGAGACTACAAGAAAGTGATTATGAAAATGCTTGTTACAATTAATAATAGCCAGGCGGTGGTAGTGCATGCTTTTAATCCCAGCACTTATGAGGCAGAGGGAGGCGGATCTCTGAGTTCGAGGCCAGGCTGGTCTACAAAGTGCATCCAGACAGCCAGTGCTACACACAGAGAGAAACCTTGTGTTGAAAAACCAAAACACCAACCATACAACCTCAACAACAAAAGCTAACATTTATTAGTCAGTCACAGGACTGAAGTTTTCAGTGGAGCATGTCATTTAATCCTTAGAGCAGTCTATGAACTGAATATTACTTCTGTTTACAGAAGAAGCAGGCTTAGAGAAAGGTTACGTGACTTGCTCAGGACCATGCAATTGGTAATTGGCCAAGCTGGATTCACTCTGCAGACATGAAAGTTAGATGCTTTCAAAAATTGTGGTGTCAGATATGTATGTCATATTTTAAACAGTTGGCATTGTAACAGTTTTACAGTGTACGGTTCTGTGGGACTAAGTGTATTTACATTTTTGTACAGCTGACACCTCCAAATTACCTTGCCTTCCCCACCTGAAACTCTCCTGGTCATACACTGTACTGGTCTTGTTGCAGACTCCTGGCAAACACTATTCTGTTTTCTGCTGTGAAGTTGACTACCCTAGGACATTCACAGTGAAGAGAACTAAGTCAGTCTTTGTCCTTTTGTGATTGCCAAATCTAGTATTTCCTTTCTTCATTTTGATGTTTGGTAAATGCAGAATGAATTATAGGTCTTGTCAGTGGCAGAGTGAGACCCCTAGAGCAGGAATCCAGGTGTGGTTGTACCTCTGGCAAAGCCCCCTTCTCCACACGACAGTTCAAGATTTATTGCTGAAGCCAGTTATGGACATAACTATTTTTGGATGAGACAGCCTATCCTTGAGCTAGAACTCAGACTGCTCCATAGCCTCTGGTTGTGCATGCCTGGTTGGCCACGAGGATTGGTCATACGTAGCTGCAGTGATGAGGAATAGCAGAGCGATGACAGCAGCTCAGATCTAAACCTGTCAGCTGATTAAGAGGATTACCTCAATGGCAAGCTCCCCTGTTGTGTCCCTCTCCTTTCATGAAGGCACACGGAAGGGATTGTTTGGAGTCTGGAGTCTTAGAAATTTTTATGGATCCTCACTGCTCTAGGTGGTTAGGGTAGGTCAGGTGTTGCATTTAGTCTTTTAAATTCATTTTGGTTTATCTGTTTCTGTGCCTTTTTTTTTTCCCCCAAGACAAGGTTTCTCTGTGTGTAGTCCTGGCTGTCCTAGACTTGTTCTATAGACCAGGCTGTCCTCAAACTCAAAGATCCACCTGCCTCTGCCTCCCAAGTGCTGGAGTTAAAGGCATGCGCCACCACCTGGCTTGTAGTGATATTTTTGTATTTATGAAGTTTGGCTGGAATTTTGCTTTGATGGTAGATAATGTGGCTTTGGAGTAGATCATGTTCAGAGACAAGCAACAGGACAGTGAACATATTGTGCTCTCTAAAAGTCTGATAGCTCACTTTGCCTATGTACTGAAGTCAGATAGTATTAAAAAGTATGTTTGATAAAGTGCCATTTCTTCTCCTTCTTTTCTTTTGTGGTACTTGAGATTGAACGTGGAGTTGATACATGGAAGGTAAGCCCTCGAGTACTGAGCGAGGTCCCCAGTTTTGGATAGACATTTGTATCTTTATTTAGTTTTATGTGTCTGGATGTTTTGTCTGCATATGTATCTGTGCACCATGTGTGCAGTGCCTAAGGAGGCCAGATGATGTCAGATTTCCTAGAACTGGAGTTGCAGGCAGTTGTGAGCTGCTCCCAGGTGGGTAGTGGGAATTAGCCCAGTGCTCTTCACCATTGAACAGGCTCCAGCCCTTGGGTAGAGGTTTATAGTTGATATAGATGACTACATGATTCAGTGGATACATCAGTATTGGAAAGTTTTGTTCTGTTTTTGAGAAAGGGTTTTACTGTGTAGCTAAGACTAGCTTGGAACTTGGCACATCTGCCTCAGCCTGGAGTTAAACAAGGACAGGACCATGAAGACATAGAGGAATGACATCTAACCCAGCATTGTGGGCCAAGAGGGCATCCTTGGAGAAGCTGGCCAGGGAGAGGTGGAAAGAGCTGTAAATGCTAGAGATGGTAATGGTGTTAGGTGAGACTTGGTGCTTACTGTATCAGGTACAATTTTTAGGCATTTAACATTTGTTAACCTCTTCCCTGAGAGGTAACTAAAATTATTTTTAGTACTATGTACGTGAGGAAACAATCTCAAAGGGATTAAATTAACTTCTCAAGGTTCCCAGGTAAATGTAAAAAGCCTCAGACAAGTGGATATGGTGATAACAAGACTGGCAAGGTAGGTAGAGTAGAAGTCAGCTCACAGGCCCTGTGGAGGACCTTGGATTTATCCTGAGTGTGAGGGGGCCTGTGAAGGCTGTCTCTGGTACTAGAGAGTGAACTGAGAGCTAAAGCACTATGGGTAAAGACTAGTTAGCCAGGTACTGTATCATTGGCTCAATGTTCTGGTGTTTCAGATGACAGTAACAAGAGTATGTATGCATGAAAAAAGTGAACCAAGTAATAAGACAAAGATTGTTGAATGGGGGATAAGGAAGGAGACACATTTCTATCTGTCATAGGTGAGGGTTTAAGTGGGAACAAAGAGAGAATACAGAAGGGAAGGGCGAAGATTTGTCATATAAAGTTGGTTATCGTACATCTGCTTTCATTAATTTCTATTATAGATAGGAGTTTTATAAGCTGGAGCCAGTGGTGAAATGAGATAGATGGGGGTTAGTGTGACTTCAAAGTCTATTTGGCTAAACCAGCAGTTTTCAATCTGTAGGTTTTAACTGTCAGAAACACATATTTCCAGCTGTCTTAGCAACGGAGATACCACTTAGTAGCAAAATTACAGTTACGAAGCTGGGCGTGGTGGCACACACCTTTTAATCCCAGCGCTTGGGAGGCAGCAGCAGGTGGATCTTCATGAGTTCAAGGCCAGCCTGGACTACAGAGCGAGTTCCAGGACAGCCAGAGCGCTTATACAGAGAAACCCTGTCTTGAAACCTCCCCTTCCCCAAAGAAAATTACAGTTATGAGATAGCAACAAAAATAATTTTATGGCTGGGGGGTCACTACAACATGAAGCATTGTATTAAAGGGTCATAGTGTTAGGTAGGTTGAGAACCACTGGGCTAAACTGAGTGATGCAAATGCTGGTCCCTAGGCTCTAGATTTGTACAGCTGCAAAGCTTTTGTTAAGCAAGGATAAACTTAGATTTTCTCTAGACAACTACTTCTAACATTCTCTGTGTTCCAGTGTGCTGCTCTATAAGTATTGTCACCTTAGCTAGGCACCAGAAAACCAAAAATGAATAAAAGAGCCCATGGACCTCCCTTTCTAGAAGATCAACAGATCTTAGTGACTTCGGTGTAGCAGTACAATGGGGAGAGAAGAAGATGGTGGGATTAAGCTGGACAGGACCGGATGGGATTGTATCAGGGACTGTTGATTAGGGATTGGGGTCTGGAGATCACTTTCCAGACTTTTTTGTTTTGTTTTGTTTTTTGTTTTCCGAGACAGGGTTTCTCTGTGTAGCCTTGGCTGTCCTGGAGGACTCACTTTGTAGACCAGGCTGGCCTTGGACTCACATCGATCCACCTGCCTCTGCCTCCCGAGTGCTGGGATTAAAGGCGTGTGCCACCATGCCCGGCTCACTTTGCAGACTTTTTATCAGGTGTCAAATGCTCAGGTTTGTTCATCTGAATAACTAAGGTCCCTCCTAGCAGTAACATTTTCTGACTAGATAATGTAGACACTGTATCTCCAGGAGAGGTATTTACCTCCCAGACATCTTAGGCAGTTAGGGGTTGGATAGGGGAGGAGATAACAAGCAAGAGGGCTTTCATGAAAGTGCCTGTAAAAACAGGTACTCAATTGTGGGTTCATGTTAAGGGGGGAAGTGACAGCAGTAATGCCTGCTTGTTTTTTCCTAGGTAGGAAAGGAAAATTTGAGATCTGTCCTTAGGACAGAGGGTGTCATAAGTTGGAAGATTGCCTGAGGATTATCTGGTCTGGTCTGTTGCTTCTAAGTGTGTTAGCTTGAATGGGCCTCTTTTATTCACTGATCCTGTTTTCTTCATTAAGTAATCTAGGAAGTCCCTGAAATTCTATAAAGGCCAAGATTAGAGATAGGAAGTGGTGACAGATTGGAGGACCCTTTCTACTCCCCTTCCCTCTTTCCCCTTGTGTGAATACATAGGACTGTGCCTGGGTACCATTGTTAACTGTTTTCCTTGTTTCCATGGCACTTCCTTTTTCTTTCATGTTACGTTTCATGCCATTTCAAATTGCTTTTGTAATGCATGTGCTATGCCTCTTTGGAGGAAAAACAGGAAGATGAAATGTGGTCTCTTTTCTAATCTCCATCTCTAGAAGAACACTTAAGGCTGTCTACTGTGTCCTACTGTGGATGTGTTAAGGAATCAGGGTGTGGCTGACTGAATACTTAGGTTTCCCAGAGGGCATCTGGGAATGTTGAGAGTTAATGAGAGTGCAAAATCTAGCAGTTCTCTCACCATGTGTAGTGAATTCCATAAGGGTTAAAATAGCATTTGGTGGGCTTTTGATGCTGCCAAACTCATGTTAGTTATAATTAACTAAGACTGGAATTTTAGTCTTCCTTTCTGTAAAACAAGGTGATAGAACTAGATAATCTTTTAATTTTATTATTGTTTGTATGTATGAGTGTGATGTATGTGTCATGTCTCAAGTGCGGAGGTCTTTAGGGAGTCAGTTCTCATCTTTCACCCTGGGTTCTGATCTGTCACCAGATTTTCTTTCTTTTTTTCCTTCGAGACAGGGTTTCTCTGTGCAGTCCTGGCTGTCCTAGACTCACTTTATAGACCAGGTTGGCCTTGATCTCACAGAGATCCACTTGCCTCTGCCTCCCGAGTGCTGGGATTTAAGATGTGCGCCACCACATCCAGCCTGGAATAGAGAATCTATTTTATGGAAATGGCTTAGGAATTTGTCTCTGGAAGAAGAAAGGGGTTTACTTAAATCATTAATGATATCTCAGGGTTAGATTCTGGGGTCATCAAATATATCTTTTACTATATGAACAGATGGATATTGCTATTTAGAGTGGACAGATAGCTGAAAATATGTGAGGTTAATTTATCAAATTGCTGAGTTCCTTTATAATCTTGGAGTCTGAAGTCCTATGGTCAAAGTTGGGAGCCTAAGACTATATAGAATATTACATTTGAATATGTGACAAACTGTCTGAATATCCCTTAAAAAAAAGGAAAGTAGGATAGTAGAATAGCACAATAATAGGCATGAAAAATACTAGTTTCAAAACATTTTTATTTGGTTGGTTTTTTAGAGATAGAGTCTGTAGCTCTGGCTGTCCTGGACCCCACTAGGCAGAGCAAGTCAGTCTAGAACTCACAGAGATCCACCTGCCTCTGCCTCTCCACTGCTAGGATTAAAGACATGTACCACTATGCCTGGCTCCCAAACAAGCATTTTTGCAGACTTTTACTCTTACTGCAGACATCCGGCCCTTGAAATGACATCTATAGAGATGAGTAGTTCAGCCAGCTTGTCAAGCTAAAACTTGCGGGTGGTTTTCTTTCCTACCTAGGCCATACAGCCCATATCCTTCCCTGATTAGCTCATAACTTTTAATAACTTATTTTAATCTATGTTCTGCCACATGGCCTGTTACCTCTGCATATGTCTGTCCTATTTCATATGTTCCTGGGTGAATCTTCCAGGCCTTGCTCTATCCCAGAATCCTTTTTGCCTTCCGGATATCCCACCTTTTCTACCCTTTCTATAGGCCATAGGTTTTTTTTTAAATTGACAGGCAATGCGTCCATCCAACACACAGGATACTCTCGCTACAAAAAAAATGATTGCTTTACTCCAAATAAATATTCTCTTTTAGAAAGCAAAGTTTGGCAGCTTAATGCTTTTGGCCAGGTTTTCTTCATTCTGGAGGTATTTAACTGGTATTTAGCTGTCTCCTGTTTATTAAAGATTTTAGTAAGCTTAGTTAAAGGTTATGTTTGCATGGTTTCTCTTGATCTGTTTGTCTAGTTTGCTTTGTAGTTCTTTATGCTAGTGAAAGCAAGCCTAGCAGGAGACTTAAGAGGGCCATTTCTGTAGTTCATCATTTAGCTGGTCTAGGTTTTTCTTTGTGTTAGGTCTGATCATGCTACACTGAGAAGTCACATGTAACTTGTTCCAAGACCATTTTCAGTCTGTAAGCTGTCAATGAGGAACGGTGCTGTCAGTATAATAATAATGAGGGCTGTGCGTGAATCAGTGGGACAGAGGAATAGCTTTTCTTAAAACAGTTAAGTCTCACCTTAAATTGACTTCACACCAATTAAAATAGCCCTTTCTATAGCTAGGGTTGTGAATAGGGTTACTGTGCTATCTTGATGGCGTAATGCGACCATGTTCAGGAATCCCAGTTGCACATCTTCTGTTTCTAAGCTCATCTAGTTATTGCAGCAATTTTGTGTACCTACTGTGTGCTCTCCTAGTAGAGAACATAAAAACCAAGCAAGATTATTCCTACTTAAATTTGTTTTTCAATACTGAGAGGATAGGTAAAACTAATCAGAGCTGGTTAGACGGCTCGTCGGGTAAAGAACTTTATTTGTTGCTCAGCCTGATTACTTGAGTTTGATTCCTGAGATCCACATGTGCAAAAAGAACCTTGACCTACACATGGGCATTATTGGGGGGGGGGGGACATTATACAAACACTCTAAGTAAATTTAAAACAAGCGACAATTTTTATCTCATTCCTTCCTTTGTTTCTCTGGTCCAGATACCCGAGTTTATTCAGTGGAAGTAGCATAACTGATGGGTAATATGACTAGGTAAGGGGCTTTGATTGTCTGACTTCTAGTGTATTGATTTGTTTTTGGTATTTTCTTCCCTTCTTTTCTTCTGCCTGTTATCCAGCCAGTTGTCTATTTTTCATATCCAGTGTGTCTATAGGGGAGAACAGTGACCCTGGTGAGGGTCCAGACATCTGCCTAGTACCTAGCATCAGTTCTTTGGCTGGCTTCCAGAAAGATTTGGTATTGTCCAGCTTCTGCCTTAAGAATAAGGGGAAACAATTTTTATATTGAATTATTACATTCTTTTAGTATAAAATAGGTCTTTGCTTTATTTGCAGTACAGTTATTTGAGTGTTTTTTGAATTTGATAAATTTGTAATTTACTAATTGTGATTCTCAAAAGTTCATCATTGTGACTTCTATCTCTGACTGCTTTGTTGCATGGAGTCTTAGAAAATGGAAATAGAGGCTGGATGCCTTCAATCCCAGCACTTGGGAGGCAGAGAGAGGCAGATCTCTGTAAGTTGAAGCCAGCTAGGTCTACAGAGCAAGTGCCAGGACAAAACCACCACAACAAAAAAGTGAAAATGGAAATAGAAATGGAGGAGACATGGAGGTTCCCCTAATTTGAAGGATTTTTGTTTTGTTTCTGTTTTTTCCAGAGTTACCCTTGGCTGTCCTGGACTTTGTAGATCAGGCTGGTCTTGAACTCACAGCGATCTATCTGCCTCTGCCTCCTGAGTGCTGGGATTAAAGGTGTACACCACCATGCTTAATCTCAAACAGCCCCCCCCCCCTTTTGGTTTTTCGAGACAGGGTTTCTCTGTGTAGCCTTGGCTGTCCTGGACTCTCTTTGTGGACCAGGCTGGCCTTGAACTCACAAAGATCCACCTCCCTCTGCCTCCCAAGTGCTGGGATTAAAGGTGTGGGCCACCACTCCTGGCCACCTTTAAAGGAGAGAAGTTACTTAGAATGGTGTATTGTAGTCATGATTTCTTTAAGCAATTTAGCATTGCCTGAGGGGTCTAAAAGAACAAGTTGGTGTAGGCTTAGAGTTTTCTTTTAAAAAATATTTATTATGTATATTTGGTGTTTAGCCTATATGAATGTCTGTGTGAGGGCGTCGGATCCACTGGAACTTGAGTCACAGACAGTTGTGAGCTGCCATGTGGGTACTGGGAATTGAACCCCAATCATCTGGAAGAGCAGCTAGTGCTATTAATTGCTGAGCTGTCTCTCTAGCCGCATGGCTTAGAACTTTTTAGGGTTCTTAAACACTACAAACTCACTTCTAACCCACAAACCAGAGGAAAGGAAGAAAGAATGTTCATAGGAAAAAGGGGTTGTGGATCTGTTTAGACGTAGTTCCTTGGGCCATTTCCACTCTGCGTTGTCATGATACCAGCAGTCCAGTCCAATAGCCAGTACCAGACAGCACATGAACCCATAGCGGTGGCCCAATCCAGCAGGAACAGCAAGGCTCCGCCGAATCTGCACAAGTCCATGGAAGCCCCTGCCACTTACCTATTACTTCTGACAAATGACTACCCTGCCATTTTACTTTCTTTTCTTTAATAACACTACCTAATTTTCATCTTAACCTGGTAAGGAGAGCAATATATAGAATATTAACCCCAACTTAAAAATTAGAAAATGGAAGTTCAGTGAGAAAAAAGATTTCTCCAGGTTACCTTATTAGTGCCATATAAGCAGGGGTTTTCTGTAGGAAGGGAAATCTCTTTGGGTTGTAGTGACATCTGAGCAAGTATCTAGAATTAAGAGAAATCACTTGGCTATCTGAGCCTGGATCAGTCTTGTAGTAAGAGGGTAATGTCTGAGAGTGTGTTTGTTTCTAACAGCCTGTCGTACTGAGACTACAAACGGTCAGATGCCAGTATTTCTGTTTCTGGTGGTATCTATCACCCAGACTACCTAGAAGAAACATCCAGGTACTTTTTCTCTAAGTCGTTTACCCCCTCTTTGTACTTTTTAAAGATGTCATTAGAAACTTACACTACAGGGATAGTGAGGTTTCGCATAATGTGAACACAGAGCAGAGATAGAGACGAATGACTAGAGCAGCACCGTGTTCCTGGCAGTCATAGCAGGGGAGGACATGTCTCAGTTGTGATAAAACAGCATGACCAAAAGAGCAGCTTGGAGAGGAAAGGGCTCATTTCATTTTACAGCTTCAAGTCCGTCATTAGGGAAGTCAGGGCAGGAATCTGAAGGCAGGAACTAATACAGAGGCCACAGAGGCTCCCATGGCTCCCTTGGTGCCATGGTGGTTGCTGGGAATTGAACTCAGGGCCTTTGGAAGAACAACCTCTGAGCCATCTCTCCAGCCCCCTTTTCTCTTATAAAATGTTTTCTAGATTTACTTTGCTTGATGTGTGTAAATTTTGCCTGCACATACATATGTGCACTGTGTGTGTGCATGAATGTTAGAAGAGAGTGGCGGTTCCCCGGACTGGAGTGACAGATGGTTGTGGACCATCATGTAGGTGCTAGGAACTGAACCCAGATCCTCTGTAAGAGTAACAAATGCTTTTCACTGCCGAGCCATCTCTCCATCCCCAAGCCTGCTGTCTTATGTATCCAGGACCATCTGCATAGGGGTGACATCACCCCCAAGTGAACCGGGCCCTCCTACCTCAATTGTTAATCAAGGTAATGCCCTACAGTCTGTGGAGCTATTTTCTTAATTAAGATTCCTTCTTTCCATGTATTTAAGAGTGTTGTTGTGTCCCGCAGCCCCTCCCCCCCCCCCCCCCCCAGCAGGGCGTGGTGGGGTAAGCCTTTAATCCCAGCACTTGGGAGGCAGAGGCAGGTGGATTTCTGTGAGTTTGAGGCCAGGCTGTTGTTGTTGGTTTTTTTTTTTATTAATTTATTCTTGTTACATCTCAATGGTTACCCCATCCCTGTGTCCTCCCATTCTTCCCTCCCTCCCACTTTCCCCTTACTTCCTCCCCTATGACTTTGACTGAGGGGGACTTCTTCATATGCTCATAGGGTATCAAGTCTCTTCTTGGTTTTTGAGACAGGGTCTCTCTGTGTACCCTTGGCTGTCCTGGACTCACTTTGTAAACCAGCCTGACCTCAAACTCACAGTGATCCACCTGCCTCTGCCTCCCAAGTAAGTGCTGGGCTTACAGGCATGTGCCACCATGCCCGGTCCTTGTTTTTTGCTTAAAGTGGATGAGGAGGATGGGAAGCACTGAGACCCAATTTCTTAGCTCACTTGTTACTTGTGTGTTTGCTCAGGGAAAAATGACCATATTTTTGTTAGCTTTTATCTTGCCCCTGGAACCTTGCTGGGTGTTTATTTCCTGTAGTTTCACCATATCACTTTGAAAGGCTGGCATGAACATAGATCGTGTCTTATGTCTTAGAGCCTTTCTTCTTTGTTCTATAAGCAAATATTAGAAAATGTACCTTAAATTACCTGGTGGGGGGGAAATAGATGGCCGTGGCTGCTCCATAATGTTAAACATTAGTCAGCTCTTGATTCTGTGTCTGTGGGGCATTTGTTAAAAGTCTGGGGATGTCAGAGCATCCACTAGAGACATTTACCAGAGGGCTATAGGCTCCTGGTCAGTTTGAATATTTGTTTTTAAAATCTGATCTGGATGAATCTGTCTTTATTAGTAGCTACAGTGAATTAGTTGTGTGCTCATTTTGTAATGATGCCATACTTGGTTCCATGTCTTTGTGCTAATAGAGGTGATACTCAAAGTTCTCTTGTTGGGTGAAGGTGCTTTTGTAGAAATAGTGAAAGAATCTAGAGGCTAATGGAATGCCACCCTGCTGCATGGGCAGCAGACACCCAGGGGAGGCTGTTCACTCCCAGTGGCATCTAATGAAGGCAGTTTTGCTCTTTTGCAAGGAAAAGAAACTTGTAGTTGTGAACTTGAGAGAGGCAGCCCTTTCAGAAAAAACAGTTCTGTTACCCTTGGGGACAACCAAGTGCTTTCTGTTTAGATGTCTTCAGGGTATCTTCATCTCTAGATCAGAGATCACAAACTGGCCACCTGTGTTGTCTCTGACCCGTGGTGTTTTTACTTTGCGTTAGACCTTGAGATAGCTCTGGCATGTAATGTTACAGGAGTGACAGCGTGTGAAGAGAGATGTTGTTGTTAGTGTACAAAGCGATGGGTTTCATTCCCTCACTTTCATGTATATGTCTGCTCTTATCCCCCTTCCCTGCTGCCCTCCTTGTGCTCCCTAAGGTCCTCATTTCTGCTTACTGCTTTCTTCTGCCCCTTCCTTTCCAGTCCCTTCCAGGAAGATCTTTTTTCTACTTTTAACACTATCTATGCACGCACGCACTCGCACACACACACACACACACACACACACACACACACACAGAGCTATCCTTGCACACCTCACAATCTGCATATAAGATAAAATGTGATCATTTGAGTCTTGCTTATTTCTCCAAACATAAGGATTTCCAGTTGTAGCTATTTTATTGCAAATGTCATGATTTTGCTTTTCTTTGTGGTTGAATAAAATTCTATTTTGTGTATATAGCACATTTTCTTTTCTTTTTTTCTTTTTTCTTTTTTTTTTTTTTAGCACGTTTTCTTTATCCATTCATCAATTGATAGCTAGGCTGATTCCATTTCCTGGCTATTTTTAGTAGAGTGGCAATAAACATGGATGTTCAAGTATATTTGTAATATGTTGACCTAGTGCTTTTTTGGGTCTATACCCATCTTCTGAGCAAGAGACTTGTTGAAGTTATTGTAACATGGTCATTGTAAGATGTGGAGTACCTGATGGAGAGGATCCGAGTAAGTATGTAACGCAAGGTAGTCAACTATGTTCTTGAGATGCCAGTTTCTCAGACTGAGGCACATTGTTGCATGTGGCATATATGTGAAATCATAACATACTCGAGTGTCAGTACACTTGCTTACTTTTGCATTTTAGAATTGGCAGTTTTAAAGTTCTTTTGTTTATTGTTTTTGTTTTCTGTTCTTGTGTGTGTGTATTTGTGTTTTTTTGTTTTTGTTGTTGTTTCTTTTTGTTTTTGAAACAGGCGCTCTCTACATAGCCCTGCCTGTCATGGAACTCAGTGTTGATCAGGCTCACCTTGAACTCACTGAGACCCATTTGTCTCTGCCTCTTGGATGTTGGGATTTAAGGCATGTATCACCATGCCCAGGCAGAGTTTGCTTTTAATATTAAATCACATAGAAAGGGATTTGTGGTGTGTGTGTGTATGTGTGTGTGTGTATGTGTGTGTGTGTGTATGTGTCTTGCTGAGGACCTAATTTACCACTGAACAAAACCCCTACCCCATTCCTAAATCATATGAAATGGATAATAAATTGTTAATGCATTTTTCAAAAGTGTGTGTATGTGTGTGCATGTGCGAGTGTATGTGCAAGCATGCGCGTGTGGAAGCAATCAATCAGTTCTTTCTACTGTGCACAGAGAGGCTTGGTGACAAACACCTAATCACTGAGCTGTCAAAAGCCCAAGAAAGGTATGAGGTTTTATTTATTTATTTATTTATTTATTTTAAAGATTAAATGAAGACATCAAAGAAATAATAAGATTATAGAAAGCCTTTTGACCTTTCAGTGGATCTTACATTATTCTTGGCAATTATTAAAACAGTTAGATTTTTTTTTTTTTTTAAAAGAGACAGTTTTAAGAGACAGCTCTAGTTGGCCTGGAACTCCTTATGTAGATCAGCTATCTTTGAATTGATCCACCACCAGCCTCTGCTTCCTAAGTGCTGGGATTAAAAGTATGTTTCACCATACTTTCTGAAAATCTAAAGGTTTAAAAAGTGTGACCTAATTTTTAATATTGGCAACAAACCTGGGATTTTTTTTAGCCAGATTTGTGTGGATTCGAGGTACCTGTTAGTGACCTATGATGTATACTATTGGTCTGAGAAGGAATTAGACTTTGGACATGGCTATAAATAGGTTAATGGTGTCAGAAATGCCAGGCAGTTGTCCTTAGCCAGAGGCTTGGCTCTGGATTTGGCCCCTTGCCCCCATAAGGAGAAAAATGACATGAAATATATAAAAGAAAAGCTTATTTATAGTTTTGGCCCAAAAGTGGAGACAAAGCCATATTTAGTATGTCTATATTTTCCCCATAGAAGTGTTAAAATTTATAGAAAAGATCGAACAGAAAACCAGAAAATAAGAAAATTGGCTTATGTAGATTATGTGGTTCTCCTTGAGGTAACCTGGACAGGTGTCAGTCACAAGACTTGTAGTTCTATTTGGTTCCTGTTTAACCCAGCCAGGGCTTCTGAGCGGCTGTCTGTGCTGTCAGCATGGTGTTTCTCACAGGGAGCTGGGACTGAGGAAGCCCATTAAGGCTTTTTAGTTTTGAGTGAGTTCTGTTACAGAAGGAATGAAGCTAAGAAACTTGGTAGTTTAGGATGAATTGTCATATTAAACATCACCCTCTTCCTGCAGCATCCTCCTCTCCGCTGCACAGCCACTGACACTTCTGTCCAGGCACCTAATGCAGTAACATCTTCCATACGCTCCTCACCAGTGTGCAGCCGTTCTCTTCCTTCAGCTCGTCTGTCTTCCTAGCAGACTTTTAAAATTTCTTCCTCCCCGAGACAGGGTCGTACTTTGTAGCCATGGCTGGCCTGAGTCTAGCAGACATTTTAAAAAACCTATTTTTTAATAGGCTTACTTGGAGGGTTATTGGTCCTCTGCGCGTCTAATGGCAGGTCTTTTGGAAACAGAGTAGAGGAGAAGGAAGGTTAGATGAGAGCAGTGGGTGTCAGCCTGTGGATTGTGACCCCTGGAGTCCCCTTTCACAGGAGTCACATACCAGATATTTACATCACAATAACAGCAACAAAATTACACTTACGAAGCAACCAAAAATTTTTATTTTGGTTGCGGGTCAGCAGAACATTAAAGGGTCACAGCACCAGGAAGAACTGCTGCACTTTGTAGATCAAGCTAGCTTTGAACTCGCACACCTCTGTTTCCTAATTAAATGTGTGTGCCACCATATCTGACTGCTTTCTGAGGAATTTAGTTTGGATTTTAAAACAATATCTCACTAGAGTAGTCTGGAATCTTTTACCTCACAAGAGTGTCCCATGGCAGGACATTTCAGGACGTTTGGCTGGAGGCCAGCAGAGCCTGTCTAGAGCCTGCCCTGTCAGAAGTGTTGCAGTGGGTCCTAATGAGAAATGGATCTATTGGCTTATAGCATTTAGAGTCTGATTACCAGAGACTGGATCTGGTTATACTTGATAGCACCTTGGTTCTAAAAGTGTTACCCTCTCCAGGGACCAGTAGGTAGGCAGTGCTGCCCTGAATACATTTGTATAAGGGCTGGTAAACTTGTGTTCTTCTTCGTTATGTTTCCCTCACTTTATAAACTATCTAGTGCCTAGTTATAGACCACCACTTAACTATTAAATGCAAAAGTCATTTTCAGTGTGTTAAATAGTCAGGTAAGCTGTTTCGCATGCTTATTTCTTCTAAGTTATCAGAACAGGTTTAAAAGGAGTTGGAAGCTGAGAGAAGTCAAAGCAAAAAGTCTGGACTGCTCATTGTGACACAGCATGTTCTCTGGTGATGTCCAATAACATTTGAGCACAGTTGTAACTAGCTGCTGAATGTTTTGCGCCAGGGCCCACCTTTGCCATTATATACTCAAGTGAAGATCAGGTCCTCTCCTTGCAGCTCTTCAAAGACTGGAGGAAATTTTTTAAAACCAGTGGTGAGATAGTTATTAGGGGGGAGCTCTGTTTTTGCTTTCTCATCTCCCATTTCAAGGCCTCTAAGGAACGAACAGGCTCTAATGGATGTGATCAATCATCATTTGGGATCAATGGGAGGGCTTTCAGAGAGATGCCCCGTTGAAGGAGGAAAGGACTCTACTGGATATTTCTAGGCATTGAGAACCCGAAGGCTTAACATGTTCAGGTGCCTTGATGTGTCAGACCTTATTCCTCCTATTTGTTGGTCATTCAGCCTCTATTTGAAAAGTACTTTCACTAGTGCTAAGGATTCCTAGATAACTTACAGTCTAGCACCATTCAGGGAAGGGTACTAACCATATTACATGGTGTATGCTCCTTAATATAGCCATGTATAGGGATGAAAACAGGCTTCCGGGGGAACATAAATCTTTCTTTGTTCTCTTTTTCTTGAGATAGTCTCATGTAGTCCAGGCTGGCTTCAGACTCTCAATTCTTTTGCCATACCCCCTGAGTATGGGATCACAAATGTATGCCATCATACTTGGTTCTTACCTGTGTTTTTGTTTTCTTTTGTTTTTCTTTTTTCTTTTTTTCTTTTGAAGTCTTTGTAGACCAGCCTGGCCTTGAACTTAAAGAGCTGCCTGTCTCTATCTCCTGGGCCCTGGGATTAAAGGTGTACACTACCATGCCTGGCTTTATCTGTGATTTGAAGGGAAAGTAAGAGTTAAAATAGGGAAAGGCATCCCAGACCACAAACAAAAGCACAAAGCTATGTTCAAGAACCCAGGGTGAAGGCGTGGACATTAGAGCAGTTCTTAGCATACAGCAAGTCAGCCAGGCGGCGGTGCCCTACACCTTCAATCCCAGCACTCGGGAGGCAGAGGCAGGTGGATCTCAGAATTCGAGGCCAGCCTGGTCTGCAGAGTGAGTTCCAGGACAGCCAGGGCCACACAGAGAAAGAAATCCTGTCTCAAACCAAACCAAACCAAATCAAACAAACAAACAAACAAACCCTTAAACCCATATAACAGATTCGTTTGCCACATTTCATCTGTAGGCATCAGATGACGGTGATGGAGGAGTACAGGTAGAGGAAAAGGTAGATTAAGTAGCAGGTACCACTTGACATTTCTGGAATTTTGTAGAGGGAAGGAAGGAGGAAAGCTAAAGATCCAGTAGCAGTCTTTTGGACCAAGTCTGCCAGAGGTGCTGAGTTTTTGGCAGTGATCTGAAAATTCGGGCCTGGGCAAATTGGTTTACTCGCGCCCCCCCCCCCCCCAAAATTCTGTTCGCTCCATATAGTTTGCCCCTCCTTTCTGTGTGCTTTTTAAAAAAGAGATTAATGGAATCTGCTCAAAATACCTCTGAAATGAAATTACATTTTTAACTCTAATTACTCTAATTAAAACTTGACAGCTGTAATCCTGAAATGGCAGATATACTAAGTACCCCAGGCCTATCGCAGGCTCACTTACCCAGATGAAATGTTGTTCTGTTCGGGGCTTAGAAAAATTCTTTTACTTTTCTCATCAGGAGCTTAGTCTTTGGTCCCACAGATTTACCTACTAGAGTAGTTGTAGTGGTGGGTTGCAGGCTTACTCTGGACCCAATCTCTGTAGAGGTTGTGTGCCCTGAGGTGGTGATCAAGATGATTGGTACCACATACATCTGATTCCACATCTCCCCCCCCCCCCCCCCAGTTGAAGTTGGACTTACTTAAGCCTTTGAGTGAAATTCTCTGTTTTGAAGGCCAAGGACCTGGTACTTGTTAGAAGACTGTTGATCTGGGGCTAGGTCATACTCTAAGTTTATGGCTGGTATTATGGAATCACTGTCTAGGCACCTGTGGTGATGAGCACCTGTAAACCTTGCATTCTGGAGGCTGATAGCACGAGGACCACTAGGAATTCAAGGCTAGGCAAATCCTATTTCAAAAACAAACAAAAAAATGACCCACAAGGGCTGGAGAGATGGCTCAGTGGTTAAGAGCGCCACCTGCTCTTCCAGAGGTCCTGAGTTCAATTCCTAGCAACCACATGGTAGCTCACAACCATCTAATGTAATCTGATACCCTCTTCTGCAGATAAAGCACTCATATGCAATAAATAAAGTAAATAAATCTTAAAAAAAAAATGACCCACAATTTGAGGTTAGGAACAAGAAAGGCTGAAAACAGAAGTCTTCACATGTCTCCAATTTTTCTAACTTTGTATTGATGGATGCATAGTCTTAATTAGTTACCTGACTAGCCTCAAAACATCTAAGCCCATGAAACCAACTAAGGAATCAATTGATACTGAGTCAGGAATTCTGCTAAATCAGAGAAGCCTGTTAAGTCACTAGACACTGGCTTCTATGTCTTATGCTAATAGCTAGAGATAAAGTTGAATAAAGACACAGTCTCTGTTCCTGAGAACCCTAGAATTGTGGTGGTAGGTAAGGAACAGCTGTTTGTATCTGAAAAATTATTCAGAGCAGAATAAGTCTTAATGTTAGAATGTTTGCCTTATATGTATGAAGTACTGAAAAAAAGGCACATAGATATTTCAGCTATGGGTTCTACTTTCAAGAGCACCTAGTAACTTAAGACATGTAGGCATGTGAAAAGTTAATTGTATCACTCAAATTTTAGATGATATGCTAGACAGATTTACCTGGAGAAGAGGCTACACAAGAAAAGTGAGAAAACTAATTTTTCCACTGATCATCTGCAAAGACCACAGCTTTTTCGTTGAGCTTGTCCCTGAGTAGGGAATGGCTGAGGAAGGGAGAAGAGCACTGCAGATACTAGGAAGTGCCTTGGCCAAAGTCGGAGCTGTCAGGATGACAGTCTGGTGTGATGGGTTAGTGTGCTGGGAGAGGGATATGGTGGATGATGAAGGAAGAGTTTAAACTTTATCCAGTAGGCCAGAGGAATTGAATCCATTGAGAAGGTGCAGGCCTGAGGTAGCAATGTATTTATTGTATTCTCTGGTAGAGGTAATCAGAGACAGTAGAGAAGTTAGAATAAGTGTTTGTAAACTATGACCAACTAAGATAAACAGCCACAGACCCCAAAACGTACTTGTTGACCTGTGATTGGTTTTGTATACAGTAATGTGTTGAATATTACAGGAACTAGTGCTATAGCTCACAAAGCCAAAAATTCTAGTTAATCCAGCACTACACAGAAAAGTGTGGCTGAGCCATGCAGGGGTGGCACACAAGAGAGGCAGAAGCAGGCAGATCTCTGAGTTCCAGGCCAGCCTGGTCTACATAATGAGTTCCAGGACAGCCAGTGCTGCGCAGAGAAACCCTGTCTCGAAACAACAACAAACAAACAAAAAACAAAGGAAAAAAAAAAAAAGGCTGGCTTATAACTGAGTTAGGTAATTGTATAGACTTTGTTAAGAAGAAAATGTTAGAACTAGATAGGCAATATTAAAAGAAGTTAGCAACATTATTTAACAGATAGCACTTGTCCTATGTGCCTCTCAAGTTTGTAATATCGTCATCATAGTTTGAAAAAGACATTTGATATGTAGGAAACTACTGATGTGCTTTTGTTACTAGCTGTGTAAACTTGGCCCAGTCATCTTAACTGCCTACAGGCTCAGATAATGTAATAAGTAGGATAAAGAAAAGCCTCATCAGTCTGATTCTTCCTAATGGAATTCTGTAAGTCTTGAGGGTCCTCTAGTTGGAAAGACAAACGACCTACAAAATAGTTGGAGTTGGGTTGGGGATGGCACTTGGGAGGCAGAGGCAGGTGGGCCTCTCTTGAGTTCTAGGCCAGGCAGGGCTACATAGTGAGGCCCTGTCTCAGGAAAAAGTTGGGCAGGTAGTGAAAACACGTAGGGATACTGGTGGGTGTAGGGAAGGGCTCATAGTAATTTCAAAATGCCATGTGCTCCTTTCCTTCATTCCTTCTGGCATCTATTTGTTGTAGCCAGATTGAATTTGTTTCTGCCCTTCAACTGCCAACACCTAAAGGCTGAATTTATCTCTGACCAGAAACTAGCATAAGCTCTAATTGACATTTGTACTGTTAGCATCAGTTGCAGTGCAGTCTGTAGTGAGTCATCTGACAGAGCCTCATTTGAAGACTTGTCTGTGTCAGATTGGTTGTAGGCATGATTGTGGTAGATTGTCTAGTAATTACTGTAGCAGGAGTCAGCCCACCGTGAGCAGGACAACCATTAGGTGGTCCTGGTCTATACAGTAAAGCTAGTTGAAAGCTGGGTGTGGTGGCACATAACTGTAATCCCAACACTGGGGAGGCAGAGGCAGGTGGATCTCTGTGGTCTACAAACCGAGTCAAAGACAGTCAGGACTACACAGAGAAACCCCATCTCCAAAAACAAAGAAAAGAAAAGAAAAAAGAAAAGAAAAGAAAGCTAATTCAGCATGAGCCAGAGTGAGTGCCAGCAAGCAGTGTCCTCTATGGGTCTGGCCCCAAATTCCTCAATGATTGTGATCCGGAAGTATAACCAAATAAGCCCGTGCCTCTTCTGTGTTGCTGTTAGTCAGAATGTTTTATCTTAGCAACCGAAGAAAACTAGCTCACCTGACAAAGGAGCAACTTAAGGTAGGAAGAGTTTATTTTGCGTAGTATTTTGAGGTATACGCTCCCCTCATGGAAAGGCATGACTATGGAAAGGGCTCTCAGTAGAGCAGTAAGAGGGTAAGTACCTAGACTAAATCTTAAGGGCCACATCACAGTGACCCTCTTTGAGTTATGCTCTACTTTCTAAAGGTTTCTCACCCTCCAAAAAAACAAAACAAAACAAAACAAAAAACAAAAAACAGTACCATAATATGGGGGAGGATCAACGTGAGGATTTTTTTTTACATTTAAAAATGAAAAATATATTATGTACAACTTTAGAAATTCTAGAAAGTCCAAAGTCTCACCTGAGCCATGAAACACTCTTATCTGTGAGCCCTTGTAAAAATTAAAAAGCAAAGTTATATGCTTCCAGTATACAGTGGCACAAAGGAAACATTTCTGTACTTAAAAGTATAGATTGGGAGGATAGCAAGCAATGATTGGGTCAAAAGTAAGACTGAAACCTTGCAATTCTGTGTTTAGTGGTGGGTTATGACCTGTGCTGTAACTGACAGTTTTGGTCTGATCTCTGCTGTCAGGTGGTGCAGTCCTTCTGTTCTGCTCTTGTCAGGGATAGAAAAGCTGTCTTCTATATGGCCTCAGTTGTACAGAGCGCTGCCTGGCCTGTGCTTTGGTATGTTGGTTTCTGATTATAAAGCCTTAGATTTTCCTTCTAGCTCTGGAGGGGGAAGGGGAACCATCCAACTGTCTCATTAGCATGGAGAAAAGAAAACAGTAATTACTTGTGCCTCCCTTGATAATTTCTGCTGGGTTGGTTCTTAGGGAAGGAGGAGGGGGAAACTGGAGACAGCTTCGGCTGAGGAAGGAGAAATGTTTTTAGTTCCCAGCATATGCACATCTGTTGTATTCTTTGGACCTTCCTCCAGGCAGGCTAGGGACTACCTGGATTGAATTTCAATTTGTGCAGTATGTGGGAAGGATTGTAAGCTTTGTCCAAGGTGGAAGCAGTCTTGGTGGGCTTTGCACCTTGGAAACACCACAGATAGACTGAATGGAGCCGTCCTGGGTCTGAAATTCAGAAAGTGGACCTGGGGACTCTGGCCGGGCTATTGTGTTTCTACTCAGACATCGTTGGGGCAGGGATCCTGACCCAGACCGGCCACTGCATGCCCAAGAGAGACTCAGGTGGAGGAGAGAGGAGAAGGCTGCATCTTTTGGAGCAGGATCACATGTGGATTTGGGGAGAGACCAGCTTACAAGCCAGACCAGCGTGCAGGCCAGAGACACCTGGGGATCACTCGTTTCCCTTTAACCCTTTTTCCTTCCTGTATAGGATTGTTAGATTGTATAATAAAGTCTAATTGCTAAAAAACAGAGTCAAGAGCGGTATATGTCACGTTCTTATTGTGTCATTAAGTTACTAGCTACCCATCTTAGTGTCTTTTGTGATATGCCAGGCATTCTGACACCACTTTTGTTAAGGAGCAGGGTAGGATTTTGCTGGACTACTTTGTGAGTGATCTGGCTGCATTTTTATGCTATGAGATCTTGAAGCCACACAACATTGGAATGTATTATTCTAGTCAAGGCTAGGTGTCTCTGTGAGCGGGAGGAGTCTCGTAAGAATTGCAAGATTGTAGTTTGGTCAAGGCTGAAAAAAGCAAGATTCATAGAAGGGTTGATGCAGCTTTGAAAGTGAGGTTGGGGCAGTTGTAGCAGCTAGTAAATCCATATGCAAGCTTGGCTATGGACAGTGACTGTTTGCTGTGTTAATCTATAATTTTCTGTGTGTGGGCAGTTGTGAGCCTAGAAGTACTGATTGTAGCAGAAGTGGGTTGGAGGAGGCTTTGCTGGTGAGCGTGGCTGGAGGGAGCTTGGAGTTAGTAGACTGATTATTTTCTGTGGCTGCTCTCTCCTGTCTTGGTTGCTACTTCAGAAGCCAAGGAAACCAAGACACACTCTCCCTCTCTGTTGTCTCTTCTGTCTCTTCCCTCCCCCTACGGAAGATACCACCTTAGTACCTTCTTTCAGGTAGACTTTAGAATCACTTACTGTAAACAAACAAGGGTTCTATGGAGACAGGCTGTGTTTACAAATACACAGGATTGCTTCTACCAAATGTGTAGTCTTCTGCCCCTTGAACCATTCCCTTTCTGTCACTGGGCCTTTTGCTTCATCATCCCACCTTTGCTGTTCAGGTTCCATTGTTACCATAATTTTATATTACTTCCTGATTTATTTTTCTTTACCTTCTAGGTATAGATTCCTGGTTTCCTTTTATTTTTGTAGAAGTTGTACCCTGTTTTAGATGGAATGCCCTAAAATAATAGCATGGTTTAAGGGAAGAGTAGCTCTCTTCAGTCTAACTTGCAGTTAATTGGGCCATAGTAATGCACTTATAGAGTACACACCTAGGACAGAGTAGATGCTGGTTCTCAGAAAGGTCTCTATATCATTGTATAAGGTGCTTTGCTTAGATCTTTCACTTCAGGACAGGCATACTTGTTAAACCTCAACCTTTAGAATGCAGTCATTGGAGAAGTCGTTGTCTCTGCTTCCTTCTCCACCTGTCTCCTCGAAGCGTCCTCCTCGTCTCCGTGGGCTCTGGTATTTATACCCTCTCAGAGTCCTCAGGATTAAACTAACTGCAGCTGGCAAAGATCAGGCCCCTTTCTGAGCCACTTGAGACCGTTAGCAGCTGTGGATAAAGTTTCCATATCCCGCATTTGGTATTAGAACAAAAGCAGGGTTATATAATATAACTGAGTTTTTAAAGAAACCAAAACTTATACTCCAAGGCTCCAAATACAATCAATCTTTAATTAAAGGGGTGTGTGTAGCTCAAGGGGTAAAGGAACTTGCTGTCAAGTGTGGCAGCCTGAGTTTAATAACTGGGACCCACACAATGGGAGGAAAGAACTGCCTTCTGCAAATTGTCCCCCACACATGTACCTTAGCATGCTGATGTGTAACCTCCATACCCACACAAATGAGTAAATGGGAAAAAAAATCCCAGTGGGAATGGGCCTGTGGGAAATGGTAAAGGCCCTCTGTCATCATTTGAAAGGGAAGTGTTTCCTCTACGTTCACCCTTAGCTGGTGGTGCTATTTTGGAGTGGTTTGGGCACTTCCAGAGATAGAGCCTCTCTAGAGGAAGTAGATTAATGCTTCAGGAAGGCCTTGAGGTTTTTATAGCCCAGTCCCATTTCCTGTCTGTTGTCTGCTTCCTGATACAACAGTGTGCTCTTCTCCCTCTCATTTATTTTTAATATTTACTTATTAACTTAATTGTGTGTGTATGAGTGTGTGTATAGGTTAAAGGACAACTCTCTTAGTGAGTGCGTTCTTCTTCTTCTGACTTTTGGGTCTTGTGGATTGAACTCTTGTGGTCAGGTCAATAAAGTGCCTTTATCTCCTGAACCATTCTGCTAATCCTGTGGCCAGCTCTATCCATCCTTCCTTCCTTCCTTCCTTCCTATCCATGCATCATTTTTTTTTTTTTAAGATTTACTCATTTTATGTATGAAAAAAATTTTTTTTTCTTTTCAACACAGGGTTTCTCTGTGTAGTCTTGGCTGTCCTGGACTTGCTTTGTAGACCAGGCTGGCCTCGAACTCACAGAGATCCGCCTGCCTCTGCCTCCCGAGTGCTGGGATTAAAGGCGTGCGCCACCATGCTTGGTGTATGGAAATGTTTTGCTGTATGTGTGTCTGTGTGCCATGTGTGCGCCAGGTTCCTACTTAGGTCAGAAGAGGGCTTTGGACTAGAGTTATGTATGATTGTGTGTAAAATGTGTTTAATTTTCTTTTAATATTTTTTTCAGCCCCACTTTGGGGTGTCACTTCACTGGTAGGTGTTCTTTGCTACTTTGTGGGTTCTTCTTTTTCTCGACTTACCTCCCCCTTTTCACCCCCTAACACTAGAGAGGAGAGAAAGAAGATTGGGGCGGGGGGCGGGGGGAGGGAAAGAGAGAGAGAGAGACAGACAGACAGACAGACAGAGAGATATCCCTGAATCTAATTTCTTTCCCAGCTGTTTCTCCCAGTTCGCAGCGGAGCCCCTTCAAATGTTTCTTTCAACTGTTCCTCCCATAGTTAACAGGCACTTCTAGTTTCTCTGATAGTAGCAGCTCCAAAGTATAATAACTGTTCTAGCCTCTCTGCTCAGCTCAGCTTCTCCTGGCACAGCTTGTCTCCTGACAACATCTTCTGCTCCAGCGGCTTTCTCTTCTCACTCTACTTAGTCTTTCTTTTTCAGCCTCTGCTGGCTTGTTTTTTTTAATTTTTTTTAATTTTTTATTTTTTATTTTTAAATATAAAACCAACACTGCAGGTCATAGGGTCAAGTAGTTCTAATGGCTAAGAAGTCTTAAAAGACCAGTTAACTAGCAACGCAGATGAACAAGATAAATCATACAATTATGTGTCACCATATGGGTGTTAGGAATTGAACCTTGGTCCTCTGTAAGAACCAGTGGTCTTAATCTCTGAGCCATCTCTAGACCTCTGTATCCCATCTTTGTTGTTGTTTGTTAGTGTTTGCTCACTCTGTAACAGGCTTCCTGTCCTGGAACTACCTCTGTAGATCTGGCTGGCCTTGAATTCACAGAGGTTCACCTGCTTCGGCCTCCCGAGTTCTGTGATTAAATATGCCACTACCCTACCACCCAGCAAGTGGCTTAAAAATTTATTTATTTATTACTATGTATATGTGTACACCTGCAGGCCAGAAGAGGCCATCATATCACATTATAGGTGGTTGGGAGCCACCATGTGGGTGCTGGGAATTGAACTCAGGACCTCTGGAAGAGCACATAGTGCTCTTAACTTCTGAACGATCAATTTCTCCAGCCCCCAGCAAGTGGCTTTAAAAAAAAAAAACAGATTTATTTTCCTTTTATGTGTATCTTTGTCTGTATGTGTGTATATGTAATAATGTGCTTTGCCTGGTGCCTACAGAAGCCAGAAAGGGCATTGGATCATCTGAACTGGAGTTACAGGTTGTAAACTGCCTTGTGGGTGCTGGGAACTGAGTGCTGGTCCTCTGCAAAAGCAAGTGTTGAGCCGTCTCTCCAGCCTTCTGTATTTTATTTATTTATTTATTTTTGGTTAATTTTTCGAGGCACAGTTTCTTTGTGCGTAGCCCTGGCTTGCCTCGAACTCACAGAGATTCGACTGCTTCTGCCTCCCAAGTGCTGGAACTAAAGGAGTACACCACCACTGCTAGGCCTCTCCAGCCTTAAGTTACTTTTTGTCAGGTATTTGTCACAGAAAAGTGGCTACAGAAAAGTAACTAATAATACATTTGTGAACTCTTTCTGTAACAAAAGACTTGACAGCACCAGTTGTGGTTTTGCAAAAAATCTAGGTTGGCTGTGGAACATGTCTATAACTCAGCTTGGGAACTGGAGGCAGGAGGATCAGGGTTAGGGTTAGGGCCGTTCTTGGTTACATAGGAAGTTGAAATCCAGCCTGAGCTATGTGAGATTCTGTCTCAGAAAGCAATATTACTGCTTTTTATTTTTATATTTTCAAAGAAAAGCCCTCACTCTGCTCTCATGGCATCTTGTGAAAGGTTTTCCATGGCCATTTTATCTGAAGTAGATTCTACTCTTACTCCTTGTTTTTATTTCATGACTGTGCTTAAATTTTCTTCGTAGCACTCAACATAGTCTGAACATGATCTATGAAGTAATGAACCAGGAGTCAAAATGTAGAGGGTAAGATCCTTACCAGTCTTTTCTTTGTTCTAGGTGAGCCCTGTTTCTAGAGACAGCTACTGCTGACCCTGTAACCCAAAGGACGAAATAGCTGGCTAAACTCATCCTTGGTCCTGGTGAGTGAGGGCATCTGGGCTAAGATACAGGGTGACTAGGTTAGGGGTTCCTTTCAGCCTTTGTACTGATATCTTACAATGGCTAATTTTTCTAGGTGTTGGATTATTGTGGAGATGAGATGTGAGCCTATGTGGCCTGCTGGCCTGGGAGGAGGATTGAGGTCACTTTCTTGGGGTTGCCATAAGAATGTATCTGATCATTTGCCAGAAAGAAGGCTTCTTTCCTTCTTGCTTTGGCCAGTACTGTGGAAGAGGGCGTATCTCAGGACCTGGAACCTGTGCCTATCTTCTCATGAACTCTGTTAGGTGTTCTCTCAGCCATTGGGGATTTTCTGCCAAGCCCCAGGTTAGCATCAGGAAATCCTTTTGTTTGTTTGTATGTTTGTTTGCTTGCTTTGTTTTTTGAGACAGGGTTTCTCTGTGTAGTACTGACTGTCCTGGACTCACTCTGTAGACCAGGCTGGCCTCGAACTCACAGCGATCCACCTGCCTCTGCCTCCCCAAGTCATGGGATTACAGGTGTGTGCCACTGCTGGGCTACGAGACCTGAGTTTTTAATCTTATCTCTCAACATGTGTCCTTGGGCAGTTTTCATCCCCCAATTTGTAATAATGTTTTATCTCTCTGCTTCCCTGGCCACATTTTTGGTGCTGAGGCCTGAACCCAGGGCCTCTACTACCAAATTAAGTCTCCAAACCCTTGCTGTACGTCTTCTGTATGCGCAGCCATTCAGTGATAGACAAATAAGGACTCTAAGTCAGAGAACGTTGTGAATCAGTGGGTGGCATGAGTGGAACAGGAAGTGAGACCTGTTTGCACCCTACTTCCTGGAATCGGGGGTGGGGGGGAGTTTCTCAGGGAATTTCTGCTAAATCTTTCCCCCTGTCTTTCTCTCCTGTTTCTTCTATAGAACCTACCACAAGCAATATTTTATCATAGGGAAGTGGATTGTAGTGCACAGATGATAGAACCATGCAGCAGTGGCAGCTGCAGCTTGAAACACGTGTTCTGTAGAGTTAGGTTTAAATGCACTCAAGTACGCAGGGTGCAAGGCCTCTGCTGTGGTGTACAGAGCCCACTTCAGCGCTAACCAGCTCTGCACATTGCTGGTTTCCTGTTCCCGCTGTCTCAGAAGAACAGCCTACTCCCACCCTCACTGTTAGTGAACAGGGGCACTTGTGTTGAAGTTGTGCACCTGATTGGAGATGTATGTACTCCTTCTGGTTTTCCCACTGTCTTACTTCTTTCCCCCGGCCAGTGATTTGGGCCTCTTTGTTTTTCTCCTCTATTTGTGGGGCCACAGAAGACTGTAATGCCTGCACGGTACTCTTTGAATTTAGTGTTAGCAGTTTCACCTTTTCTTCCTACTCTGAATCTTCAGGTTTTTGTTTTGGTGATCTAAAAGTTCTACAAATTTTAATCTTTCCATGACTTGTGTGCCAAACTTAGAAACTCTCGCCCTGGGAATACAATTCACTATTACTTAAAAATACAAATGGTTCCATGTAAATAAGTGTGTAATATGTAGGGGGTGTGTGTGTGTGTGTATGTGTATGTGTGTGTGTATTAATCTAACAGTTCATGTTCCAAGGCCCAACCGAAAAACAGGGAAGCAAAACATTACCGTTGTTAAGTCCTTGCATAATACTAATTTATTCTTATTTTTAACATGTTATTACAAGTTTAGCAATCTTACTTTTAAACTCCTGCAGATAAAATTAAAAGCAGCAAGAGGAGCTGTGCTACATTAATAACAGCTAGAGGTGGGGCTGGAGAGATGGCTCAGAGGTTAAGAGCGCTGGCTGCTCTTCCAGAGGTCCTGAGTTCAATTCCCAGCAAGCACATGGTGGCTCACAACCATCTATAATGTGATCTAATGTTCTCTTCTGTCATGCAGACAGACCACTGTCTACGTAATAAATAAATAAATAAATAAATAAATAAATAAATCTTAAAAAAAAATAACAGCTAGAGGTAAGAGCTGAAATCTGGCAGTAATGGAAAGGGTAAAGAAAAATGATAGTTTAAAATAATAGACTGGAGGGCATTGAATATAAACGTGGGAAATAGCCCTGCAAACATGAGTGCTTCACTAAAATGGGGGTGACACTTAGAGAAATTAGGTAAGTGCTATGGTTTTAGTTTATCAGAAAAGTTAAGTTAGTTGCCAGGCAGTGGTGGGACACTCCTTTAATCCCAGCACTTGTTTCTTGGGTTTGTTTGTTTCCCAGCTCTAGAAATGCCTTGGCTTCTCTGATGCATCTCTTCCTAGACAGATAATGCAGTGGAACAGACTAGAATGATACCCCAGAATTTCAGTTCCTGACAGTGTTAGCTTAGTCTTTCAGAGCTACTGTTACCTGAAAGAGGAGATAGCGATAATAGAATGCACATGTAGAGAAAAAGAAAGGAAAACACTGAGATCAAGAACTGAATTCACGAAGCCGGGCGTGGTGGCGCACGCCTTTAGTCCCAGCACTTGGGAGGCAGAGGCAGGTGGATCACTGAGTTCCAGGACAGCCAAGGCAAAACAGAGAAACCCTGTCTTGAAAAACCAAAAACCAAAAGAAAAAGAGGAAAAAAAAGAAAAAGAAAAAGAAAGAAAAGATTAGAATTGAATTCACTTGCTCAGACCAAATTTCTGATCTCTTCTGTGTCATTCCAGGGTTTTCTTCTCTAGGGCCAAGGCCAGACCAGTTGCACTCACACATATGAATAACAAAGATTGGAGCAGAAAACATGTCAGCTTTCCTAACATCTCCATCAACAGCCTTCTTAGGTCCCCTGTGGTGTGTGTCAATAACATAAGCTGTACTTGTCTTAGAAAAAGCACTCATAAACACTCCTGTTTGATTTACTTTGGCTGGTACCAGACCCAGATGATCTTAAAATAGCACAGCAGATTGTCTAAATCAGCCCATTCCTGTAGTGCTGCACTCTGACGTGCTGGCTGGGATTTGTCCCTGAGTCCTCCCGACCTGTCATGTGAATCAGAGCCGTCGTCGTCCTCGTTGCCGTCGTCATCATCATCATTATATTTATTTATTTACTTATTTTAAAAAGTTTTTCGAGACAGAGTTTCTCGGTGTAGCCTTGGCTGTTCTGAACTCACTTTGTAGATCAGGCTGGCCTCGAACTCACAAACCCACCTGCCTCCGCCTCCGCCTCTGGAGTGCTGTTACTAAAGATGTGTGTTACTATCGCCCGGCTCAGAATCATTATTTTCAATGATTCAATCCAAAAGAAATAAAATCATGTTTTTCTAGTTTGCCCTTTCCTTCTTGAAAAATTTAAAAATTTATGTGCATATATGCATGCATGCTATTTGAAATAAGTTTGCAAAGAAAGAGACCACTACTCCAGTAAAAATCTGAGCAAGGGAAAACTTTACTCTTGGACAAGAGGATGCACTGTTCACAAAAGCAGAGCAGCAAACACACAGTTGGGAAGTATACTTGATTTCTTTTCTTTTCTTTTTTCTTTTTGTTTTTTGTTTTTTGTGTTTTTTTTTGTTTTTTGTTTTTTGTTTTTTGAGACAAGGTCTCTCTGTGTTAGCCTTGGCTGTCCTGGAGTCACTTTGTAGACCAGGCTGGCCTTGAACTCATAGCGATCCGCCTGCCTCTGCCTTCCGAGTGCTGGGATTACAGGCATGCGCCACCATGCCCGGCTTATACTTGATTTTTAACACTGGTAGGGACTATGTCTTTTTCCCATTGCCTAGGGTTCAACCTCCTAGTTTTGGAGATTAGCTAGTTTTAAAGGAAAAGTACAAAGGAAATAAAGGGGAAAGGAGTTAACCACTTTAATCCAAGAATATAGCAGGGCCTTTGTGTAAATAATGGCTTTATGAGTAATGGGATTAAAACATTTGTATGAAGTTTTATAAGGTAGGGGAGACAAAAAGATTTGAGTTCGTTGTTATATAAAATTTTTATAGTATTTGATAGAAAAGATTGAGTGCTGCTTACATGCCACAGTGCAAAATGAGGTCAGAGGACTTTTGGGACTTGGTTCTTTCTTTATCATCTAGATCTTGGAGATTGAATTTAAGACACTAAGGCATCTTGCTTTTATTATTAATTCTTTAGATTTGCATGAGTAACATTTTCATCATAGTATCTTTTTTTGGGACAGGGTTTTCTCTGTGTAGCCTTGGCTATCCTGGAACTCACAGAGATCTGTCTGCCTCTGCTTCTCCAAGTGTTAGCATTACCACCATGCTTGCCTTGTTTATTTTTAAACATGGTAGATAGGTTCTTTCTCACCAGAATGCTACTGCTTTATTTTATTTTATTTTATGTGCACTGGTATTTGCCTGCATGTAAGTCTATGTGAAGGTGTCAGGTCTCTTGGAACTGGAGTTAGAAACAGTGGTAAGCTACCATGTGGGTGCTGGGAATTGAACCTGGGTCTTCTGGAAGCCAGTACTCTTAACCACTTTCTAGTCCTTGCTTTAGTAATATAGCTTGGATGGAAGAGGTATCCTGGCAGTTGGGAGTCAGGTAATGCAACTAAGTCACACTGCACAGAAAACCTCATACAAGTGGGAAAAACACAGGAGGGTGGCTGATTTTCCTTGGAGGAGAAACAGCAGGGATCTGAGGAGAAGTTTTAAAAGGATTTCTTAGGGGTCAGAGCTTCCCAGGGTAAGGATTGGTGGGATGTCAAGTCCTGAGCTTGGGGCAAGCTCAAGAATTGGTGGGTTTCTGTGGAAACTCAGGGATTCATGGGATTCTTTTTTTTTTTTTGACCCTGGTCTTGGTCTTGAGACAAGTCAGGGTCAGGGTATTTTTCCTTTGCCGTTTACCCTACAAGTACTTTAATAATGACCATCTCTCAAGCCCTGGAGAAAAAACTTGATTTCCTTCCCCATGTTCTTCTCCTCTTTCAGCCTCTGGTATGTATCTTTACATCTTTACATCTGGTATGTCATCTTTACATACTATTCCTCTTTTTTGTTTGTTTGTTTTTCGACACAGGGTTTCTCTGTGTAGCCTTGACTGTCTCTCTTTGTAGACCAGCCTGGCCTGGAACTCAGTGATCCGCCTGCCTCTGCCTCAGGAGTGCTGGGATTAAAGGCGTGCGCCACCACTCCCAGCACATGCTACCCCTCTTTAGTCTCCAGTTAGCAACCCACATGGTTGAAAAGAGCAATTAGGGTCTTTTGTCATTTTTCTTACATTAGCTTTTTATTTAGTATTTGTTATGGGAAAATACTATTTCATTCTAACCAATGTCTTAGAACTACCACTTTGTACAAAGATGGTTAAGTTGCCAGTTCTCCACTCTTACGTAAGCCACCCTCACATTTAAACTAGCTGCTAGTGCTCCACTCTATCTAGTCAGTGTGTAGACTTGTCTGAAGCCTGGATCCATTCTTAACCTTCTCAGAAGCAATGTGGAGGTTTGAAATTGAAGTTTGAAATTTACTATATCTGGATTTGAGCCCCAGGGAAACTTACCAAATATTCTCCTGGAATAGCATCTCCTTTTTCTCTAGTAATTTACCAGTTGATATTGGAGGGGGGGGGGGTGTCTTTTATAATCAGTGCTTTGAACATAGGAATCTACAGTTAATCCAACAGTTAAACAATTTGAACTTACTACCATATATTAATTATATATAACACATTTGTGAGTATAACCATAATATTTGACCATACTCACATTCCACCACTCTGTCTCTTTTCTGCTTTTGCTGATTGCCTTCTTCTCAAGCAGTCTTCTACCACACACCGTTACTGAGTCAGTGACTTTAAGAAGGGTTACTGTAAGACCGTGTTTGAGAGTGTAGGCAGCGCAGTGTGGCTACCCAACTAAGGAAAATGTAAAAATCGGAAAAACTTTTAAAAAGCAATTATATAGGTGTGTGTGTGTGTGTGTGTGTGTGTGTGTGTGTGTGTGTGTGTGTTGTATGTATAGTGCAACTTTACACATAAGCACATAGAGAGGAGTCTTACAGAAGCCAAATTAGGATTCTGCATCTATTTATTCTGAATCTTCTCCCGCCTTTTGCAATGTAAATTTGCTGCCTTGACTTCTGCTTTTCCCATCAGAGTTCTAAAATCCAACCTTCATAGCCTTTTTAGAAACATGATTTGATTATGTCTGCTCACATCAAAACATATTTTCTAATGATTGAACAGTAGCAACCCAGCAGGGAGAGGACAGGACAGGAAATGACTAGGTGCAGGGGAGCTGAGCTGTTAGATCCACAAATGGGAATGCCACATAAATCAACTTAATAAGAGATTTCTAGGCAGGGTTTGGTGAGGTGAGGGTTCTAGTATTGATGGCAATTTTGTTTGAATTTTCTGGGGTTGAGGATTTTCAATTCTTACTGAAATAAACAGATAGACATTTTCCCATGTACTTGTGTAAAAGGCAGTGAATTGACCAAGCGTTCAAATATTGCTGAGGGTGCTTGGTGGCCATCCCTGCTTCTCTGGACATTATCTATCTGCAATTGCCTAAACAAGGTGCTTGTAGTTGGTAAAAAGAACCCTGTCTTCAGAATTACACTCAAAAATTCTAATCCCTGCCTGCTATTTTGCTAATTGTGTTCCTAGGTTAATTCTCCTGCCTTTAAATATTTATTTATTATTACGTATACAGTGCTCTGCCTGCATCTGTACTTGCAGGCCAGAAGAGGGCATCAGATCATGTTATAGATGGTTGTGAGCCACCATGTGGTTGCTGGGAATTGAACTCCGCACCTCCAGAAGAGCAGTTAGTGCTTTTAACCTCTGAGCCGTCTCTCCAGCCCCAGTTCTTTCCCTCTCAAGAGCATTAGTTTTTATGTCTTAATAACAGTACTGTTGATACTACCTTTGAGATTGCTCTGGTTATTAGATTTGAAGGTGTGGTGGTCATTCCCTGCCTCCCTAATGAGTTGAAGGTTTGGTTCCCTAGCTTAGACCATTGAAGGTAATGACTTGAATGGGTTAAATCTACCAATAGGCTCATACTAAATGGGCTTTTAGGAAATGGGCTTGGTTAGAAGACATAGGTCACTGAAGACATGATTTTGAAGGGGGTATCTGGCTCCTTCTGTCTGTCTTCTGCTTCCTAGCTGCCATGAGGTGAGCAGCCTCGTTTGTCATAGGTCTATAGGTCTATAGGTCTGCCTGTAGCAATGAAGCTAGTTAGCTATGGACTGCAAACATAGAGCAAAATAATTTTTTCTTAACTTACTTGACTTTCTCAGGTGATCTGTCATTGTGACAGATAACGTAACAGAGATTAGTTTGGGAGTTCAAAAATACTTTAGTGTAAGTATCATACTATTGTACAAAAATTGCTAAGTAAAGGCTAAGACAAGCTGATCTGTGTTTGTCAGCTCTTAGAAGACTCCAGGAGATGGCAGTAAGGTCAGCTGTTCTCCAACCACCCTTACTTTACCAGTAAGAAGCATGGGGTCTCATTTTCTTCCTCAGTTTCAGGTCCCAGAGGTTTTGGGCAAAACCCCTCAGGTTCTGTCACACCATTCATCATACACGAGTAAGCAGGACTGTTATCTAGCAGATAACAAGGGAAGGGCAGGTGGCTCAGGAGGCAGCAGCTGATGAACAAAAAAGGCTTTCGCTCTGTTCCCAATAAATTAGTCCTTGGAGATCCTAGCTTTGAAATTCTAATTGACACAGGAAGAAAAAGATTCATTAGGCCCTAGACTCATTAAAATGCTCTGCTGCTCACCTTCCATTTATTCTTGGCAGTTTATCAGAAGGAATTACGTAAACCAGCAGTCTACGATGTTGCTGACAACAGAGTCCTGTGTGCTTGGTGTTGGGAGCTGGGGGTGTTGGTTGTGCCTCCAGTATTCTATGGATTGATTATACATATGGTTTGAGAAGCACATCATTCCTGGGACTTCATGAATTTAAATTTCACCTTCATCACTAAAAGGGTCTTCTGAGATCATGTGATAATTCATTTATAGACAGATGGTCCAAAGAATGACTAGAGCCTACTCTTAAGATCACCAAGCACTGGTGAAATTAGTCACATTGCCTGACTTTGGGCCAAGAATATTTCACTTGAACCCATTTAAAATTCTTAGATTCAGAGTATCATTCATTCTGCTATAAAACATAATGTTTATTTTATTTATTTTTTTGTGTATGAGTATTTTGCCTGAATGGTGCTCGAGGAGACCAGAAGATGACTTCGGAGTTCCTGGGCCTGGAATTATACACAGTTGGGGAGCTGCCATATGAGTGCTTGGAATTGAACCCAGGCCTTCTGGAAGAGTAACCATTGCTTCTAACCACTGAGCCATCTCTTCAGCTTTTAAACATTTTGTGTGCTGAGATTCTGACATAAAATAAGCATGAGGCTGGGAGAGGGTAGAAGAAGAAAGTTAGACCATCACATAGTTTGAGGAAATACCTGGTTGGTAAAGTGCTTGTCATGTAAGCATGAGAACCCAAGCTCAATACCCAAAACCAAAGTTTAAAAAAAAAAAGCTTGCTAGACATGTAGCACACGCCTTTCATTGTGATCAGAGGCAGGCAAATCTCTGAGAGGTCAAGGCCAGACTGCTCTACATAACAGCTCCATGTCAGTCAAGGCTACATAGTGAGTCTGTCTCAAAAGACCAAAAGTAAGTAAGTAAGTAAAAGGTGAGTATGGTGCTAGGGAGGTAGAGATAGGTAGGTCCTTGTGACTCATTGGCCAACTGGTAAACATCCAGGGTAGCAAGATGCCCTGTTTGAAAAAGGAAAACAGGTGGAGAGATACTGTAGAATGACATCTGAGATTGACTTCTGGTATCTGTGCATACCCACTTGCATATATACATTCATGTACCCTGCACGAACACATGCGCAGACAGACAGACAAGAGAAGGAATAACTACTACTGATGAGGAATTTGTTCACTGGAGAAGGACATAGGGAGTGTTCAGGCTGCAGGGCCAGTACGACTGGCTTCTGTACCCTGTCCTGAGTGAGGTTAGGTATAGTTCCTTCATTAAGAACATAGCCAGGGCCTAGAATCAAGGATGCTTTGTTGTAGGTTTTGGCTTTAGTTGCCAAAAGCATGGGAAAACAGATGGCCATCTCAGCAGCTTGGATCGTTAGGGTATGACCTCAGACAGAGCTAGAGGATATGTTGAGAGCTCTATACCCAGCTACTGCTGGTTTTTATTTTTGTTTTTTGGTTTTTTTTTTTTTTTTTTGCCTTTTTAAATTAAAAAACAAAACAAAACAAAAAACCAACTAGGTTCTTCCCAAGCTATTCTCTATCTCAGAACAAAGCAAAATTATCTAACAGTCTATTTCCCATTTCCTATCCCTTCTCTTAGTCCCATGTAATTATCCTGAATTGACCTCATTGTAAGGGCTAGGTGACCCTTTGAACCTGTTTTCCAGTCATGACTCAAGGTGAGGTTAAGGAGTCTGGTCCGACAGCCAGTATAGCAGCTCCTTTATTTAGATCACTCTGGCTATAGACCGCCTGTCAGGCTTCCATTCACTGTCCCGTTTTTACTCCCCACTTCTTAAGAGTTAGACTGGCCACTTAGTAGGACTGCTAAACAGTCTTGTATAATCATTACTGAGAGAAACTGATGTTCCTTGATTAGCTGAAAATTTAGCTGTCAGGTTTTAATAAGTATTTAGGGACACATGACTGGGAGGCATTGGGAGAATGCCATAAATTTAAAAGAAAAAAGAAAGTAAAGATAGCAATATTTTTGTTTAGTTTGTTTTTCAAGACAGTTCTCTGTGTAGCCTTGGCTGTCCTGGACTCGCTTTGTAGACCAAGCTGACCTTGAACTCACATCGATCCACCTGCCTCTGCCTCCTGAGTGCTGGGATTAAAGGTGTGTGCCACCACCGCCCGATTTAAAGATAGCAATATTTATTTATGTCATTTCATCAATTTCTTAATATTCTGATAATTTATACCTGCTACTGCCTTTGAGCTATAGAGAGATTCTGAGGGAAGCAGTGCAAGGATTTCTGTTTCTACTTGACATTTATGAAAGCCTAGGGAAGGTTAGTGACCATTTAATAATCTTAATGGCTGAGCCCAAATAGAAATAAGATCTGGGAGATAAATGGTCCCAGACTTGAAACATTGTGTTCATCACTTTCTAACCATGTGACTCTAAATAAGTTACTAAGCCTCTCTGAGCCTGTTTACTTCTGTGTCTTCTGAGGAAGGTATGTACTTAATAGGTATGTTATGCTGGCATCTGCCGATAGATTAGGGACTCAGAAATTGCTTTTTTAAATTTTTTAAAATTTTTTTATTTTTTGGCTTTTCGAGACAGGGTTTCTCTGTGTAGCCTTGGCTGTCCTGGACTCACTTTGTAGACCAGGCTGGCCTTGAACTCACAGCGATCCGCCTGCCTCTGCCTCCTGAGTGCTGGGATTAAAGGCGTGCGCCACCATGCCCGACAGTAGTTGGTTTTTTAATCTCAATGTTTGGTTTTTTTCTATTCCTCAAAGATTTATTTGAATTGTTTTTAACTCAGTATGTATTGCTGTGTGGCAGCATGTGCTCTACAGTGCCACAGGAGGCTCTTCTGGGAGAGCAGGGCATGCTAGTGCTGCTGAGCCGGCTCTAACCCCTCACAGTTTGCCTTTTGTTTCTTTTTGTTTGGGAGACAGGGACTCATTCAAGGCTGGCATTGAACTCACAGTGATCCTCCTGCTTCTCTTTTGGTGTTAAACATGTTGTATTCTTCTTACAAAACAAAACAAAAACTTTGCTCATGCAATATATTCTGATTACAGTTTCCCATCCCTCTACTCCTCAGTTTCTCACTGCTTCCCCAGTACATCCACTCCCTTTTTGTCTCATTAGAAAAGAACAGGCTTCTAAGAGATGGTAACCAGACATGACAGAACAAGGGTAGTAAGAGGAAGCACACACTGTGCCATGGAAAAGAGCCCCAAGAGCAGACACAAGAGACAGGGAGAGACCCACTTGTTCTCATGGTCAGGAGTCTCATAAAAATAGTAAGTTAATAGCTATAACATACATACAGAGGACCTTATTTGTGTCTGGCTTAGTTGATTCTCCTGGTGTTCGTCATCGCTTTGACTCTTGCAGCCTTTCCATCTCCTATGTGATTCCCTAAGCTCTGAGCGATTTGATGGAGACCTCCAATATAGTCTCTGTCTTTATGTCATGTTTGGCTCTGGGTCTCTGTATCTGTTCCCACCTGCTGTTGGAGGAAGTCTCTCTGACGATGACTGGATAAGGCACTAATCTATGAGCATAGCAGAATATCATTAAGGAATTATTTTATTGTGTGTGTATATGTATATGTACATATGTATATATATACATATACATATACATACATACATACATATATACATACATACATACATACATACATACATACATACCTGTAGTATTTAGTTTTACTCTAGGCCTCTGGGTTTTGGTTCCCCAGGCAGTGTCAGGTATGGGTTCCTTTTCGAGGAGTAGGCGTAAGTCAGACCAGACATTGGTTGGCTACTCCCACAAGTTCTGTACCACCATTGCCCTCGTGTATTTGCAAGCAGGACAGTGTAAGTCAAAGGTTTTGTGGCTAGGTTTGTGTTCATGCTTCCTTTCAGTAGTTTACAGAGTACCTGCTTCCACCGAAGAGACTAGAACTTGGGAGTAAGCTAGAACTTGCAGGAGACTAGAACTTACTACATGTGGGCATTAGCTTGACCTTTCCATGTTCCGTGAGTTGTGTAAATGTTTACATTGCTATTAGGGTCCTGCTGTCAGTTTGCACAGTGCAGCCTTCTATCTCAACAACAGCCTGGCTTGTTTGGAGATTTCCCCCTTGGTGAACAACTAATTGAATCCACCCAGTCACTGGAAGCCTCACCTGGCTACAAGAGATAGACTACCTTTATAGATTCCAGATGTTTCTACTGCTTAGGTGTCCACCCCATCCCCATGCTCCCTGATTCCAGCTCTCTCCTCCCACACTGTCTCCTTTTACCCCATCTCCCCACCCTTGATTTTCCCCTCCCATCCCCACTTGCTCTGAGCCTGCCTGTAAAATCTATTCTTTTTTCTCTTCCCAGGGAGATCTTTGTGTGGCCCTAGACCGCCTCCTCTTTACCTAACCTCTCTGGGTCTATTGTTTGTAGCTCGGCTATCGTTTACTTAATGGCTAATATCTACTTATAAGTGAATACATACCATATTCGTCTTTCTGGGTCCTGAGTTATATCACTCAGGATGATTTTTTTCTAGTTGCATCCATTTGCCTGCAGATCTCATGATGTCTTTTTTTTTTTTTTTTTTTTTAAACAGCTGAGTAATACTCCATTGTGTAAATGTACCACATTTTCTTCATCCATTCTCTGTTGAGGGACATTTACATTGTTTTTTAGTTAGTGGCTGGAACAGTCTGTGAGGCTGGGCGATCTTAGCTAGTCATTGAAGTTGTTCTGGATACGGATTTTTGAGCTTTTTTGATGTCTTTTTGCTCTGTAAACATAAACTTTTAAAGTTAATGTACATTTCTGCATTGACACATTATGAAATGTGCAATGTGCACACTTTAGCTAAAGATGATTCCCTGCTCTATGCTTCACAGGTAAAAGGCATCTGCTTTCTTTATAAGTCAGTTTGGACTGTATGACCAAACTATAGTATAAATTTTCATCCATGACGTGCGAAAGGATGACATGTAAAATTAAGTCCAGAGGACTCTGTAGCCAACAATATTTATTGGCTATGCAGAGATACATCTCAGCCAGTCTGAGCTGTTCACATGTAGAGGGCTCAGCAGTCATGCTAACCTGTTTTTTGTTGTGCTTGTTTTTTTCTGTCATGTCTACAGACATATTTCAGAAGGTCTCTCCTAGTCAAATGTAATCTTTATTAATGTTGAAGGAATCCATAGCTTTTCTCTTCCTGTGGAAACAAAGGCAGAGCCTCTCCTCCGGTGTAACGCACTTCTTGATTTCCATTCTGAGGTTAGCACATCTACTGGCTGATAGAATCCAGCAGTCCTTCTATAACCCAGTGTTGTTCAGCAGCTGTGCTACTTGTCTCATTGACATTTAAAAAGTTTGAGCCAGTAAAGCATTTTTTAATCTATCTCTGGGAGAGCCATATCTTCTTTCTGGTCTATGATCATCAGGCAGGTAACTGCCTGACCTGTTGGATTGTAAGATAACATCTGTAGCATGTTCTATGCTATGATGTTTTAAAAAACTGTTGTATTCTAATGGATATATATATTGGAGTATCATCAGCTTCTATCTACAATGGCGTCTACAAGATAGCCATCACCTTTAATATATGTGGAGTCTCAGAATCATCCTTTTCAGAATTAAAGGCAAAAGCCTATTGGAATTCTGAATATGAGTGAATCTCTGGTATGGTATACATATTTTGTTTTCAAACTCTACAAAATTAAACACACAAGCTATTGTATGACATTGCTATAAGGTGACATTATTAAACAATCTGCATTCTTAACTCAACATATAGACCTTCATCTGGCAGCTGATTCTTGAAAATATATCTAGTCTGATTATGTTGGTTTATAGCTGAAGCCTTTTTATCTAACATCTCTGTGGGCTGCCATTCTGCAGTCTCCTTCAGCCTCTGTGGACTGCTCTCCTCTGCAACTACCGTGTTGTTGTTGTTGTTGTTGTTGTTGTTGTTGTTGTCATTGTAGGTTCCAGATTGGATTCTTCTGAATTACAGGATTTTCCAGTCTCCTTTTTATTGCCCCCACTCTAGTATTTTTCTTTTTTCCTTCTCTAAGTCTGTTTTATTCTGATCTTTCTTAAAAAAAGATGTATTTATTTATTTTGCAGTCATTACCAAACAGTTGTATGCTGATAATTGAAATAATGTTATGTGGGGTCCAAGTATCCGCTGTCTTTGTGATTTTCATTTTTCTTAACATGGAAAATATTTTTCTTTTTTAATCTTTCTAGCTCTGTCCTTTCTTTTGGAGACTTAACTCTCTTTGTATACTTTTGCTGGCTTCTCTGATTCACTGACTTCTGCATGTGTGCAGGGAGGGTGTGTGTGTGTGTGTGTGTGTGTGTGTCTGTCTGTCTGTCTGTCTGTCTGTCTGTCTGTCTCAGCTAGCACATGGCACTGGTTGCTGGCCCTGCCTTTTCTGAATCTAATGAAATGATCATGTGGTTTTTTTTTTTTTTATTGGTAGATTACTGATTTTTTGTATATTGAACCATCCCTACATCTCTGGTATGAAGCCTACTTGATCATGGTAGATGGTCTTTTTAATGTGTTCTTAGATTGTGTTCGCAAGTATTTTATTTAATATTTTTGCATCTGTGTTTCTAAGGGAAGTCAGTCTGTAAATCTTTTTGGGTTGTTGAGTCTTTATGTGGTTTGAGTAGCAGGGTTAACTGTGGCCTCATAAATTCAATTGGGTAAAGTTACATCTGTTTCTATTTTGTGGAGTAAACTGGCCTTAACTTTCAAATAAGACTGGTAGAATTCTGCCCTGAAACTATCTGGTCCTTAGCTTTGTTGTGAGACTGTGTATGCACACAGAACATTCATGTAACTAAATAAATCTTTTTTAAAAAATGACTTGCTTCTATTTCACTAGAGGTTATGTCTACTTAAAAATTGTATATTTGATTATGATTTAACTTTGGTAAGTGGTACCTATTCAAGAAAGTTAGCCATTTCTTTTAGATTTTCCAATTTGGTGGAGTACAGGTTTTTAGTATATGTCCTTAATGATTCTCTGGATTTCTTTGGTGTCTGTTGTTATGCCTCTTTTTGTTTCTGAATTTGTTAATTTCGATATTCTTCCCCTTTTAGTTAATTTGGATAAGGCTTTGTCTTGATTTTTCTAAAAAACCAACTCTGTTTCATTGATTCTTTGTATTCTCTGTTTTTGTTGATTTCAGCTCTCAGTTTGATTATTTATTGCCATCTACTACTATTGGGTGTGCTTATTTCTTTTTGTTCTAGAATTTTCACATGTGATAAGTTGCTCATATTAGATCACTCCAATTTCTTTATGTAGACACTTAGTGCTATGAACTTGGCTCTTAGCAATGCCTTCATTGTGTCCCATAAGTTTGGATATGCTATGCTTTCATTTTCCTTGAATTCTATGAACTTTTTAATTTCTTTATTTCTGACTTGACCCATTTATTATTCAGTAGAGAGTTGTTCCGTTTCCATGGGTTTGTAAGCTTTTTATTATTTCTGTTGTTGATACTCAACTTTAATTCATGGTGGTCTGATAGGATGCCGGGAGTTATTTCAATTTTCTCATCTGTTGAGACTTGCTTTGTGACCATGTATGTGACCAATTTTGGAGAAAGTTCTGTGAGGTGCAGAGAAGAAGATACATTTTTGTGTGTTTGTTGGGATGAAATATTCTATAAATATCTGTTAGGTCTGTTTGTTTTATAACATCTGCTAGGTGCAGTATTTCTTTATTTAGTTTTCTTTTTGGGTGGTAAAATAGGATATAGAAGTGTCTCGCTGTAAGTGTGAAGTTCAATATGTGACATACGCTGTGGTAGTGTTTCTTTTATAAACTTGGGTGCCCTTGTGTTTGAGTCATAGATGTTAAGAATTGAAATGTTGTCTTGGTGGATTTTCCCTTTGAGTTGAGTGTGCATCCCTATCTCTTTTGAGTAGTCTTGGCTTGTTGGATTTTAAAATGGCTACACCAGCTTGCTTCTTAGGTCTGTTTGCTTGGAATATCTTTTTCTAGCCCTTTGCCCTGAGGTAATGTCTATCCTTGGTGTTGAGGTATATTTCTTAGGTGCAGCAGATGGTTGGATTCTGTTTTTCACGTCCTTTCTGTTAGCCTGTGTCTTTTTATGAGGGTATTGAGACCATTGATATTATGAGATGTCAATGGTCAATGACTGTTAGGTTCTGTTATTTTGTTGTTGTGGGTGGTAGTGGTGATGGTGTGTGTGTTTCCTTTTTGATTTTGTTGGTGTGAGACTATTTCCTGTCTTTTCATGGGTATAGTTAGCCACCTTAGGTTGGAGTTTTCCTTCTAGCTCTTCTGTAGGGCTGGATTTGTAGATAGATATTGTTTAAATTTGAATTTATCATGTAATATCCTATTTTCTCCATCTATGGTAATTGAAAGTTTTGCTGGGTAGAGTAGTAGTCTAGGTTGCCCTCTGTGGTCTGTCAGAATTTGCAGCCTGTCTGTCCAGGCCCTTCTGGCTCTTAGGAGTGTCCATTGAAAAGACAGGTGTAATTCTAATAGGTCTCTGCCTTTATATGTTACTGGGCCTTTTTTTCTTGCAGCTTTTAATATTCCATTTTGTTTACTTGTTTTGTACACTTAGTGTTTTACATGCTAAGGAAACTTTTTTTTTGTCCTATCTATTCAGTGTTCTGTGTGTTCTGTATATGCTTTTCTCGTACCTTTATGGCATTTCCTGCTATGATTTTGTTGAAACCATTTTCTGGATTTTTGATCTGAGTTTTCTTCTCCTTCCTCTATACCTGTTACTCTTAGGTTTGGTCTTTTTCTAGTGTCTCTTTTTCTGGAGTATTTTAGATTTGACATTTCTTTGATGTATCTATTTCTTCTATTGACTCTCCAGTGCCTGAGATCCCTGCTTCCATCTCTTGTATTCTATTGCTGAAGCGTGCCTCTGTAGTTCCTGTTTGAATTTCTAAATTTTTTATTTCCAGAATTCCCTCAGTTTGGGTTTTCTTTATTGATTCTGTTTCTAATTTCAGGTCTTGAACAGTTTATTTCCTTACGTTGCTTGTTTGTCTTTTTCTGGATTTCTTTAAGGGGTTTATTCATATCCTCTTTAAGGACGACCCCTGTTATATTCATAAAGGCTCTTTTAAGGACTTCTTCTTGTGCTTCAGCTATGTTGCACAACTCAGAGCGCCTACTGTGGTAGAATAGCTGGGCTCTAGTGTAGACACACTACCATGGCTGTGACTGCGTTTTTATGCTGGTGTCTTGGCATCTGGGCTTGGGATGATTATAAGTCTAGGTGCTGATTTCTGAGTTTATCTTCGATGGGCGGGTGTTTTGTTCCTTGGTTTCTGTTTCTTCTCTGGATTTTTGGAGAGTGTGATGATTGTGTGTTGCCTGTTTTCCTGGCCTGTTCACTTGGTGTGTTCGCAGGGAATGCCTGCTGGTGTGTCGGTAGCTGGGATACTGGAGTGAGTTGGAAGAGGAGGTAGGTCTTTGTGAAATGTTGGGGATGGGGTTAGAGAGGTAAGGGAGACCACTGCAGGTTTCCTGCTGCAGAGCTGGTGATGAAGCTTAGGGGACTGGATCTTAGGAGCCTCCAGTCTGCTTGTTGCCCTGGGAGGAGCAGCTTTTGGGTTAGCTGGGGTTGCTTGCTGGCGTTGGGGTTGAGGACAAAGCAACAGGTTGGGGGGAAGGTTAGGAGGGGGAAGTTCTATGGGGATCCGCATAGTGGCAGGCTGCAAGGAAGGTTGCAGCTGGTGTTCTGTTGTAGTGTTAGGGATGAGACTGGGCTTTGCATCTGGGGAAACAGAGAAAGGGGAAAGTCTGTTGGCAGCCTACCTGGTTTTCTAGCAGGAATGGCTTTATAGTTTAGCATGGGGTACTTGCTGGAGTTCGTGGCTGGGATACAATGATGAGTCAGGGGAGGAAGGTTAGAGGAGGGAAATGGTTGAAGAAATTGACAGGAAGTAGAGGAAGTGGCATTTAGCCTTTTCTGAGGAATTGTCACTAACTAGTATGTTTAGGGGCACTAGTCTCCATTGGAGAATTACTGCAACACTGATCTTGTCTTGCTCCTTTATTCTCAAGATTGCAACTGAGCTTTCAGAACCACTATTTCTATAACGTTCCGAGACCAACTCCCTCTCGACCACAGTATTAATTTGTACTTCATATCCTTCCTTTTCTAACCAGCAAGCAGATCCTGAAATTATAGACATTTCTGCACCACTAATCAGATAATTGTTCGAGCATCAAGCCTTTTGTTTTGATGTGTTTATTTCCAGAGCAGGAAATTGAGTAAACAAACAGATGTAGTGGCTAAATGTTTCCTAACAGTTGAACGACCAGAGTCCTGGTCAGGTAATTTGCTTAGCATCGGCAAAGGTGCATCTAACCTTCAAGGCTGTTTTTTCTTACCACTGTCTTGCTTTCCCTCTGCCCTACTCAGCGAGGGGTGAAGGACGTGGCCACATTCAGTTCTTCCTATAAGTTAAGATTGCATCCCAGGAATCTTAAGAGTTCCACCATGCAGCTCCCAATAAAGACCACTCTGGTATCAGTAATTACAACACCACTAGTTGAAGCTACAACACCAGTTTTAAGCTTTGTTGTCACCATCTCTATCGTGAAATTCATAGAGTAGGAATGTGCTTTGGGGTCCTATCCCTTCCTCCCCACAAGGTTTCACTGTGTAGCTCTGGCTATGCTGGAGACCAGGCTGGCCCCAAACTTAACAGAGATTCACCTGCCTTTGCCTAACAAGTACTTGGATTAAAGGTGTACACCACTGTGGCCTTCTATGCTTTGGGATTTTTAACCAGCCCTTGGAAGAAGTTGTTTTGGCAATTGTTGGAGACTGTCTTTATATTTTTCTAATTCTTCTAGGTTGGATGTAGATTTAAAAAACAACAACAACAACAACAACAACAAGAAGAAGACCTCCTTTATATTGACTCTCCAAAGAAGAGTCTCTTCAGAGTCTTTATTTTCTTTTTAAATTTGTTTGTATTGGTTTCCCTGCATATATATTTGTGTGAGGCTGTAGGATTGCCTAGAACTGCAGTTACAGACAGTTGGGAGCTGCTGTGTATGCTGGCAATTGACCCTGGGTTCTTTGAAAGGGAAGTCAGTGTGCTCTTATAATCACTGAGCCACGTCTCCAGCTCCAAAGCCTATCTTTTGGGTTTTGTTTTGCTCTGCTTTGTTTTTTGTTTTTATATTTTGGAGACAGGCTTCTCTATGTAGCCCTGGCTGTCCTGGAACTCACTCTGTAGATGAGGCTGGCCTCAAACTTACAGAGATCCACCTGCCTCTGGCTCCTGAGTCTGGGATTAAAGACATGTACCACCACCATGCCCAGCTTTAGTAGGATTCTCACACCTATTTGTTAGTATAAATTTTAGCAAACACCTGCTGGTTTTCAGGTAGTCATGTTGGCGATCAAGATTGTAGGGATTAGGTAACAGTCTCTTTTAGAGTATACAGTTTAGTACAGGGAGGCAGGTAGGTAAATATAGGCGTGCAGCAGATAACTGAAGCTGAGGTTTGAAGAAGATTTTTAGAATCTCAAGGATCCTGGGTTAAGATTAGAAACAAATTTGCATCAGGGCTATCAGTTACTTTAAAGGATTTGTACTTGGAAATTTTATTTGACCTCAGCTTTCCTCACCAGATTATATATACGAAGGCTTTCTTAATCTCATTCAGTACTAATATTGTGATATTTGGAGCCTTCTAGTAAATGGGACCAACCATGGTGCCATTTTTACTTAGAAAATTCCGCAAATGTGTAACTTTGTAATATATTACTTTACTAAAATTTCCTAGTGACCTATGTATGAGGAAGATCCTATACTATTTCCATTTTACAGATAAGAAAACTGGGCTGACAAGATGGCCTAATGGGTAAAGTCACTTGCTGCTAAGCCTGACCTGAATTCAATCCTTAGGTCCCACACAGTGGAAGGAGAGAACCAACCTCCTGCAAGTCGTCCTTTGAATTATTTATAGGCATGTGAGTCTCCTTCCCCATTCTAAAGAAATTGATTAACATGTAAGAAAAATAAGGCACAGAGTGGTTAAATCACCTACTCAGCATTATAAAACCCATACCTGAGAAAGCTCAGCTTTGAACCTAGGTTATTGCCTTAAAAAGCCCAAATGTGAGTGTGCTGGAGCATACCTATAGTTTGAGCTGCTTAGGAGGCTGAAGTTGTAGGATCATTTCAGCTCACAAGTTGAAGCCTAGGGAACACAGACCTGCCCCAAAAAGGAAAAATAAAAGTAAAACCCTCGCTCCTGCAAAGGACCATTGAGACAGACCTTGATCTAATTCTTACGCTCAAGAGTTGTAAAGCCAGGGCTAGAGAGATGGCTTCATGGAAAGAGAGTTTTAAAGGTGAGAAATGAAATATTTAACACACCACTTACCATGGTTTACCACTCTAAGTTAGCAGCATGAACCTGGGAGAGCAGAGCCTAAAAGTGAGGCAGACTAAAGTCTGACGCAGTAGTCAGCTTTATACTCTGAGGGTTAAGACGAGAAACCTGAGGAAAGTATATAATCACAAGGACAAAGCCACACATGGCAAAAACATACTTTTCCATAGAGGCATGTAAGTAAATAACTGTAGCCAGCTGTAATGAATAATCTAAAGTGAGCTCCTATCCAGTACACCTGGAAGAGGCACAAAAACACATTCCAAGAATAATTCATTTTTTGAGGAAACTGAGGTCACAGGAATCTTGTCTTCTTTTCTTGGAGTTTTCTCACAAGCACTCAGAATTCCCCTTGTACAACTCCATTCTTGGACTGTGTTTGGTAACCTTGTGATAAGCAATAATTATTTATATACAAAATAGCCTTTCCCAAAGCTTTGGCTTTTTGTAAAGATGCCTCCTCCTTTTCTTCCCCGTTTCTTTATTTCTTAAAAAGCAGGCATGAGGGATGTAGGTAGTCCCTGAGTACCTGCTGCGGACTCAGGCCTATCCTGAAAGGTAGTGGGGATGTGGAGATAAAATAGACAGTGCTTGCTGTTGTGTTGGAATGAAGTCAGGCTAGGAAGAGGCATCGTTTTGATAGTCTCCTCTGATGAACTGTCTAGCCGGCACCTCCGACCATGCCTCACACTGCAACCAACAAGGCTGGTGACACTTAGCCTCTGCTACCATCCTTGCTGTTATTAATGTAGAAATACCTTAAGGATTATATTATCCCCTCAAAAGAGACTTGTAATACACAATTGGTAAATTGTATTTTATTGTTACAACGCAGACAGGGCTAAAGAGAGAGTCCTTGGCTCGAGAACTGTGCTATAGAGGATTTGTGTCTCCCTAGGCCTCCTGCCTGGATACCTGATTTGTTTCCTAGATATCACATACTTTATGCTTTTGTACCTAAGCCGCCGCCACCTCCTCCCCTCCTCTTCTTCCTTCTTTTTCTTCACAGAATGAACAAGAAGTTGGAAGGAGATTTCTGAGGTCAAACAATGAACTGAGTGTTTTCTAAGATTAAAGGCTATGTATGCCAAGGCAATGAGGGCTCATTGAGTATTAATGTATGAGGAACATTCTTAGAGCATTCTACCTTTAGCAGTGTGTTAGGTGATATGGAAAATACTAGAAAAGTTCTGTGCTACTTGGTGAGGGAAGACTAACATGAGAGAAAGAGGAGTCAGAATGAGACAGGATACTCTGCCCAGGGTGAATTGGTGAGTTAGACTCTCAAGAGCACTTCTTACAGAACACTTTGGTTTATCACACAGGAATACATATTAGCTCTCAGACTCTTTGGCAACCACAAGGTCCTCCTCATGTACTGTCATCTAGTTTCTCTGGTGTCATCTCCTGCAGCATGAATCCTTATACATCTCAGATTTTCTGTATATTATTTTTTTCAAGCTACAGAGGTTAACTTTCTGTAACTTTGTTTTTGCTGTTTCTACTTTCCTTAGATGTGGACTGGTTTCATTTTGTCCATCTCAGCAAGATTAGAATGTCTTGATTCCGCTAAGGGCCCACATGGGTATCAGATACACTGGAACTGGAGAGGTAGCCGTTGTGGCGCTGTCTGATGTGGGTGCTGGGAATCAAACCTGCGCCATCTCTTCTGCTCCGATAAATGCTTTCTTGATAATTCAGCAAAGAAATACTTTTGTTGTTCCTTTGCTTAAGAAGGAGCTATAATTATTTCCTCCTAGCATTCAAAACCCTGTGAAGAAAAAACTAGTAAACAAAGTCAAAAGACTTCATCTTCCTAACAACAACGACGACGACGACGAGGAGGAGGAGGAGAATTTGTTTCCCTACTAACTCATACTTCATACACGAGCACAGTAATATACACGATCCCATTTGCCATGAGAGTGACAGTCATTTAAAATAGCACTGTAAATTGGTACAGCCATTTGGGAAAGCAGTTGGGCAGTAAACCTCAAGAGCTGTGAAAATGTTCATACACATAGCTAATAATTCTTCTGGGGATATTTTTCAAGAAAATATCAGTATACGGAATACCCTTCCCTCAGATGATATCAATTATAAATGAGACATTGGAAAAAGCCGCAATGACCACCAATCTAGACTATTATAAATCCATTTAGTTATTAAAGCAGTAGTTGTACAGAATGATGCTTACTGAAAACTGTGAATGAACCAGGTTACTATTATATGTACATGTCTGATATTGTTAATGGGGGGGGGGAGTTATGTTGAGCATGATTGTGTATGCCTGTGATTTTAGCATTCAAGAGAGCCAGGCAGAAAATTGAGTTTAGTGCCATCTTAAGTGAAAACACAAGGCACATCTCAAGAAATACCAAATTAAGCCATGCCGTGCTGGCACAAGTCTTTAATCCCAGCACTTGGGAGGCAGAGGCAGGTGGATCTCTGTGAATTTGAGGCCATCCTGGTCTACAGAGTGAGTTCCAGGACAGCCAAGGGCACACAGAGAAACCCTGTCTCTAAAAGAAAGAAAGAAAAAAAGAGACGAGGGCTGGAGAGATGGTTCAGTGGTTGAATGCTTACTGCTCTTTGAGTTTCTAAGCACTGACATTGATTGGCTCATGGCTGCCAGGATCAACAGCTTAAGGGGATTCAACAACTTCTTTTAGCCTTTGAGAGTACGTGTGTTCACATGTGCTTATGCACCTTTCCCTGACTCCCTTACACATAATTAAAAAATAAGATGTATCTTTAAAATGTATGAATCACTAATGTTTTAGAGGCAAATCAGCAGGTGGATGGGCTTAAAGGGCTCAGTGTGTGGTGAGAATGTACATACCATATAGAGATATGGAGGCCTACGGCATGTCCAAAGGGGCATGGCTAGTAAGTGTTCTGGGATTTAAACCCTGGTGCAAGCCCATGTCCATTCTTTTATTGTTGAGATCCCCTTTTTAGTTGCAGGGAACTTTTTTGGGGGGAGATGTTGAAGAAAGAACCCAGGACTTTCACTTTTATTTATTCTTAAATCAGATATTACAGCATAAAGATTTGATTGGTACCGTCTCTTTTTTTAATGGAGCCAGAAAAGTGTGATCCCAAGACAATCACAGAGGGTTAAGGACCACAGACAGCACAGCTGCTTCTAGCCTCATCACTTTAGAAGTCCGTGACAGTGCCATGCTGTTATGTTCATGGAGCTAGCTAGTTTTGCTCATGTTGTAGTGGCTCGTTGGTTAGCCTCTATTTGATGTTCATAACAGCAGGAGCTCTTCAACCTAAGTATGAAAGAATACACTGTCATGCACAAATCTTGGTCGTTGCTCCAGTTGTTTGGTCAGGATGGTAGCCTCAAACAAAGGACAATATCATTCCTGAAAGGAAAAGGTTTTCTGAGCCATATAGTGCTGCACTCTTAAAGATTTATTTATTGATTGATTGATTGATTGATTGATTGTATTCTGCCCACATGCTGGAAAAGGGCACCAGATCTCATTATAGATGGTGGTGAGCCACCATGTAGTTGCTGGGAATTGAACTCAGGACCTTTGGCAGAACAGGCAGTGCTCTTAACCTCTGAGCCATCTTTCCAGCCCCCCAGTGCTGCATTCTTAAACCTCATGTAGATTAATTCAAGAAAAGGAGGTTTTGACCTTTATTTTGGTGTTAGGTGTCCAGTCCTTGAGATCCAGTTCATAACTGAGTTGTTCATAGTGTTACATAAAGCAACTAATTTTGTCTTTGTACTATTGTCTACTCATGTGTGAAGTAAATGGCTTATAATTGCTTAAGATTGTTACCTTAGTGAAGGTCTTCATAGCTTTATTAAGGATTTAGACTTGATTCTGGAAAGTTGGAAAGCTCTGAAAAGATTTCAAAAAGATCTGCACATAAGCAGATACTTAATATTTGTGGAGTCCATGTCACACAAGGGACAAAAGGATGTGGGCATGGCAGCTCATAGCTGTAATCCCAGCCCTTAGCAGGCTAAAACAGGGTTGTCACAAATTCTAGGCCATCCTGGTCCACAGAGTGAGACTTTTAAATCTGTTCCACGGGATGGGTCCCTAGGTGCGCCCTGGTCCGGCCTGTTCACTGATCCTTTTCCGATCCACCTGCGCTCAAGCTCGGTCTGAACCTGCTGCCCCTCTCGTCCTCTCCGCCTGCCTGTCTCTCACGTGCACTGGCCACTCACATCGAGGGTCGATTAGAAACACAATAGTCCGCTTCCTGAATTCCAGGCCCGGGATGGCTCCACCTGGTCTATCTCAAGGTTAATCTCAGGGAGTATCCGTGGTGTGTCCAAGGGCAAAGCCCGCCAAGACTGCTTTCACCTGTGACAAAGCTTACAAACCTTCCCACAGAAGGTACCAATGACCGGCTAGTTTAGTGAAACAGTGAATTCATTCGGGTTAACTTACCACAGTGTAGGTAGATGAGGGGTTACTTACAGGAATATGAGCAGCTTAGAAGGCAGCAGCATCATGGGTAAGTCTCCTCCTGCATAGGTGATGATTCTGAAGCTCTTTTATGATTTGTAGGTAGCTCAGTGAGGCAGAATTCTCTTCCTGGCAATCATTACTGTTTATATAACTTTGGACCCAGGCCTTGTGAATCTTGGAGGTTTTAGGATCTTTCTGAACCTTGTGAATTTCCTTTATTTCATGACTTCCCCCTCTCTGGGAGAGAATGTTTCAGTTTGGAGGAAATAGCTGTACAACAGAGAGCGCTGGAGAGATGGCTCAGTGTTGATTGGTCTTAGGGAAGATCTGAGCTCAGTTCCTGGCACCTGTGTTGGTGTGTGTTCATACCCTACCTGTACCTCCCAGCTCAAAGGGGTCTGACGCCCTCTTGAAGCATTTGCAGGCAGTTCACTCACATACCCAGATGTATACTATTTATTAGAAATCTTTTAAAAAGAAAAGCAAACTTTTGTTGTAACAAACTAATGAAATAAAATGACTGGCGTTATTCTCAGTAGTCATCTTTGTGCAAAACGTTTGACACTGTGAGATAATTCTCAGGGACTCGGTTTTCTTAGACTAATATCCAAGTTAACTCAACTAAAAAAGATTTTTGGCTTGCAGATTAGCAGCTCTAGCCCATGCTCCGTTGTCCTTTTGTTTTGTGCCCATGGCAAGAGTGCACAATGAACCATAATTGCCGACAGGATCATCCAGGAAGCAAAAGATGTCCCTCTAGATCCCAGCTCTCAAAAGTTCAGTCACCTCCCTGTGACACCATGTCAGGACCAAGCCTTCAGCGCATGGGTCTTTGGTGGACATTCACCATCCAAACGATAGCAGAGTCCTAAATCATGTTGGACTGAGCACCCATGTCTCCATCTGAGTGTAGGAAATAAAAAACAAAACCATAGCCAGTGTTTTTTTTTTTGTTTGTTTTTTTTAAAGGTCAATGCAAATCGTATAAAGGAAAACACCCAACTGGGGCTGGCTTACAGTTTCAGAGCTTTAGTTCATTATTGTCATGGAAGGAGAAACATGGCAGTGTGTAAGCAGTCATGAGGCTGGAAGAGGAGATGAGAATTCTACATCCTGATAGGGAGCAGGAAGTGAACTGGCTGAGAGACCTCAAAGTCTGCCCCGCAGTGACATAGTTCCTTCAGCAAGGCCACACCTACTCCAACACAGCTACATTTCCCAACAGTGCCTCTCCCTGGGGACCAAGCATTCACACCCACGAGTCTGTGGAGACCATTGCTATTCACGCCACCACATTGTGCAAGCACAAGGATATTGAATGTGGGTCTCCTCTGTCCACCTACAAGCCAACTGTGCCTTCTATGTTCGTAACCCCAAAGCGTGAGCAGGGGCCAGAGATAGGCAGATCCTGAAATCATTCTAGCAAGTTGTGAGCTTCAGATTCAGTCTCAAAACAGATAAGGTGGCAAACAATAGAGACCTGACACCTCTAAACGTGCACACTTGAGTGAACACACACACACACACGAGTAAATAAAAAAAGAAGTTAGGACATGGCGTTTCAATCCTATTATCTTATTCTTTTGGTGTACAGAGAGCCAGAGACATCATTCTTCTGTGATATGTCCTCTTTTCTGTCTTCTGGCACTAGAAGGTTGCTCTAGTCCTTGTTAAGCCTAAATCATCTTCTCTTATTCATGGCCTACAGAGTAGATAACCAAGATAAATTACTTTTAGAAGAACATATCCGTGGCCTGCCTTCCCTCTTCACTCTTAGAAAAGGATGGTGGTAGTGACAGTTTTTATAAAGTAGTCTTGACACCAAAGTCTAAAAAATTTCAAGCTAACTGACTTGAAAGAAATGAGGTTTTTTTTCTTCGTTTTCATAGAGTTTGATAGGGCAGAGCCTGGATTCATTCTTTAAATTGTAGCCCATCTGTTGTTGCTAGTTTACTCTTAAGTATGAAAATTGAGAGTCAATACTTAGAAACTGGTTGCTTAACATTTTCTTCTATCAGTGATTATTAGAATTTTAAAAAACAAAACAACATCCTTCGTGAGAAGTTTGAGAAATATTGGCTTCCTTGGTTTGTGTAACACATTAGGAAAAAAAGCTTCAGTCTTCTTGTTCATTAAATTATCAATACCTTTCTCAAAAGAGTTGCTGTATAGATGATTTGTTGGTAAATATTTGGGATACTTAATATATGTGCCCACTAATACCTTGCATGCACATTACTTGATCCTCACCACCACTCTGAAGCACGTCTTCCTTTCACCCTCATTTTTCTGAGACCTTGGATAGTTTAAAGGGCAGTAAGCAATTAGGGATATAGATGGAACTATGCCCCCCCCCCTTTTTTACCACGCCCCCACCCCTGGTAGAGTGTGCACAGGAACACTCCTTTGTACTTTTTTCGTGCCACCAGAGGTAGAGTTCTAATTCTATCACTGACCTAATTTAATTTTGACCGTAAGCAAGTAACTTTGTCTGGATCTTACTTTTCTTATTTCCATGATTGAAGGAATCTTACATTCCTTAGCTTCTAGCATGACAGGGCTTGGCATATAATGGGTGTTAGATACTGTAGCCACTGCTTATAGTAGAGACTCTCTAAAGGTCCTTTTAGTCTCTGTTTAATTTTAACGTCCCACATACTTTATCTTCTGACTTTCCTATGGAGGATTACGTTTTATAACATTCACCCAATTATTTATATATATATATGATCTCAATTCCTCATGTCTGTTTATCTTAGGCAGCCTCTAAGCTGACTACTTTTGAGATAACCAACATAGTTCTGTGAAATGTATCTAAACCATTAGGGTTAATATAAGGTAAGGGTGGAAGGGGCTGGCTCAAAACTCAGGAAAAGTGCTTTTGTCCACTCTTACTCAATGAGGCTTGGGCCTAGAGTAGCCCTGCCAGGCCTGAGTAATGGCTGCAGCCTGGAGCAAGGTTTTCCATGAGCTGTACCGGCGTCTCCAGTAATTGGAACATGGCACCTTCCAGCTTATAATGGATAGCAGAACGAGAGGGGCATTTGTCACTGCCTGACTTCTCTGCAGGAGAAAGGCTCGTAAGTCACAAACCTTTTGACTTTTAAACTTCATTTACAGCAAAGAATAGCTATAATCAAGCAACAGCAAGCAGTGACTAATCTTGCCACATTATCACTGTGAGGAGCCAGCCTCGGGAGGCATGAAAAGTGAGAGAGGGCCATCTTGGCAGTTCCACAGCAAGTGCTGATTGGCTCCATGTGAATTTGTGCCTCAAGGATCAGAAACTGACCAACCATAGAGGCTGTGGTTGAAAGATCTAACTTCAGTCTCATATTTTATTTATTCCAGCTCTGGCTTGAATAGGACTAAGTACTAATTTGTCTTTGGTTACGTTTAACATACACCATCATCTGCCTCACACCAAGAGGCTTTTGTGGTCTAAAACCTAGTGTTCTTATGTGTCCCAGAGAATGACCTTGAAGGCCATATTTTTTGTTTTGAACATGTGAGCTGAGATCCGGGCATGGTGGTGCACGCCTTTAATCCCAGCACTCAGGAGGCAGAGGCAGAGGTAGGCGGATCGCTGTGAGTTCAAAGCCAGGCTGGTTTACAAAGTGAGCCCAGGACAGCCAAGGCTACATAGAGAAACTCTGTCTCGAAAAAACCAAAAAGAGAAAAGACAAGCCGGGCAGTGGTGGCACATGCCTGTAATCCCAGCACTTGGGAGACAGAGGCACGCTGTGAGTTCAAGGCCAACCTGGTCTATAAAGCGAGTCCAGGACAGTCAAGGCTACACAAAGAAAGCCTGCCTCGAAAAACCAAAACCCAAAACCAAAACAAACAAAAAAAAAGCAATCCAAAGTAAAAGATTAAAGCACATTGTATATATAGTAGATGGTATATAACCAAGTAAAACATCATATCCGGTTCTCAACAAAACATCCAGCAGAAAATGACTAGTGGAGCTTTTTTAAGTCTGTGTGTATATTTATAGAAAAAGGTTCCTTTTTGGTAAGTCCTTCTCCCACATTCTTCTCCTGCCTCTGAATCCTCACACTGCTTGGTTTAGGCTACTTGTGGGGCAGTGGACTTAGACCAAGGCACATCTGCTTTCTGACCATGTGGATATCCCCTGTCTGACTGAGTCTAGCCCCAATCTAATTACTAGATGAATAAACACAGTTTGTTTGTTACTACTTGGTGCATGATTAGCTTAGAATTTGGATTTTTAGTTAGAATTAGATGGATAGGTAGGTTTGTGGGTGATTTCTCTTAGTATCTTATGTCAGTTTTGGAGATTATTAAAGTAGTTACCTACTCACTATTGGTTACATTTCCATCTAAAGCCACAGTCAGAAGGGGAATTTGTGTATAAGGTACAGGAGAGGTGAGATATACACCCTGACCCGTGCTGTGGAGAGATGACCGAGGCCCAGCTCGGCCTCCCTTCAGGGCCTACTACTACACTGACAACAGTGAAATAGTACAGAGCTAGGACTTTGTGCCAAAATGGGTAAGGGTGGCACAGGCAAAGCCTGGAACCTTTCCTTCTTCTGTGATGGTTTAACAGGCATGGAGAGAAGACGCTGTAAGTACTTGGTACTAAGGCGGGGGATACCAGCATTAGCATACACTTCCTGCTCGACTCCTACTCTCAGGTTAAATGCACTGCACTGGAAGATGGCACAGGTAGAGACAGTCAGAACGGGACTGTGAGGCACCTGGAATGGATTGATCTGTTTTCATAGGGCACTGGGGTTATCGAGGTGTTGGTTTGTCACTATGACAGAATGCATGAATAAATCAGGTAAGGTAAGAGGATTTGTTTTGACATAGTTTCTGAGGTTTCAACCCATGTTTGTTTTTTGTTTCTGGGCATATGTTAAAGCAGAGTGTCATGAGAGAGGGCATGATAAAGCAGGATCATCTTAAGGCGCTGCCTCCCTACAGCCTGTTGAGCCATGAGCTCGCCAGTGGGTTAATCCTTGATAGACTGACTAACATCCTCACAGTCGAGTCATTAAAAATAGTGCTTCTAGCTGGGGAGTAAGACTTCATTCAGCACATGAACCCTTGGGGCTGTTGTATCTAAACCATAATTTCATTCATTCAGTCATTTATACTCATTGACTTACTCAGTCACTCACTTTCTCCTCTTCCTCCCTGCCTTGCATTTTCCTTCCTTCCTTCCTTCCTTCCTTCCTTCCTTCCTTCCTTCCTTCCTTCCTTCCTTCCTTCCTTCCCCTCTTTTTGTTTTGTTGTTGTTTTTCCAAAACAGAGATTCTCTGTGTATCCCTGGCTGTTCTAGAACTCACTCTGTAGACCAAGCTGGCCTCTGCATCTGCCTTCTGAGTTCTGGGATTAAAGGCGTGTGCTGCCACCACCACCAAGCAACATTCTGTTTCTTAATACCTACCAGCACCTGATACTAGACTGGCTAGTATTTATTTTTATTGTTTGTTTGTTTATTTGTTTAGTTAGTTAGCTAGTTATTTTGAGGCAGAATCTCACTATAGCCCTAAGTGTCCTGGAACTCACTGTATAGACTAGGTATCCTGGTTAGGATTCTCTAAAGGGACAGAATTTATAGAAAGAATCTCTATATAGAACGGATATTTATTAGAGTGGCTTACAGGCTGTTGTCCAGCTAACACAACAATGGCTGCCTGCAAACTGAAGTTGTAATAACCCAGTAGTTGTTCAGTCCACGATGCTGGATGTCTCAGCTGGTCCTAAGTATACCTGGGAATCCTCAAGAAGTAGGCGTTAGTGTCAGTGAGAATGGACTTGGTAGCAGAAGTAACAACAGCAGAGAGAGAGTGAGCTTCCTTTCATGTCCTTTATATCCGCTTCCAGCAGAAGGTGTGACCCAGATGAAAGGTGGGTCTCCCCACTTCAAAAGATCTGGAATAAAGGATTAAAGGGTATTTTCCCACCTCAGAAATTCAGATTACCACTTGGGAGGCAGAGGCAGGCAGATCTTTGTGAGTTCAAGGACAGCCAAGGCTACACAGAAAAACCTTGTCTTGGGAGAAAAATAAAAAAGAAAAGAAAAGAAAAGAAAGAAAAATTCAGATTAGAAGTGGATCTTCCCACTCCCTCACAGGAATGCCCAGCTGCTTTGGTTTTAGTTAAATCTAGATAGAGTCAAGTTGACAACCAAGAACAGCCACTACACTAGGCTTGCCTTGAACTCACAGAGATTTGCCTGCTGCCTCAATAGAGTGCTGACACTAAAGGTACGTATCACCATGCTTCATCTAGTAATTTTACATGAAATTTAAACATTTTATATGCATATAAAAGCTGGGTATGGTGGCATACACCTTTAATCACAGCACTCAGGAAGCAAGGGCTGGCAGATCTCTGTGACTTTGAGGCTAGCCTGGTCTACAAAGCCAGCCCAGGACAACCAGTGTTACACAGAGAAACCCTGTCTCGAAAAACTGGAGGGGGGGAGATATATTTATTTATATACAATTTATTTTTATTTTACATTTATTGGTATTTTATCTGCATGCCTCTCTGTCTGAGGGTGCTTGAAGGCCTGAACTGGAGTTACAGACAGGTGTGAACAGCCATGTGAGTGCTGGGAATTGAACCCTAGGAGAGTAGCCATTGTTCTTAACCACTCTCTCCTCAGCCCCTTGACTTAAATTTCTTTTAAAAAATACATTTGTTTGTTTGTTTGTGTGATCTGTGGGTGGGTGCACATGTGGGGGTCAGAGGATAGCATGCACAAAGCGGTTCTTCTCCTCTGCTGTGCATTTCCTATGGAGCTAACATACTCAGGTCTTCAGGCTGGTGGCAAGTGCTTTTGCTGGCTGGGCATTTCACTGGACCCCCTGGCTACTATCTCTGCTCATAGGAGGATAGCTTAATTCTGTTTGGCTGTTGAGGATTTTGAGGCCTAGTAAGTATGAGAGACATGGCCAAGATCATACATTGACAGAACTAGTTTTGGAACTCTACCCTACCTGACTTCAGAGTTGGTGCTGTTTTTGCTAGTTTGTCTTAGATTTGAGGAAAAACAAAACTATGTTATTCCCAGAAAGAAGGGTATTTTATTTTTTTAACTTTTATTTTTTGAGACAGGATCTCACTATGTAGCCCTGGTTGGCTTGGAACTCACTGTGTAGACCAGGCTAGCAGAGATACACCTGCTTCTGCCTCCCAAATGTCGGGTGAGCTTCTTGACAAACAAGTTGAACACTCTATTTTTCATAGCGAGATCAGCACAGGGACCACTCACAAATGGTTGTTGAATGTGAGGTATAGAAATTGGGCAGTATCTGGGCGGTGGTGGCGCATGCACACCTTTAATCCCAGCACTCAGGAGGAGGCAAAGGCAGGTGTATCTCTGAATTTGAGGCCAGCCTGCTCTACAAAGGGAGTCCAGGACAGCCAGGGCTATTACACAGAGGACTCTGTTCTCACGCCCCCCCCCCCCCCACACACACACAAAAGGAAATTGGGCAGTAAGAGAAACAGGTATAATCCATATTTTTTTTTTTTTTTTTTTTTTTTTTTTTTGGTTTTTCGAGACAGGGTTTCTCTATGTAGCCTTGGCCATCCTGGACTCACTTTGTAGACCAGGCTGGCCTCGAACTCACAGCGATCCGCCTGCCTCTGCCTCCCGAGTGCTGGGATTAAAGGCATGCGCCACCACGCCCGGCTAATCCATATTTTTTTTTTTTAATAGTTTGTCACAGATACAGTAGCACATTCACATTGATTAGCCTATTTGACCACTACACAGATGTAAAAAGATAATCAGGGAGATGGTTTCTGTTTTCAGAATAAGGGTATTATTGTTTGTAGAAATCACATGGGTTGTTCTAGGTCACATGAATCCAAGCCAAGGAGCCTTATGGGTCTGTAGCCAGTTAAGCTTATACTTCTGTGTTTGGCTAGCTGAGAGCTGAGGTTTCTCTTGGAAGTGGAAATTGTCAGTAGTGCTTGGGAAATTAGGCCTGTCTGGCCAGTAATGATCATTTGGGCAGTGTTAATGAGTGGGGGCCTGATGAGTTTAATGAGATTAATAGATGTTCTGTCATCCATGACTGCCTGATAATCAAGATCTCTGGGCTAAAGAGTCCTTGGACACTGATCCGTCTCATTGCTTGACTTTCTCCAGAGATGGTCCCATATAACCAACAACTGTTTACTACTTGCAATCCTAGGATTTTCTAAGGGCAAAGGGAAGAGAATAAAAATCCCAACAGAAATAACCCAACAGGACTAGCTAAAACTGGCTAAGCAGCATTGGCTCAAAAAGACTAAGAGTAGCAGCTCCTCCTTGGAGATGAATGTTTCCAAAGAACAGGTCAGTCCTGGGCAGGCTTAAAGACCAGACTTAACGTGTGACGCGGGGTGGGAAGCCTAACAAGGGAGCTGTGGCAGAGTGAGAGTCAGGTTAGAGCAGATGTGCTAGAGTATAGAATGCCAAGCCCTTTCACTAGCTGTCATACAACTTTGACAAATCTTAAAGCAGAAAACCCTTAAAAAAAATCTTTAAAAACAAAACAGAATATTATTTTAGTCCTTTCATGATTCTATGACAAAAATCAGTATTTTATAAACAAATTTATTTCTTCAAGTTCTAGAGTCTGAGAAGTATAAAATTAAGGTATCTGTGTGGTGTTCCTGTGGTTCCAGGACAAGCTGCCTTTTTATTTTATCCTACTGTTGTGGAAAGGGCAGGTTGTTCTCTGGAGCCTGTTTATATTAAAAAGGCACTAAAGCTCATTTATGTAGAGTTAGCTCTTATGACATAATCACCTTCTAAAGACTCCATTGCCTTCTGTCCTTAGATAACCCTGGTTCTATCTGAGTGGAGGAAAGTTGCTGTCAGCGATACAGATAACCATTGCTGGGGAAGTGCACGCTTGGCTCAGATGCTCTTGCTTACCAGGCAGCTAGGGATGGGCAGAAGGCCTGTTGATCACTGTCATACTAGGAATTAGATTTCAACATAGAGTTTGAGGGAAGAATGAGTGTGTAAGTGCAGAGCCACATATGTCCATCCACTAAGGTGCTGTGCAGACGGGGGAGGGACAGGGAGAGTGTGTGGGTTTGACTCAGATGAACACTCTTGCCTAGAACTATTTTGGTTTTGTTTTTCAAGACAGGGTTTCTCTGTGTAGCCCTGACTGTCCTGGACTCACTTTTGTAGACCAGGCTGGCCTCAAACTCACAGAGATCTGCCTGCCTCTGCCTCCTGAGTGCTGGGATTACAGGTGTGCGCCACTGTGCCTGGTTGCCTAGAAACTATTACTTGAGGAATTTCTGCACACCCACAGTCTAGCCCCCTGTAGATGCTGTTTATTTTCAGACAGACCTGAATTCTAGTTCTGGCTTTTCCTTATTAATTAACTGCTTACTTTGTCTCATCTTTCTCTTTAAAACATATCCTCATGGGCCATTGTGAAGAGGAAATGAGATATGTGAGGCCCTGGCTTTCAGAATCAGGCTTTTTTTACTGCAGTGGATTTGGGCAAGTTTCTCAGGTACCCAAAATTTGGGAGTTGGGGGTACCTTTTAGGGCTTTTGTACCTTTGCGAAGCTCTGGGTTGTGTTTGTGTTTGTCTCCTAAAACATAGCTTCTGTCTGAAATGTTTGAACTTGGGAAAATGGTTTGCTTTCGCCAACTTTCTGTTCTAACTTGAGGAAGCTGGCTCATCCCTTTGAGTTGTAATTGCATTTCAAAGCCTTTGTCCCTGGCGAGGTTTAATTAGTTTTAAGGCTCCAGTGTTTTTTGTTTATCCAGCAAGTGAACGTGCAGACATTGGCCCAGGAGGCAGCCCCTCTGGTTCCCCTCAGCACAGCAGTGTTTGTGACATGTGGTCTTTGTTTTCTGCTTGCTTCATGCTTTCCTGGATGTCCATCTCACCTGAAAGAGAAGTAGTATACAAAACCCTGGTCTTGTGGGTTAGGACAGCTCGTGCCGATTATGATCTTAGCACTTGGGAAGTGGGTTAGGGAGATGAATTTAAGGCTGCTTTGGGTTTATGAAGCTGTCTTTAAAGAGTGGGGTGAGGAGGGGAGTGAAAGGGGGAGAGAGAGGATATCGAAGCACAGCAAACAAGAACAACAACAAAACACACACAAACAAAACCCTAGCATTTAGAGCCAGAGGACACCCAAACTCTTGGGTGATGATCTTCCTGTGCTGTTTGAGCCATGCATCGTAGCCAGGCTTTGCTCCATTCTTTGCCTCGGCAAGGACATATCCGCAAAGTTCCTGCTAATGGGACATTACAGATACCTCTTCATGACACAAGTGATTGGTATATTATTCTGTCTCCCCGGTCCCACCATTCACGTCTCCTTAGTTTATTGTTAGCATAAAACCTTTGTAGCTGCCAGGACCTTGCTCTCAGTTATACAGTTTATAAGCAAGGTTTGGCTGGCAGTGGGGGAATAGGTTATCAAGTTAGGTAGTTTTTGCTGAAAAGGATAATGATATTTTAGAGTCTCCAGTCTGAGCTACATGGAAACCTTGAAAAATCCAGAAAGAGACAGAGGAGGCTTAGGACTTTAAGGTCATTTTTGGCTATATAGCAAGTTCAAGGCCAGCCTCAGCTACATGCTATTTTTGTCTTTAAATGGGAGAGCGGGATAAAGGGGGAAAACATAAAATAAGGGTGGTTATCAAGGAGGGGGGTAGGTTTGTGAAGGTAGTCATTTGGACCAGACTAGAACAGTGGGCCTGGAAGGTAGGCAGTGTGGTATACACCTCTGTGGTACCATTCAGGTGTTCTAGAACTCTCTAGACATGTGTCCTCTTGGTCTTAGAGAATCTACAGAATAACATACAGCCTTCATGGCAAAGCATCATTCAAGACTTAAAAATCAACTTGGAGGGAATAGATTGGGAGTTTGGGGTTTGGGTGCCAGCACATGGTCCACATAACAGCCACATGCATAGACCTTCTACGTCATCTCTCAAGGCAAGAACAGGGTAATATGGTTGACTCTCGATATCTAAGGCTGTGCATCAGTCTGCTCACTACTCATCTAAGATGGCCCTGCTAGTGGTGGTGTTAGTAAAATGGACACACACATACAGTTATACTAATTTGTGGTCTTTAAAGACTCCATGGTTTGAATGGTTCTTTTATCTGTGTCTCAAAGCTCAGGTAAGGAAAGATTGGCAGAGCCAAACCCGAAAAACTGTTGTGCAGCAAACCAGCGAATGCTTCCTATGCAGTTGTGTCAGAGGCTCCTAACAATCTGAGGGAATCCATAACTAGCCTGTCCCTATCAGATAAATTGCAGAGCCAGCAGCCTTTATATCTGAACTGTCATATCTCTCTCTTTCTCAGCCCACACCCTAGGCTGGTTAGCTCCCTCCTACCAATAAAGTGGCAGTTCTCTGGCCAAAACTTTATAGTTTTGAGCAGCATCGGTCATCTGATATCACATAGGTACCTTATAAAGATACTTTATATTTCTGAATGGACAAGGAATTAACCTTTGAATGACTCACCATCCAGGTAGGATTGTTGTAACTGAAAAATGAGGAGCTCTAAGCATTTCCTGTTGCTTATGAAGAGTCCATTGGGTGTGTCCATGGGTACTCGTGTGTGTGTGTGTGTGTGTGTGTGTGTGTGTGTGTGTGTGTGTGTGTGTGTGTGTGTGTGTGTCCGTGTCTTTAACTGCTTTATAAATATTGGTGTTTAGGGTGTAAAAGTAAAGTTAGAAACAAGAGCCTCTCTATCCCAAGGGGCTCACACCAGACTCTTCATTAGTAGCAACAAGATAAGCTCTGAGCCCCTTGCTCTGAAGTATACATACTGACTCCTGTCAATCCATTGAGTTTATTGCAAACTTGGGTCTGGGAGCAGTTTCTTTCCCTAATTATATGCCATAGTCCAGCCTGTGGTTTATTTGTAAACAGTGCCACCAGCTGGTCAGAACCAGCCAACGTCAAGGCAGGGAGTCTGAGGACTAGCATACAGAGGAGCTGTTAAAGTGGGAACTCTTACCTGTCAACACAAAAAGGTAATAGAGTTCTTTGCTTGCATTTTTACCTAATTCTATAAAAATAAGCCCCTATGCCCCTCCCTCATATTAGGTATCAAAAACAGGCAGGCTGATGAAGATTTTTAATACACTTTGCTTGGAGGCTGTTTAGTGCCTTCCCTTCTGACACTGCCCTAAGAGTAAACAGAATACAGGGCCAGGACATGCAAATGCCAAGACCAAACTGCAAACCTCTCCTGCTGGCATTAACACCCTTGTCCCTTTCTCTTGGGCCTTATGCCAGGGTGCAACCACTATGTGGAGGAGCCCTGTGGGGTAAAATAGATTCATTGCCAGAGTGTAGAGAATGAGGAATAGTTGCAAGGTAGGTAGGTCAGTGAACCTGAGTTTGATCATCAGATTTTGTTTTGTTTTTGTTTTTTTAAAGGCAAGGCCTTTCTGTCTGGCCTGAAACTATGTAGACCTCACATGCCTCCTGAGTTCTGGGATCAAAAGCAGGCTTCATTGTGGCCAACAGGACATACATTTGAAAAAGTTAGGTATAAGGGTATAAGGCATGCACTATAATCCCAGTGCTGGAGGAGGCAGTTAGGCTTGCTAGCCAACCAGGTTGACCTATTCAGGGAAGTTAAAGACAGTGAAAAATAGTCTTACAAGAAAACAACAAACTACTAAACTACTAAAAACTGTTCTCATGCAAATGTTACTGTAACTATTTAATTGGCTTTACCTCTAGGAAGCAGAGTGATGAAGTTGACAGAAGTGGACTTTAACGTGTTTAAATGCCTCTTATTAGAAAGCTAATAATCTTACCAGAAAAAAAATTTTTTTTTTTTTTAAAAATCAGAGTCTCAGCTTCTGGTAAACAATATTCAACCGTGAGTTCTTAGTTTCATTCAGTATTGTATGCTACCCCTAGCCTGCAGCGGGTACCTGGTAAGGCCTATGTAAGCAAACCTCTCGCAGAGTGGCTGCCACAGTAAAGACCTTTCTGGCTTATGTTAGTAAAGATGAGACACATCTATATCAGACTGAGCAATTTTCATAATAGGGGACGACTCTCTAGCAAGCATCTCTTGAAATTACCATGTGTCCTTTTTGCTATGATTCTATATAGAAAGAACAAAAAGAAAAGCTGTAGAGAGTTATTAAATTTGGTTTTTTAGGTGGGATAACACTGAAATAAGTATATTAAAAGTTGTTAAAAAGACTTGGAGTCAAGCAGACTGTTGCCTCCAGCCTCACTAGCACTGTGCCCTTCCAGTGTTGACTTTGCCATGTACAGAGTGCCAGTGAGGGGACACCGTGACCTACCTAGCGTGAGATTAGCAGCCACTAAGCAGCAACTCTTGATAATGTAACAGGAAAACGGAGACATAGGAAAAGGGAGGATGGATACCATAGGGATGAGGATGTGCAGAGAGGTAAGGAGCAATCCAGGTTAGTCACGATATGGGCCATGAGCATTTCCTGAGGCTAACCCAGTCTCACACTGACATCCCCTTTCCAGGTGAACACCATGTCCTTGAAGATCCAAACCAGCAATGTAACCAACAAGAACGACCCCAAGTCCATCAACTCTCGGGTCTTCATTGGAAACCTGAACACAGCTGTGGTAAAGAAGTCAGATGTGGAGACCATCTTTTCCAAGTATGGCCGTGTGGCTGGCTGTTCCGTGCACAAAGGCTATGCCTTCGTCCAGTACGCCAATGAGCGCCATGCCCGGGCAGCTGTGTTAGGGGAGAATGGGCGAGTACTGGCTGGACAGACCCTGGGTAAGCTAAACCTCCTGCTGTCCTCTGAATAGCTCCTGTCCAAGATTTTATAATTTAAAAACAGATAGAAACCATATTTGAAATATAAATTAAATAATTCTTAAATGAGTGCCTTTAGAGGATTGTTAAGACGCTCCTTTTCAGGCTGGGCGTGGTGGTGCACTTGGGAGGCAGAGGCAGGCAGATCGCTGTGAGTTCGCGGCCAGCCTGGTCTACAAAGCGAGACTAGGACAACCAAGGCTACACAGAGAGACCCTGTCTCAAAAACGTTTTCTCTGTCCTTGCTTTCTCAATGCTTGTGTGTGTGTGTTGCCTTCCTTTTTACAAGTTTATTTATGTATTCACTTTACATCCCAGTCATAGCCTCCTCTCTTCTCTTCTCCAGGTCCTACCCTCCCCTCAGTGCCTCTTTAAAAAAAAATTGTTTGTATTTCTGGGCAAGATAGCCTATACCTTTAATCCCAGCATTTGGGAGACAGGTAGGTGGTGTGTGCCACCAGGCCCGGCTGTTCTTTTCACTTTTATTCAGGTTCAAGAATCAGGTCATCAGGCTTACTAGGCAAACCACTTTTCCCACTGGCCTTCATGGGTCCCTTTTTCTAACTTAGATTTTATTTCAATACAATATATTTTGAATATATTTCCCTTCCCCAACTCCTCCCAGATCTTACCCACTCATCCAACTTTTTTTTCCTCCTGTCTCTCAAAAAAGAAGGAAATGAATAAAAACAAGAACAAACAAAGAAACAAACAAAAACCAGAGAATAAGCAAACAAATAAAAAAAAATCGTGGTGGCTGGAGAGATGACTCAGTGGTTAAGGGCATTGCTCCTCCAGAGATCCTGAGTCCCAGCAATGGTGGCTCACAACCATCTATAATGTGATCTGATGCCCTCTTCTGGCCTGCAGGTGTACATGCAGGCAGAATACTGTATATGGAATAATAAATAAATAAATAAATCTTTTTTTTTTAAAATCATGGATTTAGTTTTTTTTTTAATTTTTAAAGATTTATTTATTCATTATTATGTATACAGTGCTCTGCCTGCATGTACACCTATAGGCCAGAAGAGGGGCATCAGATCACATTATAGATGGTTGTTAGCCACCATGTGGTTGCTAGGAATTGAACTCAGGACCTCTGGAAGAGCAGGTGGTGCTCTTAACCATTGAGCCATCTCTCCAGCCCTCCATGGATTTAGTTTTATTTTGGCAAATTGCTCCTGACCATGGGCTTGCCCTTGTATGTAGTTGATAAACCCACTGACACTGCATTGGAGAAAACTGATTTTTTCCTTTCCTCAGCAGATATCAATTGCAAATAGCTTCTTGGTTAGAGGTAGGACCCTTAATCCACTTGAACCTGTGCAGGTCTTGTGTGTGCTGCCACAGTCTCTGTGAGTTTATATGTGCATTGGTCCTCTTGTAGCTGGAGGACACTGTTTCTTCAGCTCTTAACAATCTTTCCTGCCTCTCTTTTGCATAAGATCCTTGTGCCTTGAGGGGAATGGTTTGATGAAGACTTGCCATTTAGATCTGAGTGCTGCAAAGTCTCACATTGTCCAGTTGTGAGTCTCTGAGTTAATTCCTGTCTATTGCAAGAACAAGCTTCTCAGATGTGGGCCGAGCAGTGCACTCACTGATCTTCCCTCATAGGCTCTTAATAACAAGCTTTTTTGTTCCAGTTAAAATCTAGGTTCTACATAGAAAGGGAACAAAATGGACTAGTGTAGCCTGTTATTTCAGTCTGCAGAAGACATGGGCTAGAACCCTTTCTGAAAGCCGTGAGGTGCTATGAACATAAGAACTAAGGGGAAGACGTGTGCTAACTGTTGGTGTCGGCAGAGTTCTGTGTTTCTGTGTGCATGCTCCCAAGCTTTGTATGTGTTTTAGAAGGGATATCTACATGTATGTATTAGTGACTGAGGTGTGCAAATGTGATTGAATGTATAGAGAACATGTGAGCACATACCTTTCGTATGTTTCAGTTTAATGTGATGGGAATATTAGTGTGGATGCAGATGTGCTTTTTTTTTAAACTAAATATTTCTTGCTAGGCATAGAAATGTTTAGTGTAACACCCAGGAGTATGCATTACCTTCTTTGTTTATAGGTAGTCTGACTGTATTTGAATGTAGGTATTATCTATTTATATGGCTTTCTTACCTGATACGTATATATGAGTGTGTGTATGTATTCATATGTACTTAGTTGAAAATGTGTATCTATGTCATATGGTATGTGAAGACTTAACGTATGTGTTAATGTATAGTGAATATACACCCAGGCATATCTATTTGGTGTCTGGGTATTTTTCTGATGTTTGAAGACTTTAGCACACAATTCCATGTGTGCACTGTGTAAATATGTGGAGGCACAATGGTGATGTGCGAGAATCCTCTGCCATGTCAGCATTCCAACTCTGCTTCTTTCCTCCACACAGACATAAACATGGCTGGAGAGCCCAAGCCTAATAGACCCAAGGGGCTAAAGAGAGCAGCCACTGCCATATACAGGTGGGGCTCTATGGTTTTTGTTTGTTTGTTTTTTTTTGTTGTTGTTGTTGTTTTGGTATGAGTGGGCTGGGTCCCTCTTTTCACAGAGGGAGTAAATGTATATAGTGACAGTGTGCTGAGCTTAGACCTTAGGAAGACATTTGGAGATGAGGACCTGTGGAGAAGTGGGCTGAGTGGCCATCTCCCTTTGTTTTCCCAGTGGCTACAGCTTTGACTATGATTACTACCAAGACTACTTCTATGCCAGGTGAGCAGGGAAGGGGCATGTTCAGGTATTAAGCAGCCAACCTGGAAGGGTCTTGAGAGATTGCTGGTAAAGCTCACAGAGGCCCCCAGCTGGGAACTGAAGCACAGGGGTGTGAATGGGTCTTCGCTTCAAGGTGGTTCTCAAGTCAGTGACAGAGCTAGGATTGGGGTCTGATTCGTTAATTGCTCAGGCTGGAGCTCTGACATCACACTCTCATGCTCTGACTGCCTTGCCCCTTTCTAGTCCTGTTGTGTAGGGTATGTACAGCTAAGGGGTGACTACACCAGGCAGCTGGAGTGTAAAACCAGGAACAGTGCCTTCACATGTAGTTCTTGAGCCCTTAACTCTGTAAGCTGTTCACCCAGCCAGAAAGGAAGCCTGCAGATAGTTCAGTCTGACCCTTATGATTAAGCGGTCATGAGTTATTTGGAGATGTGAATTAGTCCCTGATGGGTTATCATGTATTTTCTCTCCTCAGTCCTACCTACTTCAGCCTTGAGGCTGTGGTCTCCTATCCAGTGGCCTCAGCCACTTTTTGTTAACAGTTGTCAACTGCGTCCTCCTCCTCCATCTGCTTGTTGAGTGCAGGGATTACTAGACTGACCACAGTACCAGTTCCTGGCCACGTGCTTGACTAGGAATTGTCATACAGATTGAGTCAGAACCTCTCCTTCTCCCTCAGACACTCAGAGAAAACAACCCTTTTGAACCATTTTCTCTGCTTGAGTGTTTTCAGAAATTCATGTGGTACAGTGGAAAGTGCCAGAACCCGGAAGTCAGGAAACTTGGATGCTAATCTGAGCTCTGCCACTGAATAGATTATCTGGCATTTGGCAAATTCTTGTACTACTAGTCAGTGAGATGGGCTTACACCAAATGATCTTTCAGGGGTCCTGGATGTCTTGAGATTTTGTGACTCAGTGATTTCTGACCAAGGCCAGAGCCATCACCTCCCCCTTGTGGGTCAGGTCAGATGCAGGATCTGGGATTGGATTCATTCCCGGAGAGTGATTGGCAGCTGCAGGACTCTTTGAACAAGAGCACTTACCCCACCCCCCACACACAATGGGATCTTGAGTCTCCTAGTGATGGCAGGTACCATGACCCATCCAGAAAGTAGTTCCAGAGTATATGTGCCTGACCAGGACTGTGGTTCCCTTCAGAATCATGGTGATAACAGATTTGGTGAGATAGTTCCCTGCCTTCAGAGTTTGTTTTGAATTCAGGAAAAGAAGCCCTTATGGAGAGCGCCAGGTTATGACATTAGAGTATTAGTACACAGTCTGGGAGCTTTGGGTCTCATTTACCTGCCCACCCTTGAAATGCTGTGGAGTTCTTGGCCTTCTCTGAAGAAAAAAGGTCTTAGCATCAAGGGCCATGGGTTCCTTGTGTCAGTTCCCTGGTATCCTGGGTATCGCTTGTCATACCTTCTCAAGTGTTTGTAACCAGGTTCTTAGGTTCTACCAGTGAGTTTGCTCAATATGTAGATGGGAAAACCAAGGTCCAAGTGTTGGCCACCTATTTTCAGTTCTGTGATCAGGTGGAGATTTATGCTGCTTTGAGATTTACAAACTGACCAAGAGTTGGGGTGGCAGTTACCTGAGTGCAACGCAGGCCTCGGTGTCAGTAACCTCATGAAAGGTTCCCTTCTGAGAGTGGGCTGTTTGTTCCTGAACTGCTTCTCCTGGCCTGGCTGTGAGTAAGATGGAACTAGTAAGGATTTCATCAGCCTTTGGGATCTAGAAAGCCCTTTTCACAACCATGGCTTGTTGAAGGCAGATCCTTCCTTCCTTCCTGGCCCTTTACAGGCTACACAGGTAAAGTTAGTGTTGTAGTGCCTCCTGGTGGTCACAGGCCACGCTGCAGCCTCTGGTCTATTTACCTTCACAGGCTGTTTGATTATCGAGGCCGCCTTTCTCCAGTGCCTGTGCCCAGGGCAGTTCCCGTGAAGCGACCCCGCGTCACTGTCCCTTTGGTTCGCCGTGTCAAAACTACAATACCTGTCAAGCTCTTTGCTCGTTCCACAGCCATCACTACAGGCTCAACCAAAATCAAATGTGAGTGGCATCTATTTTTTTATTTTTATCTTATTTTGAAACAGGGTCTCACTGTACATATCTGGCTGGCCTGGAACTCACTGTGTAAACCAGACCAACCTAAAACTTTAGAGATTCTTCTGCCTTTGCCTCCTGAGTTCTGGAATTAAAGATGTGCATCGCCATGTCTTGGTGACATATTTTAATCTTTCTAGATCAGTGGTTTTCAACCTCTGGGTTGTTGACCCCCTTGGGGGTTGCATATCAGATGTCCTGTATATCAGATGTTTACATTACAGTCATAACAGCAGCAAAAGTACAGTAGCTATGAGGTAATTTTATGGTTGGAGGTCACCACAACATGAGGAACTTTAAGGATTCACAACATTAGGAAAGTTGAGAAAACCACTATTCTAGATGATCTTTTTGTTTTGAATCATCACTAAAATAATATCTTTTGGGGGGGTGGTTGAGACAAGGTTTCTTTGTGTTAGCCTTGGCGGTCCTGGAGTCACTTTGTAGACCAGGCTGGCCTCCGAACTCACAGCAATCTGCCTGCCTCTGCCTCCCAAGTGCTGGGATTATAGGCGTGCGCCACCACGCCCGGCTTATAATTTTAATCTTTTATTTTATGTGCATGGTGTTTTGCCTGCATGATTAATATGCAGTGCCCGTGGAGGCCAGAAGCAGGTGACAAATCCCCTGGGACTGGAGTTACAGACAGGTCTTCTGCAAGGGCAACTAGTGCTCTTCAGCCACTGAACATCTCTCCAGCCCCCAGACTCGTATTTTCTCTTAGCTTTTTGTTTTTGGTATTTCGAGACAGAGTTTTTCTGTGTAGCCTTGGCTGACCTAGACTTATTTTATAGACCAGGCTGGCCTTGAACTCACATCGATCTACCTGCCTCTGCCTCCCAACTGCTGGGATTAAAGGTGTGTACTGTCACACCTGGCTTCTCTTAGTTTTTTGAGATGGGATTTCTCTGTATAGCCCTGTCTGGAACTCACTCTGGCCTTATACTCACAAGAGATCCACCTGCCTCTGCCTCCCAAGTACTAGGATTAAAGGCGTGCCACCACCGCCCAGCAAATCATACTTACCTAACACTGAAAATTAAGGAACAAATCTATAGTTGATGTTACTCTTACACAGTCAAGTGCTTCAGGGGTAAAAAAGTCCAGTGCTATGGTGTGACACCCACTGAGAAAATAGTAGTGGTTTTTTCTCTAGTAAGGATAAGGACAGGTTTTTTCTGTTCTCTGTGTGTTTCAGTCAGGCACCCAGGAAATCTAATGGCAAAAGACCCTTTTGTACCTTGAAAATAGACCCCATCCTGTCTGTAACACAGCTAAGACACATGGCATTGCTGAGGTGTTCACAGGAATGTCTACCTTGTTTTTCTTTAATTTTGCTTCTTTTGAGACAGGATCTCATGACTTAATCTAGGTTAGCCTTGAACAATCCTCCTGTCTTAGCCTCCCAAATACTGTGATTACAGATGAGTAGCACACATGGCCCAGATGGACATTCCTGTTCGCCTGCAGTCTCTATAGGGTCAAAAGGTCTCAAACGGCTAGGTTCATATCTGTGGGCGTGGCACCCTAAGGATGGGTTCTGGGTTCTCTGAAGAAGAGACCTTTCACTAGGCAGGAAAAGAATTGCCTCTCTAGTTGACATAAGGAGGCTAGAGTTTTGTTTGCATCATGCATCTAAATGATAACCCTGTCTTCCTCTCCACTCCCAGTGAAGAGCAGTGAGCTACAGACCATCAAAACAGAGCTGACACAGATCAAGTCCAACATCGATGCCCTGTTGGGTCGCTTGGAACAGATTGCTGAGGAGCAAAAGGCCAACCCAGGTCAGCTCTGAGAGTAGCTCTTGGGAAGACACTGCCCAAGGGGTAGGGTCCTGGAGATCCAGTGTGTTGGGACTTGCTGATAGTGGCCAGCTTTCACTAAGATGTGCTGAGTAGCAGCTGCTCTAGCTGAATTCTGGTCCTTTCCCCACTTCTTTATCCTTCAAGATGGCAAGAAGAAGGGTGACAGCAGCAGTAGTGGAGGAGGGGGCAGCAGTGGCGGCGGCAGCAGTGGCGGCAGTGGCAGTGTTGGTGGTGTCGGCGGCAGTGGCGGTGGCAGTGGGAGCAGCAGCAGCGGCCGGCCACTGGCTCCCCAAGAAGATACAGCTTCTGAGGCAGGCACACCCCAAGGAGAAGTCCAAACTCGAGATGATGGTGATGAGGAGGGACTGCTAACACATAGTGAGGAGGAGCTGGTAAGGGCCGGCTAGGTGTGTGATGTGGGCTGTCAGAAGGGTCACAGACTGGAAGAACCAGCACTGGCTGTTCCCCTGAGCTCCTTCCTTCCTGCTTTTCAGAGCTTCAGTACTATGAGAAATAGGGAAGAATGAGCCATGTGTAGTTCACTATTTGAGTTGTTAGTCAGAAGTCCCACTGAAGACTGGGCAGACCTCAGCAAAGCCCAGGGTCATCTGTCTTCTATTCTAGGGGTATTGCAAAAGAAAAATTGGGCCTAAGAGGTACACAAGACACAGCCTGTCAGGGAGGGTTGGGGGTTGACAAGGGAAGTCACGGGAAGATGGGAATTTTAATTCCACATGAAATTTTCTAAAAGCTATTGCCTTTCAAGCTTCTAGCTGCTGTCTTTTTTTTTTTTTAATTAAACATTTTTTATTTTTTACATATACACTTATATTATTACACATATATACAATAGACTACCTATAGCTGGCTGTCTCTTAAAGAAGCAAACTACTATTTATACTGGAAGTATTCCAGGTAAGGTTGGGAGCCATGACAAGGGTCCTAAATTGAGCAAAAGGGTCTGATTCTTCCATCAGCAAGACACTTGCTACAATGTAGTCACGCTTGTTTAGCACAGTGGCTGCTTGTTTAGGGAAAGACTGTCAGACTTTGTAACTTAAAACCTTAACAGTAGTCTTGGGTCTTGGACTACACATTAGAATGGCCATATTTACCCTGGGAAGAAGCTGAAGCCCAGTTACCAGATAACCTTGCTCAGGACCTTACAGCAAGTGAAAGCAAAGCCTACCTTGAAGTCTAAAACTTGACTGGGTCTAGAGCCTTTCTCTTTAATCACTGCTGGGCTCCAGCATAAGCATAGACTTTGGCTGTGATAGGCATAAATTCTATTTATGCCCAGCTTGCTTATATTTTCTTCCTTTAAAACCTAGCTATGTGTTTATCTTATTCTCTTAGGCATGGTGAAGAAGTCTAAAAAGTACCCCAAAGTTGAGCAGCCCACTGATCCATGACTTTGAGCTTACTGTAGTTCATGGTCTTTCCACGCATAGAAATGTGTCCCTCTTAACACCAGCAAATCCCATGACTGGTTCCCTCCCCTTCTCCTGTGGGAACTTCAGATGACCCTCTGAGGATCCTAAGCCAGTTTCTTTATATGTTCTGATCTCCTTTAGTTGGACCTCCTTTCTAACTGCCCTTCAGGGAATGCTCTGAGCTACAGGACCTTTCTGAACAGGTGGCTCAGGACAGCACCTGGGACCTGTTGTGAGTGATGTGTGCTTGTCTTCTTCCCCTCAGGAGCATAGCCAGGACACAGATGCAGAAGATGGGGCCTTGCAGTAAGCAGGTATGGAGTGGGAAAGTGGATAAGGAAAGACAGGAAAGCAATGAAGACTTCTTCCCTGACATAGGTTTAGAGGTCCCTGCTATGCTAAGGCTGAAGGTCCTTACATGCAACCTTACTCCTGTGCAGATAAAGGACACCTAGAAAGGGTTCCTGTGAGCAGTATGACTATAGAGAAAAACTGGGCTGGGGACTGTAGAAGAAACGCTATGCAGTGTAGTCTGTCTGTTATTAAGGGAGAAGCAGTGCCAGCTTTTATTGGAGCACAGCATTGTGACAGCCTTCAGGGTGCAGTAAAGACAAGAGCTGCCTTTTCTGTAGCCTAGAGAAGGGGAAAGGTGTCATTCATCTTCAGAGGGGTAACTAGGAAGTGCCTCACGGGCTGCAGGATGAGGATTGTGTGTACGTAACAGAAGAGCAAATGCAGACAATAAAGAGTAGAAGGAAATACCATATCCCATGAAATTCCAAGATAGTAAGTGGAACTTAAGTAACTTACATGAAGCCCCAAAGCCTCCACCCTGGCCACTGCCAGTTATCCTGTCCTGCTCTATCCTAAAGGTTGACAGAGTGATGCCTCAATAGATCATGCATTTGTAATATAGTATCTCTACTTGTAAGAGCTTCCAGATAAGTTTCAGCCTAGTTTCTTCTTTTTCAGCTTGACAGGAGCAATGGCCACCAGCAGCGGGGCATCACTGTCTCAGGCCTCAAGCCAGGCACCCATCTCTGGATGCCAGTCTGTAGTGGGTATCAGAGGAAAGCTGGCAGCAGGCACTCCTCTCCCCGTGCATCCCAGCCAGTGAGTGCTGCATCCTTTAAAGTGGAGTTACTGGCCTACCCTTACCCCATGCACTCTTCCTGTCTGCACTGCCTGGGCCAAGGGGCAGAATACACTCTGCCCTTCACTCTGCCCAGGACATTCCCAGGCTTGGGGTTTTTCTATAGGTTTGAAAGTGGGGGTGGGGGTGGGGGTTGAGAGGGAAAGGGAACCTGACAATAAAGAGATTGGATCCAAGTATGTTCTTGGTTTTGGAATGGTTTTGCTTATTTGGTTGGTTTTGTTTACATTTATTGTTATTATGTGTGTATGGTATACCATATAGATGTATATTTGTAGAGGCCAAAGAACAGCTCTGGAGATAATTTCCTCTTCCTACCTTTATGTGGGCTTTGGGGATTGTTAGGCTTGCACAGCAAAACACTTTATACACTAAGCCTTCTCACTGCCTCTGTTTCTATGATAAAACACTGACCCAAAGCAACTTGGAGAGGAAAGGGTTAATTTTATCTTCTGCTTCCAGGAATCAGTCTTATCACTGAGGAAAGTCAGGGCTGGAACCAATGCATAGGCCATGGTTGCTTATAGGCTTGCTCAGCCTGCTTTCTTAATAGTGGCCACATTGGGCTGGATCCACACAGGCCAATTTGGTGGGGGAATTTTCTCACAATTAAGGATCCCTGATTCCCAAATGACTCTAGCTTCTGTTGAGTTGGCAAAGTAGGTAGAACTAGCCTGTGGATTTTCTCAGTGATACCCTGGCCCTCCTGCTTGCCCACCAGAGAGCTCGTATACTGAACCCTCTGCTCTCCCCTCACTAACTTCTCCAGGGATCCGTTTCCAGGGTCCAGTATTGACCCATTTGCACCAGCATTCCTTTGCTAAAATGGTTGGAGTTGGCTGTAATGGCTAATGACTATCATTCCAGGGCTCAGGGAGGTGGTAGCAGAAGGATCAGTTCAGGTCAGGACTACAAGACCTTGTCTCAAACAGCAAACTACCCCACAAATGGGAGCTTCTATGGAAACTCTAGAATCTTTATTTCTTCCAAACTAGTATGTTATAGCTTTAAGCTGGTCAAGGTAGCCTTAGACTCTGCAGTCCCAGCACAGGTGAGGTGGAGGCAGGATGATCTGGCATTCCAAGGTCATCTTGGTTATATGGCAAGTTTGAGGCCAGCCTGCACTGTAAGAGATTTGTTTCAACAAACAAAGACAAATAAGATAGTGAATACAAAATAATAGGGAATGTATCTGTGCAAGTGCCTAGCTGGGGCAAAGCAGTTGTGACCCATTTGCCACCCAGCAATAGGTCACAGCCTCATCTCTTTGTTCAGCTTCTTAGTCTGGTTTTGGCTCAAATGATTCAAGAATTCACCATTTTCTATGCTTTCCTTAGACTTTGTTCTCTCTTCAGTTTTTTGTAGCTTTATGCCACTTCCCAACATGGTGGGTGTTTTGTTGTTTTTGCTAACTATCTTATTAATAGGCTTTATTTTTTTCATTTTAGCTAGACTGCTTTTCCCACAAAATACAAATATTCCTGTAGACTAGAAAGGGCTGTGTGTACATACATATATGGCAGTTACTTTTTCCCCTTTTGGCTTTTTCCTCTTTTGGTAAACTTGGGCCATTTGTTCTACCCCATCACTGCCATTTAACACATCTTCAGTTACAGTGCCCTTATGATCATGTGTTTTATTTAGTCCGTCATCACATGAGCTAAAGACAGACAATTTAAAGGTCTGCAGATGACTACAGATACATAAAACTTGATAGGGTACAGTGCAGAAGGCTGGCTTGAGGGTATCCCAGCAGTCTTGTAGATTTAGCTTGTTCCATCTATTTATTGAGATAAGGTCTGTGTAGCCTTAGCTGTCATGGAACTTGCTGTTAGACCAGAACAGCCTCCAACTGCCTGCTGAGTGCTAGGACCATAGGTGTGTGCCACAACACTTGGCATAGCGTGTTTCTTTAAACTACTGACTTAAGACCTATTGGCTAAAGTCAGTTGCTGAAACTGCTTGAGACGTTCACAACCACTTAAAAAAAAAAATCTTGTCTCTAGAGTGAAGGATTGTTGGAAAGGTTGGAAGATCTCTCTCCCCCTGCCCCCCTCTTTAAAAGAGGTGGTTTGTCTATGGGGCAGGATGCCAGGATACATGGCCAGTCTGCTTATCTTTAACTCTTGTTCTGTTTTCTGACAACTGGGCTGGTAGGCTTCAAGCTTGGGAGATTATATCCAATCTTCTGTGTTACTAATTCTACCCCCTTATTTCCCATCTTAACAAATCAAACTTTACATCCAATTCTCAAGGGATTGCCACAGCAGGTCTTTTTCAGTCATTCATGGTTGACAAATACACCTACCTCAGTCCAACCAAATGAGTGGTATCAGTAGTCTTAGCAGACACCCTGCTCTGACCTGACAGTGTCTTGCTCCTGTTGTTTTCCTGGAAATGGCCTTTTGATTCAGCTGCTGTTCTGGACATTTCAAGAATTTGTGTAGTAGTTGCCTACTCTGTAGGATTAATGTTCTCTTCCCAGCTCAGGTCTTTCTCTTTGGATCCCCAATTAAACATTTCCAGTTCTAGCTACCAGCCAAGTTTGGTGGGGGATAAATGCTGGGTGTACTCAGGCCACCTCTGGGCATATGGAAACCTCTACAAAGTGGCTCACGTCCAGCAACCTGCTGGGGTGGTATCTTCTAGATTATCTGTAAGCCCTGTCTCAGCCTCCTGTGCATGTGTATCCATGCAGTGTTGGATGTGTATGAGAGAAGGAGGATAGAGAGTTGATGGATATTCTACTAAACTCTTCACAGAAGTGGAGCTACATCCTGTTAATAATGTGCTGGCAACTGACACTATTTACCCAAGCTCATGGGAGTCACTGCACCTTGTAGTCTACATGACTCTGAAATACTGTTTTTTAGTCTCTTGTACATTCCCAGTGTTCCCTTAATGCCTGTTCCTTTTCTCTACCCTTTTATAGAACCTAACCTTTTCCAGAACTCTACTGTAACAACAGGCCCCGTTGGTCTTTCTTCTCTAATCCCCATCTAGAGGATGGACACCATTCCCTGCCCCGTTGCTGAACTCAGCATTCCCCACTCCTCCCTAATTTTTCCATGTCAGTCTGAACTCTAACCCATTAGCCCCACTGCCTGAAGTTTCAGGCACGTTCCACTTCTTGACATTCCAATAAAAGTTATCAATAAAGAACCATGTGATTGGGTTACATAAAATACAAAATGTCATGCTTTTAAAGTAAGCTTATAATTTTGTTATACCACATTTACAGCTGTTTTTTACTTGCCTGCTGGTCACAGGTTAAACATGCCTAGGCAGTTTTTTATATCACTAAAGGTATTTCATGTTTTTATGCATATGAATGTTTTACCTGCATGTATGTTTATATACCACATGCATACAGTCCCCAAAGACAAAAGAGGGAACTAGAGTTGCAGATAGTTGTGAGCTGCCATGTTAGTGCTGGGAATCAAACTTGTGTCCTCTGAAAGATCAGAGCCATCTTCTAGCCCTACTCTGTATAATAACAACCCAGTCTCTCTTATCCTTACTTTGCGCCAAGGCTCTGCTGTTCCCCTCTCAATCTATACCCAGGCTGGCTATGAGTTCTTAGTGCTGCTAGTAGCATAGGCCTCCCAAGTTCTGGGGGTTACAGGTGTGTGCTACCACACCCAGCTTTGCTCTTTACAAGTTCTGGGGGTTACAGGTGTGTGCTACCACACCCAGCTTTGCTCTGTACAAGTCCCCCAATGGTCACCATTATGAAAACTGTGGTTGAAGTCACTAGCAGACTCCAACCAGTTAAAGTTGTACCGTGCCAACCCCTGAGAGGTCCCACCAAGAAAAGAACTGGACAGAACATATACACAACACAAAAGCAACGGAGCACTAGTTACACAAGAGGCACTGATCTTTGCTTTATTCACGCAGTTATAGCCAACATTGGGAATTATGTATGGGCAGAGGTACAAAAAGAAAAAAAACTGCAGTCATAAACAGTAATGCTCACATGGCAGTGAGTGGTGGTGGCAGGTCAGCCAGTGTATGGCCCATCTCTACCTGGTTGAGGAAAAGTTCCCTCCCTCTAACCATTTCACAGCCAAGTTACTTGGCCACACTTGGCCTATACTGGAAAATTCAGCATCACAGTGATTAAAAATAACATAGTCAAGACATCAGGGCTGAGTGACTATTCTCAACAGTCTGGTGACAGGAAAGTAAGGAGCACCATGTATGTCCTTAACTTGGTGGGTACAAGTAAGGCAGATTACAGCACAGAGCCACAGATGGACCCTCCTGTGCACCAGTGGAGAATACCAGACTAGCTAAGTCCTCAGGAATCAGAGCTGGAGGTAACAGCAAGACCACATACGGAGCAGCATCTCTTAGTTTCTCAGTCACATTCATGTTAGTTTAGCACAGAAAAGCGTTTGGGGGGCGGGGGCGACACTGACCTAGATCACAGGTTGGAGAAGTGCTTCTGTTTAGATCGAAGATAATTACTCTGTACCTACACATGCTTCCTCAAAAACAAAGAGGCCTAGCTAGCTTTAGTATGTCTTGTATAGGGCATAACGGCCTGTAACAGAATTCCAAAGAGGGGGCACCTAGCACCTGGTAGTTCCAGCTGTTGTCACACGAGGGAATGAGGAACTGGTTGTGAGGTAGTAGCAACAATCCTCACAGAAGGAAAGACTGCAAACCTCCAGTCAGTCTCTAAACACTAAAAACAGGCTGGTGTTTTGTATCTTACATTCAAACCACTCGTACCCTGGCCATGTAGCCTGAGAGAGGCTAAAAAGGAAAATGGCTGCCCAGCTCCACTATCTGCCAGTATTCAGTTTCTGAGGACAAAGAACTTGCCAAAGCCCAGGAACCAAGTTTGTTGTTTTGTTTTTTGCTAAATTTAACGAGCACTTTATGTAGAAAAGAAAACCGAAGGACAGATCGAATAGGAAGAATTACTGTTATAATAACTTTAATTTATCTTGCATTTTACAGACTGAACGATTTTTAAAAGCACCTCCTTACCCCATCACGCTCAGACAGTTGTTAAAGTAGGCAACGAATATGTCAACAGCTTGAGTATCAGCATCTTGCAAGGATTTCAGATCAATCACTCGGCAAAGAACTTGGCAGCTTTTCTACCTTTTAACTCAATGGTACATCCGCTCTGATGGTAACCTGTCCAGCCAAATCTCACCACATTTTGGAAAAATCAATGGTGATTAGCAAATTAGTTAGCTTTGGCACGGAGCTGTGCTCGCTTGCCTGTGACAGCCTGGAAGCCAGTTTTAATACTGGCAACAGAGCATCGAGAATGACAAGTTTCACACTGTAAGAAATAGAGTCGGGTATCCTTCTGTAGAATTGTGTCCGGTGATCGGCATGTGTGACAAGTGACATATTCCTCTGCAGGAAAAGCAACACAACATTATCTGCTAGACACAGTAAGGCAGAAGCTCCTGTTTGCCTGCAGAAAAGCTACCCCATAAGCTAAGGCTCAGATGACAGTTTATCTCATCCAGACGGGGACGCCTAGCTACACACCTATTCTAGGGGTAAGAAAACACAAAAGCCTCTGACAGTAAAACACAGGTTGAAAGGATGTCAAATGCCCCAGTTAAAGGGCAAGTTCCCCAATGCCTATTGTTGGTGTCATCTATGGATGATCCACTTTTGCCTTATGTGAGAACAGGCAAGTCATAGCTAATTTTTAGGTGACAAAGGGAAGCCAGAATCAGGCAGGTTTCTCTGACCTGGTCTTAGTCCCAGAATCAGGTTTTATCAACTCAATTTTCTACCTCTCCCCATTATTGTTTCCCTTTTCCTTTTTGTGTTGTTGTTTTGAGACAGAATTTCTCTGTATATAGCCCTGACTGTCCTCAAACTCAGAGATCTGCCTGGTTTTGGTTTTCAAGTGGTGGGACTAAAGGTCACCATGCCCAGCCCCATTGTCTTAAGGATTGCTTTCCCAGGTACATTACAAATGGCTATCCTCAAAACATAACATTTCAAAACTATGATAAAATTTAGTTATAAACTTACTGATATATCTTCTCAAGACATTTTCTATCTGTTTCTGTTGGAATCTTCCTTTGATTACAAGTTGGTTATTACCATCTATAGAGCCACTATGAAAGAAAACAAAAATACCCATTATTTTTGCTTGCCTTCCTGAGGGAGCCAAATTCCAGCACCTTCATACTTAACTTAAAATACATTCAGTAGCGTAGGATAATTTCTAGGGTCAGCGTGTTATACTATCTGGTTCCTCAAATTTTATTTCTATTTTTTTTCCCACATAGAACTTATGTGTCTCAGGCTGGCCCTGAACTCCTGACCCTCCTGCCTCAGCCTTCTAAGTGCCAATATTACAGATACATACCACTGTACTTGATCTCAAAAACTTTTTAATTTTTAAATTTTTCTGAATTATGTGTATGTCTATATAGGGGTATGTGCATGTGAGTGCTGGTTCCTATGGAAGCCAGAGGTGTTGGATCTCCTGGAACTGGAGTTATATTGTAGGTGGCGTAAGCCAGTCTAGAGACAGGCAGATTAGACCTGCAGTGTGACTATGCTGCAAACCATGTGACCTACAACTCTTACCAATCCAGTTCTCAAACTTGACCAAAGGAATGTATGTTATTTTCTGCTTCACAGAACTGTTATGAAATGGTATCTACACCAAGCAGCACTCAGCATGTGCCTTTCACTATCAGGTAATGACTGTTAGATGCCACTATTGCCACCCAAATCTACATGATTTAAAGAGACTGGTAAAAAGGCATCTGTTTGGCTCCATGAGCTTCTGGTTTCCCTGAATAATTAGCTAGATCAGTGTCTCCAATAGGTGAGCCCCACAGATGGAAAGTGCTAATCTCAGACCCTGGCTTGCTTGCTTTTTAACTGATTTATTCAGTAATTCATAGATTCGCCTGCCTGTCTCTGTGCTTAGATTAAAAAGGTGTATGCCTCTACTGTGTAGCTCGGACCCTGGTTTTACGTGGTCTCTCCCATGCTACGCTTCGCCTTTGTAAGCCCTGCTTCATCAATAGCCTCCTACCAATCACCAGGAAAAAGGTTGGCCTGAGGAATTAGTTCCTCTGAAATCTATTTACTTCATATAAAAGGACCCAAGAAGTCCAAACATGGTAGTAGTACCTGCAGTGCTCATCTCAAGACACAAAGGCCTATTCATACGAATCATCGTCAGCTCCATTCTGCATTCCTAAGGAACCAAACTCCCATTTCTCGTCTGGCCTCAAAGTTCCTCTGGTAATCAGATAATTTTTTTTCCCCTGAGCTTGTTCAAAGCACAGAAATAGTTCTTTTGTGTCAAATAGTACTCTTTTTGCATATAGTTTCTTACCTTGTACCCAATTCTGCCAATAAAAATGCGAGGAGATGTTTGGGTTGACGATGTAATCTAAAAAGAAAATCAAATACTTAAAAATCGTTTGTGGATATTACGCCCCCCCCCCAAAAAAACAAAAACCAAAGTCATAGTGTTTATTAATTCACAGTGATTACTCAGTTACTAGGAGAATCTCAGTGTACAGCTCACTTACTCTAGAAATAAGGACATAGGTAGCACTGCTGTCATCCCAATACTCAAGAGGCTGAAGCAGGATAATCAACCTTATTTCAAAGCCAGCCTGGGGCAGTGAATGTCTCTTTCAAGAACAAACCGGCTGGACAGACAGCTCAGTAGTTAAGAACACTGGCTGTTCTTCCAGATGATGAGCTGTGTCTGACTCCCAGCACTCACATGGCAGCTCAGTTCTAGGGGATTGAGTTCTCTCTTCTGGCCGCCTCATTACCAAGCATGCATGTGGTACACAGACATACACGTAGACAAAACACCAATACACATGAAAAAATGATTTAAAAACAACTAACAAAAAGATACACTTTACAGTTTGGCGCTCATAAATTATCACTTGCTATTTCTATATACACCTACCTAGCAAATACCTAAAAGCATGAAAGCAAAACAAAACACTAAAATCATAATTAAGCTTTGAATATGTACCTAAGAATTTACATTTAACTTTGATTATCTACCTACTAAGTTTATGTATAATTTTTCATTTTCTTTACTATGTCTTTTCTAGTTTCTAGTAAAAATACACTACTGCTGTCATCAGCAAAAAAGTGTAATATTTTGAATGCTGAAAGGAATGAAAATGGATTACTTCTTTAATGAGCAAGTATGACTTATGAAACTGAAAAACAAACTGTAGGATAAGATGAGTGGATGGAGAAAACTTGCCAGAAGAGGCAGAGCTGAGCAATGAGGAAAGCCAGGCCCAGGCAGTGACCGGGGAGTGACTCCAGCACAGAATGTAATGGTGACTAAAAACTGAGTTTTACCCACTGGGCCCTGGTAACTACGGAAGCTTAAATCCAGCTACTTCCTCAGAGTTGGTTCACTGCTTATTTGGCAGACCCACCCCTGCATGACTAGTGAGGCCCCTAAATGCTGAGAATTATATGCAGCTTCTTCACTCCTGACTCTGGAATGACAATCTATCCACCCTCAACCGCAATGTGTACAGGCATTGTCTGTACATTATATTTCCTGGATCTGGTGCCACCTGGGTGCCACCAGGTCCTCTTTCTAGTCCCTAGGACCTACTCTCATCAGTAAGAATTAACTTACTTTTCTCATCTTTGGATGCCAAGATAAAATGAGCTTTGAGAACGGACAAGACACGAACTGTGACTTCCCTCAATCTATGCCCTACATTTGCACTTTTTCAACCTATAGAAAAAGATTACAGTAGACATTTAACATCCCTAATACCCCACAAAAATACCTGGTATTTGGAATAAAGGGTTTCTGCTAGCCAACTTACAGTTTACAGATGTCTGTAAAATTGACAAAGGAAGTTTTCTTGGTTCCTACTCGGACAACCTGTGGAGGTTTCATAACAAATTTCCTCTTCTCTCCAGCAACCATATCTGGATTCTTTTCTCTCATGATGTTAAACACTCGATTCAGCAACTTTAAGAATAGGGTGGAATTTAAGCACATTCTTAGCAATAGCAAGAGTATAAAGTTTCTGAGACACTTTGCTTTAAGGAAGCTGTTCTATTTTTTTTATTAAATATACACATGAATCTCTGTTCTAGGAACTTCTGTTTTTTTAAAGATTTATTTGCTTTGCCTGCCAGAAGAGGGCATTAGATAGCATTATAGATGGTTGTGAGCCACCATGTGGTTGCTGGGAATTGAACTCAGGACCTCTGGAAGAGCAGTCAGTGTTCTTAACCTCTGAACCATCTCTCCAGCCCCTCTAGGAACTTCTTGAGAGCAGCAACTCATTATTAACCAAGATCTGGGCTCAGGTATCCCTCGATAAGAGTTAATAAAAATAAGTTCCTGCTCATTCTGATTTTATGAGAAAGTATATGACACACTAGAAAGACTGAAGAAACCACAAATAACTAAACATCAGACTACCCTGACCACAAATTGGACACTTGTCACCAAAGCCCCACTGATTCCCAGAGGGCTCCATAACCCCTAGTGAATACTATAGTGACAGCCACACTTTCAGCAGGCTGCCCCATAAGAGTATCAGGAATTGTCATGCACTGACTACATGGCCTACTGGAATCTGTTTTGTCCCCAATCTGTCTCTCAATGGTTCTTCTAATGCAGAAAATCTATACCCTGCTTTTCCCTGAGCTCAATTCAATTGCCCTAACCCTTTTCTCAAAAACGTATCTCACCTCCTCATATGTGTAGTCTCTTTCTGATCCTGCCCAAGCTGGCCCGGTCTGGTTACTGAATGAAATGCCATCATCTTTTTTGCTGTCGTCTTCTTCTACAACTATAGATAACAAAAAGAAAGACTGAACACTGGGCTTTGATCCAACAACAAAGGGGGAGTGCAGAGCTAGAGAAGGAAGGCTTCAGATCCCTTTCACAGTTATAGTAGCTTCAAGTACGAAGAGATGACAGAAAAGTCCCTTTCCCTTTATAGACAGAAGTATTGTAACTTCACACAAAAACCTTTAATGAGACATCCATGGCAACAGTGAAATGTTTCTTAACAAACTGGATAAAATAAAGCATTAAAGGTGAGTCCAATTCTTTTCAAACCCTTGAGAAACTTTTCTATCTATAAAAACCCATCTAGAAGCCCAGCGTGGAGGCGCACGCCTTTAATCCTAGCACGTGGGAGGCAGAGGCAGGTGGATCGCTGTGTGTTCGAGGCCAGCCTGGTCTACAAAAGCAAGTCCAAGAGAGCCAAGGCTACACAGAGAAGCCCTGTCTCAAAAACCTAAAAAACAACAACCACCACCATCTATTTAACTATGTTAAAAATTCCACAAGGGTTGGTGGTAGGGGGATAGGTGGCTAAAGAGATGGCTCAGAGGTTAAAATCACTGCCTGGTCTTCTAAAGGTCCTGAGTTCAATTCCCAGCAACCATGTGGTGGCTCACAACTATCTATAGTGAGATCTGGTGCCCTCTTCTGGCATGCAGGCAAAACACTGTATACTTAATAAATTAAAAAAAAATTCCCCCCCCTAACTAGGCATGGTAGCTTACACCTTAATCCCAGCACTAAGGAGACAGATGCAGAGGCAGGTGGATCACTCTGAGTTTGAGGTCAGCCTCGTCTACAAAGCAAGTCCAGGATAGCCAGGGCTACATCAAGAAACCTTGTCTCAAAACCCAAAATTCTAAAAAAAAAAAACTACAGCATATAAAGCTACAAACACAGCTGGGCGAAGTGGTGCACACCTAGGAAGTCAGAGGCAGGCGGATCTCTGTGAGTTCAAGGCCAGGCTAGTCTATAAAGCAAGTCCAGGACAGCCAAGGCTATGCAGAGAAACCCTGTCTCGAAAAAAACCAAAAACCAAAACAAAACAAAAACCCCAAACAAAAAAATATAAAACTACAAATACTAAAAAGTCTTAAACATGTGAAACTCAATTACAATAATTTTCCTGTATGACTCAGAATTCATAAATAATTTGTATTATACTTTAATAAAATCTACCCTATGAAATCTTTTGTCTACATTTTATTATCATTCCATGGAAATAAAAGGCAGGACAAATATTTTTAAAAAGCTTTCAACCCAGCCAAGGAAACCCAGAGTAATGGCTTATGTAACTTAAAACCAAGATGCTGAGTTCCCAGTGTTACCATCATCTTTTTCTTGTATTTCATCTTCATCTGGGAATTTCACATTCTTCTTCTTCTTCTTTTTATTACCAAGCATAATATCAAGGTCATCCTCTGGCTCAGCTGGCTCTTGAGGATCACTTTCAATCTTAAGCTCCTAAGAAATGAAAATAAGTATCAATAGTTTGAATATTTGATACTAAAACTATTTTACTAACAAGGACATATATTTTAGATTTTTTTTCAAATATTAAAAGCTAAAATTACAGATGAGAAATGCCTCTCACAGGCAGGCCGAACTGCCTCAAACTCTGGCAAGTATTTAAACTGTGAATTCCTCAAAATAATTTAGGACTGTTTCTCTTTCTTCAGCTCCTTTTATCGAAGTCTCAGGATGTTGTTATTCTTACCTGTATTCTAGACCAGGTACCCCCTGATTCACTTTAATATTCTTCAGTCTTCTGACTGCCTAGCCATATTCAACAGGAACAGGATTCAAAAGTACTTAAGTTTCTCCACCTATCCCATACAATCTTCACATTAAATGTTTAGAATAGGTTAATCCACAGAGGCAGTGGATTTAGCAGTAGCTGAGGCCTGAGGTTGGGATTCAGAGGAAAGAATTGGAAATTGACAATGATCATGGGCTTTACTTTCAAGAGGATGCAAGGGTTCTGAACTGATGAGTTATAGAACTTGAAATATGCTAAAAAACCATTTACTTTCAATAGATGTATTAAATGGTACATAAACTACACATTAATAAACCTTCCTTTATTATTCATTATTGCATTTTCGGATATATTGTTTTTGTTGATACTTCCCCTCAACTCTCCATCCCCTTAAGTTTCTAAATATGATGGTCAATGGAAGGGATTTTCCTACCAACACTAAATACATGATTATTTTTTGAACAATTCTCCAACTCCCCAATACAAATTAGGTACCATCTTAATAATTTCTAATACCGATTATTTGGAGTAATTAGTCAGATATGCCATGTTTTAAAACGTGACTTCATAGTTTAAGGGCTCATTTCAGACAGTAGTATTGTCACCTACAAATTCAAAGACATTCTGCCCCTATTCAGTAATTTGCTAAAACTCACAGACTCAGTCAAGTGTTTTTACTTATTGTTATCAGTTTTTAGTAATATTAACTGAGGAAAAGGCAAATGGAAACAATGCATAGTACAAGCTATAGGGAGTAGGGAGTTGAGAGGGGTCAAGAAGAGCCCAGTTATCTAAACATGCTACACCATCAGCCATCAATTAGGGTGACAGAACTCAATGTTCACACTGTCCGTTCTCAGGAGGCTGGGGTCAAAGTCCCAAACCCTAATTACGGCTTGATCTTCCTAATAGTGACTGACCTACTAAGAAACCATCTGAACACCACATCTCTCGAGCAAAACACAGGTTTACTTTGAAGACTTAGGAGGTTTTCAAAAGTTGAACATGGGGAACCAGAGGTAAAGGCCAAATTACTTTTTATTATATTTATGACATCAGCTTTTGCACCAAACTGTGAAGTTGCTGGGCACCAGTTCAATAGATGACACCACGAAAGTGGGAAAGACAGAATCCATTCATGTGATGGCTGGGTAGACATGATGTACAGCCTGACTCCAAGGTTACTTGCTATGGGCTTGCATGCCCTAGAGACCACTCAAACTCCACAGAAGAACAGAGGCTGGAGAGATGGCTCAGAGGTTAAGAGCACTGCTTGCTCTTCCTAAGGTCCTCAGTTCGATACCCAGCAACCACATGGTGGCTCACAGCCATCTATGATAAGATCTGGTGCCCTCATCTGGCATGCAGAAATACATGCAGGCAAAACGCTGTATACTTAATAAGTCTTAAATAAATAAATAAATAAATAAATAAATAAATAAATGAGAGAGACCCAGCCTCAGTTTCTTGGCTTCTAGTGCTCATCAGCCTACCCTGCTCCCTAACCCATGTGCATGATCAACATGATCATAATTACATTTTTTCAGGTGTCTACATCTTAAAAAGATGTTGATATGGTTATAGTAATCTCACAGATCTTAGCAGACAAATTAAAATAGATGAGAATAAATGAATCTCAAACATATGATCTTAAATCTAGATGCTGTGTAGTTTTGGTACCACAGTAAATCAACTTACAGTACAAGCTAGATACCCTACAAACAGAATATCAGATAATGACGTAGTCTCTGTGGTAATGATCAGTAAATGAAAAACTTAGAAAATGTTGACTACAAGCAAGCACACACGGGCAAACTTGTAGTTATCTACACTGTGCCTGGCTAAGATAGCTGCAACATTGCTTCAGGCTGTAACTCCAGAAGCAGAGAAACCACAGCATTTACAACAAGTGGAACTTAGCACTAACACTTCAGGACAACAAGCTTCTGGGGGAAAAGATTTTAAAAAAAGTTTTTTTAACCAACAAAGTTAGGCATTAAGCAAGATCACAGCCATCTATAATTCCAGCCCAGGGGATCCGAGGCTTTTTTCCGGGCCTCTGTGGACATTGCATGCATGCGGTGCACAATCATATCAGACAAAACACCCATACATATAAAAATAAAAAACATTTTTAAATGGTCTAAATTATCCTTGAAATATCTCTGGGAAAAAAAATAAGTAAAAACTATCAGTAAAAAGTCTTACTTATATGAATGTCCCAGGAAATTGAGCACTCCAACTCCCTATAATCACCAGTAATTTGCTGAATGGATGGTCATTAAAACTATGACCTTGTTTTCAAATAGATTATCAAGTAAATTACCTATTACATTTAGGATACACGCCACTTACTTAGGTTTGAGCAAATTATCTATGAAAAATAAGCTGGGTGGTAATGGTGCACGCCTTTAATCCCAGCACTTGGGAGGCAGAAGCAGGTGGATCACTGAGTTCGAGGCCAGCCTGGTCTACAAAGCGAGTCCAGGATAGTCAAGATTACACAGAGAAACCCTGTCTCGAAAAACCAACCAACCAACCAACCAACCAACCAAACAAACAAAAGACTTTAGCAACATCGTATGCTGCCTTCCTCAGTGTCCAAGCAGATAAACGTTTTATTTAAGGTTGATTTTTGGATAGGATCTACGTGTATGTACACGTGTCTAAATTTGCCCATATTTATGTATAGAGGCCTCAGGTTGAGTTCTGGATATTTTCCTCAATTACTTCTCCACATATTTTTATCGATTGTCTAGGTTGACCATGACCACTATCAGAGTTACAGGTGCCTATGGCCAGGCAGGCTTTTACACTGGTCTTGGAGATCCGAATCCAGGTCCTCTTGATTGCCCCACGGACACCTTAAAAACTGAGTGATCTCCTCAGCCCCACATCTTTAAAATGGCAGCTCTGGGGCAGGGAAGAATAGTCTCAGCTACTCTGCGCACACAATCACCCTCCTATTCACCTTCCTACTCAATTATCTACATTTTACTCAAATAATTTTCAGATGTTTATATTGGAAATCAATGTAAGAGGACGATTCTCCACAGAAGTAGCTAAACTCTAGTTTTCCTATAGAGTTAGTACCATCATCTACCAACTGCCACTTTGGGGGACGTTCTTTGCTAATACTGAAAGTTTAACACAAGAAGCTATAGCAATATTTGTTCCTCAAGACTTCTGTTACAGAGACATCTTTCCTTAGCCAAACAATTTTTTGTTTTGTTTTGTTTTACTTGAGCCAGGGTTTCTGTGTAGCCTTGGCTGTCCTGGACTCACTTTGTAGAGCAAATTGGCCTCGAACTCACAGAGATCCATCTGCCTCTGTCTCCCTGAGTGCTGGGATTAAAGGCATGTGCCACCACGACTGGCCCTTAGCCAAACAATTTTAGTATGGTTAAAGAAAGTGTACATTTTCTGAGTCTACTGTAATGACAAAATGCAATATATAAGCCCTAAATCCTGCCAACTATAATCTTTTATACCACATAGTCAGATACTTTCCTAAGAAAATTATCTTAATAGTAGTGGCTAAGTGCTAAACAACCAAAGCAAAGTGACCCAAAGATGATGAGAAGGAAAGCAGCTATTCACAACCTTTCCAGAATTCCAATTTTACCTTCAATAAGAAAGCAATACTACCTTTACACCATCTTCAGCGTCATCAATATCAAATATCTTTCTTGCTTTTTTCTTCTTTTTCTTTTGGTTAAAGAAGTTCAAGTCATCTAAGTCATCAGAAGCATCTAGAAATAGATTAAAGACTTCCGGTTACTAACAATTAACAAAAGGCAAGCATTAAGTTGAGTATGCCAAGTCCTCTCTCAAGTATTCTATGGGAGTCCTACCACAGCCACCAAAATTATGGTTCTGAAGAAAATGACAAGCCAAGTCAAAGGTTTTCCGAATTACCTGGTTAGAGGCTCAGGCTGAGAACATTAAATTCAATAGTCTGACCATGTAATGTCAGAGAGTACTCCCCGACAGTCTCCAAGACTGTCCTGCTGTATCTCTTCATTTTGTCCATGCCTCTGTCCCACCTACCTTTCATCCCTCCGTCTCTGGCTCCAGTGGAGGACACCTGTAACTGACACAACTACTCACCTTTTTTCCTACTGTCCTCTTCATCGGCTTCTACATCTTTGTCTTCAGTTGGTTCTGGCTCCACTTCTTTTGTCTCTGAGGGCTGGGTTTCTTCTGTTTGGGTATCACCTTCTTCATCTAACATAAAAGGCTTCTTCTTCTTCTTTTTCTTTTTGCTCATAGTAGGATCAAAAATCATCTGTTTAAATTTAAAAAGGAACAAGTGGTTACTCTTAATGAACGACACATTCCAAATATGCATCATTCTCAAAAAACATATCCGCCGCCCAAAGACAGGGTTGGATGCCCTGGACTTGCTTTTGTAGACCAGGCTGGCCTCGAACTCAGAAATCTGCCTGCCTCTGCCTCCCAACTGCTGGGATTACAGGTGTGAGCCCAGCTCATGCCCAGTGTACAATAAGCATATTCTTAAAAGAACTGGAAGCTGGGTGCCGCACACCTTTAGTTCCAACACTGTGAAGGCAGAGGCAGGCAGATCACTGAGTTGGAGGCCAGCCTGGTCTGCAAAGCGAGTCCAGGACAGCCAGGGTGACGCAGAGAAACCCTGTCTCAAAAACACCAACCAAACAAAAGAACTGGATACACTAAAATGCCAAAAGCAGGGTATAAGCACTTGTGCCCCATCACTTGCTTATTTGCACTCTCTCCCACATGCAGCGATGCACACAATAAAAAGCGCATATGTTTGGAGAAGTTGCAGGTAAAAATAATCATGATCTATTGTATACAAGCATGAAACTATCAACAGTAAACAAAATATTCTAAAACATTTGAAATTTATGCTGAAGTTCACATCATTATCTTTTAAAGAAACCTATCACCAACCCTTACTGCAAGAAAATCTTCTGAGGAATCCTTTACTGTTTTTTTGTTATGAAATATGAAATGTTCACAGGCCAGTTTCATCTACATATATACTGTAGAAGAAGTGAAAATTAATTTCTAACCTGTAGACTGTCTGCACTAATCCCTTGAAATAATCTGAACACATAAGGGCACATTCCTATAGGGAAGAAAGCAAAGTCTTTAGTCAAACAACTGGATTCAAGTCCAAAGTATATTTTCCTACCATGCTTACGCTTAGCATTTTGTTCACTGTGTAGTGATCAAAAGCACAGGTCTGGGGCCTAACTGCCTTGCATCCAGTCCTGACTCTAACTCCTATGTGGGTTACCCTGTGCTTCATCTGTACAATGGGAGAACTTTGACCAAGCATGTCAAAGCTACGGAAGAATCAACCACATGACTGCAGACATAACTAACACTGATTCTGTGGCTGAAGCTTCCTCAACTAAGGATGATTTAACTTGTCAGACATAACAAAGTTTCTTAAATCCCCAAATCAATTCTAATAGTTATAATTCCTTTATGTCCATCCCAAGTACAGTAGAAAAAATAAGCAAGACTGACACCAAGCTATAGTCTGTAAAGCTATATTCTGTAATGAAAGGTGGCTGGCAAGTCTGCAAGGTGTTCTGTAAATTTTCATATAGCACCATTATCAAGAACAAGGCTAGTGCTGACATCACCCTACATGGAAGGAATGTTGCCATCTGTTATAGAGTTCAAGAACACATGTCATCTGTGCTCTTCAAGTAGAAAGGCACAAAGGCAGATAAAACTCCAGGCACTTTAACACTGACTGTGGCAGAGCTTAAAATCCATTCATTTTTTCCCCGAGTTTCCCTGATCTAATAATAGCTGCTTTTTTCCGAATTTGCTTTTGTGGTTTGAGGTAGTCTTATATAGAACAGGCTAGTCTCGAACTCCCAACCCAAGTGTGCTGGGATTATAGGAACACACTATCAATAGCCTTTTCACAATCACTACTTATCAAGGCAGATCAAAGATGGGGAAGATCCTAAAATGACCAGATGATAGCTTCAAATTACCTTTTCATACTAGTAAAGGCTAGCAGTAAACAGGCAACAATCTTATGACAAAATAACACATGCTGCAATTACTTTCCCAGAATACTCAACACTTACATGTTTAACATAATACTTAGTTTTGTTCACCCAATGCTATAAAATAATTATATAACAAAAAAAAAAAGAGAGAGAGAGAGCCTAAGTCAGCACCCAAAGCAGAATTCCAAATGTTTTGAGACTACTTTACATTTGAGAAGATGGTTGCTGACAATACACTTACAAAAAAACCATTAAAACCACTGAAGCTTTTTTTTTTTTAAATTTAGTTTTGGTGATACTGGGAACTAGGGCCTTGTTCTTAGTACTCTGAGACTAACCATCCTTGCTCAGTGTGTGTGTGTGTGTGTGTGTGTGTGTGTGTGTGTGTGTTGAGAGGTGTCTCACTACACTGTCCTGCCTGGCCTCAAACTCTAATGGATACCCACCTGTCTCTGTGTAAGCTTGAATACTGGGATTAATGAATTGCAATTACTTTTGAAGGATTGTGGTCTGGCTATAATCAGATTTTATTTAATTAATTAATTTATTTTTATCTTTTAAAGTTTTTCGAGGCTGGGTTTCTCATTATCTTGACTGACCTGGACTCGCTTTGTAGGACAGTCTGGCTTCCAATTCACAGCAGTCCAGCTGCCTCTGTCTCCCAAGTGCTGGGGTTAAAGGCGTGCACCACCACGCCCAGTTTATAATCAGAATTTTATAAAAAAAGCTTTTTAACTTTCTCTTGCAAAAAATACCTTACTGGATCTGTGCAAAAACTCACTATTCTAACATCTTGTAGATGGGACTTGAGAGTAAGAAAGCCTTACTGACATGCTTTCGGGGAGAAAAAAAAATCTAGCTTGACAAGTTTGGACCAGCCTGGGTATATAGTAACACTTCTCAAAACAACAAAACTTTAAAATGGTCTAAACATTTCAGAATGCCTGCACATTAGAGAATCTTTCCTTCATTACCAAGGAGCATCAACACCCCTACAACACTTTTTTTTTTTTTTTTTTTTGCTTTTTCGAGACAGGGTTTCTCTGTGTAGCCTTGGCTGTCCTGGACTCGCTTTGTAGACCAGGCTGGCCTCGAACTTACAGTGATTCGCCTGCCTCTGCCTCCCGAGTGCTGGGATTAAAGGCGTGCGCCACCACCACCCGGCCCCTACAACACTTTTTAAAGGTAATGGCTTTATTAGGTTAAAAGAAGTCATGGTTTAGGGAGTCTGGGGCTTAATTACCAGGTTTTTAAAAGGACTGTGTGCACTTCATGTCAACCTACCTCCGTGCCCCAGTCAGGGTTTCTCTGTGTAGCCCTGGCTATCCTAGAACGCTATAGACCAGGCTGACCTCAAACTCACAGAGATCTGCCTGCCTCCTCTACCTCCTGAATGCTGGGGACTAAAGGCTGTGCCACCCAGCTCTATGACTTTTTCAAATAGCCTCGTACTCTCCCCATCCTGCCTACCAGTCAGAATACCCAGTCTGGAATGCCCCTTGAAGTTTACAAGTCCTTCCAAGTAGAGGTTTTTAGTTAATCCTTATAGATTAGAAGCCATAAGGTTTACCTGGTAGCAATTCCCTAGTCAACAGCACTAGGTAAACAGAATCACAGCCCATTTTCATCTCTCTCTACCAGCACATTCTGCCAGAGTAAAGCCACAGGCTAGGGCTCTAGTCCCATTCAACTGACTGTATGGCCTAACCTCCTTGGCCTTAACTCCATTTATAAAGTGAAACTGTGCTGACAGGTCTGAGGCCCAACCTACATACACGCTTCAGGCTTTCGAGAGACTGCTGCTGGTTTGAACGCTGCTTCCACCATCCCTGCTTCACACAATCCCGGTCGGCCATCCTCATCCCACAGCTCTCAAGACAAAACAAGCAACCCCTTCCGGCCTCCCCACACCTCTCCAGGAGGTATCTATCACCTCTAACTACACCGTAAGTATTGTACCACAGAAGCAAGAGACAGAACAACACAGCAGTACGTTGGTAGGGTTGTTTTGTTTTGTTTTTTTTTCTGGTAGTTTTAAGCTAAAAATTTGGACCATGAGTAGAAATAAAACAAGGGCTAGACATTTCCTCGCAGAACTTTTCTAATGCGCAACACAGTAGCTAAGAGCAGAGTCTACAAGCGAGAACCACCTATCTCCTTCAGACTCAACGCCTGACTCAGTAGGCTTGCGAGGGCCTCCTAGTCATTTAGCTGGAGGCAGTATTGCACTAAGCTGGGATTCTATTAAGTAGCTCAGCCACCTGGAATTTTATTATAGGAACTGTACAACTCTAAGCTTCAGTTTTCTCATCTCGAAAATGGACCAACAGGACCTTATTTTACTTACAGAACTGTGAAAATCACCTGAGACTAGGAATCAGTTTCCTCCGGAATCAATCTCTTAACTCCTTAATACAGCCAGCATCTCTTTCAACCAAACTGGTTAATATTTCACTTTCTGTGAGCACTTTTTCCTTTCTTGACCATAAATGCCTTGTAATACGTTTTCTCAGTGGTTGAGAAAATTCTAATCATTCCTAAGAGCCTACTCGAAAGTCAACTCTGTAGAGAGCCTCCACCGATTGCTCTTACCCGTCTCCAAGGCCTGTAAGTCAAGTAAATCCCAAATTCTTCATCAAGTACTTTCTTGAGAGGGAGAGGGGGTTGGATTAGACTTCTAGGGCCAATCTTAAACAATATGTAACTGAGATGACCCCAATCTCTTTTTAAGTCATGTAACCTTATGTGAACCATGATAAATCTGTAAAGGCAAAAAGCAAAAGTAATGCAATAAAACGTGGGACACAGGGGCTTGGAAACTGACTGAGATCCACGCCCAGTGAGGGGGAAAAAAGACCCAGTCAGTTTCGCAGCCGGACTTCCACGCCGCCTGTAAAAGGAAACTTAGCAACTCGCGCCCGGAAACTTTCCTCGAAGGGTGGTCAGTTTTGAGACTAAAATATCTTTTCCCAAACCTGGTTCACACCTCTGTCTTTAAGAAATAAAACCTCGAGCGGGGTGAAGGGAGCGAGGTATCCGCCCGGAAAAAGCCGGCCTTAAACAAAGTTTTTAACGACGAGGCTCCACCGGAACCGGAGGGGCTTCTCAAGGCACCCTGCGCCCCCAGCAACGAGAGCAGAGGCGGCGATGTTTAGCGGTGAGTGCCGGGGCCGCCGGCCCGGATTTTGCTTAATCGAGGAAACTGACCGGGCATTCAAACCCTTTCCAGAGAGCGACTCAACGTGCTTTCCAAGCTGAACCGCCGATCACGGCAGGAGGCCGGCGGCGTCGACGCAGCCGCCCCGAGGAGAGCCGGGTGAGGCCAGCTCCGAGGAGCCAGGGTCCTCCGCCGGCTCCGCAGCTCCGGGACGCGGAGGCCCCGCCGCTCCACATGGCGGCCGCCGGCCACTAGGCCGCAGGCCCGGCTTCCCACCCTGCGGTGGGCTCGGCTTCCTGCCTCCGTCCTCAGCCCTAACTCCATGCTCAGGCTCTCACCTCCTCCCCCGACATAGCTGCGGCTCGGGCGGCTTCGGCACGGACGAGAAGTCAGACCGGTCGGCGTCAGAACCCGGAGTCGGCGCAGCTCCTCCCGAGACCTCTCGCAGCACCGCGCTAGGCTCTTGCATCAGCGAAAGGGACCGACACCCCGCCCTCCTCTCAAAACTGTTGGAAGTGCGCCTGCGCAGAGCTCGCCAACGCGCAGGCGTACAGTAGAGCCAGCCTTCCGCGCTTCTTGTGGCGCGAGTTACCAGGCGACTCCCGGCGCCGGGCATGCTGGGACTTGTAGTTTGCATAGAAAAGACGGGCGCTTGTGCTACATACAGTAGTTCCAGAGTGTTTTAAAGCGACTGTTTTACTATCTGTCAGAAGGTTCGGGTTCTTGTGCTGCTGGTTACCCCAGCGGTTCGGAAAGTGTTGTGTTGCTTGTAAAGTGAATGTGGGGCCATTCTTCCGGATTCGGTTAGTGAGACTATAATATGAACCGGTGAGGCTGGTTTCACACACGCCCCTGGGGTGTGCTAGTATTCGAGGAATTCTAAGTTGAAGCTGGAGGCATGCGCCTCGCTAAAGGCGTTTTACTTAGCGAGAAGTTTAATCTTCTTGCTTTTTACTTCAGATATTTCTTCCCTGGTTCTCCAGAGGTAGACGGAGGAACGAAGACGTCCCCTGAGGAGAAACAGCCGTGCAAGCTACAGTCAGGATGCTTCGAAGTACAGTCATAACTCGATTAATGAAGGGAACATGTTGAGAAACGTGTAGAGTAGATAATTAACTTGTTGATGAACTTCATACCACACAAAGACAGGGTTTCTCTGTGTAATAGCCTTGCCTGTCCTGGACTCACTTTGTAGACCAGGCTGGCCTCGAAGTCACATTGATCCACCTGCCTCTGCCTCCCCGAGTGCTGGGATTAAAGGTGTGCGCCACCATCGCCTGGCTCTAGGCGCTATATTATTCTGGGGCTGTTGATTATATGTCCTTTTTTTTTTTTTTTTTTTGCAAAACCGTCCTGATATGGTTCATGGCTCCATGTTTATGCAGTGTTTGCTAGATGATTCTGGATGCACCATCCAATTTCCCCGGGGAGATACAGCTGTCACTTAGGGAGATCTCACTATCTTATGTGTCATCCAGGCAAAGACATCAGAGGATATGCTTCCTGTTAGACAAATTGTGCTTGTAACCACAAGGAACGGCCAAGCATCACTGTTGTAAAGAATGCTCAGTTTGGACTTCTTGGGTGATTGAAGGGAGGGTCAAGTAAGCAGATGCAATCAGGAGACTGGAGTGATTATTAGTTTTTTAATGCTTCTTGCATAAAAAGAATCAAATGGCCAGGCGTGGTGGCACACGCCTGTAATCCCATGACTTGGGAGGCAGAGGCAGGTGGATTGCTGAGAGTTGAAGGCTAGCCTGGTTTACAAAGTGAGTCCAGGACAGCCAAGGCTACACAGAGAAACCCTGTCTCAAAAAGCCAGAAAAAAGAGATTCCCCCGCTCTCTTGGCCTTAGGGCCATCTTCTTCGAAACTCCTGCGCCATGAGAGCGAAGTGGCGGAAGAAGCGAAAGCGCAGGCTGAAGCGTAAGAGAAGAAAGATGAGGCAGAGGTCCAAGTAAACCGCCTCGGGCACGACGGAGGCTACGGGAGTAGAAGCAAAGGGTGCTGATGGCCGGGACACTGCGACAAGCTGTGGGACTGTGCGCCGCCGTCGGTGATGAGCCGCAGGGCCCCTGGGACGCCACCTGACAAGCTGCCTGCCTTCCTTAACAACAAAACAGTCCCTCCGGACCTTTGGCGCTCTGGACTGGTTCTGTCCCCTTGTGGCCAAGTGTAGCTCGTGTACAATAAATCCTCCTTTTCACTGTCTCAACAACAACAAAAACCAGAAAAAAAACAAGTAAAGATTAAGCTATGATTGGTGGGAAAGATCTTCATATTAGAAAAGATGAGAGAGGTACTTCGTGATTTTTGTGGTTGGCAAAATGCTCTTGGTTTTATTTTTGTATTCATACATGATTGCAGAGTTTTGTTTGTCTCTGTCTTGATCTGCAGTCACAGAGTGGTCTGTCCGAGCTGGGCATGGTGGCACTTACCACTCCTAGCACTTGAGAGAGAGAGGCAGGAATGTGAGAATTTCATGACCAGCCTGGACTACATAAGGCTATGTCTTTTTTTAAATGTATGGATGTATGCGCTCCTGACCAAAGCTTCCACTCCCTCCTCCCCTCCCAGCCCTTCCCCCAGCCCCCACCCCATCCACTCCTGTTTCTCTTCAGAAAAGGGGAGGCCATCCATGGACATAAACCAGCCTTGGCATATCAAGCTGCAGGAAGACTAGGTGCATCTTGTTCTATTGAGGCTACAAGGCTAGACAAGGCTAGACAAGGCTGCCAGGTAAGAGGAAAGGATCCCAAAGGCAGGGCAACAGAGTCAGAGACAGCCCCTTGTAGAGGAATTTTAATCCAGCACAAACAAGGCTACTTTGGCTGGAGTACAGCCATGCCTTTAATCCCAGGAGACAGAGGCAAGCAGATCTCTGAGTTCACAGCCAGCCTGGTATAGAGCAAGTTTCAGGTAAAGAAAAACTTAGGTCCAGGCATGGTGGTACATGCCTTTTATCCCAGCACTCAGGAGACAGACCTCTGAGCTAAGACTATTTGGTTGAGTCAGTGAGTTGAGAGGCAGTGCAATCGAGTTTTTTTTAAGCTGAGAATTTGTGGTTCTGTTTATCTGGGGCTGAAGAAACATCAGCCTGTGATTAACAAGAGACCAGAAACACACTGATGTAAGACCTTTGATTTACCGAGACAATTGATGCTGGTCAACTGGTGCTGAGGAATTAGCAGTGATTAAGAAGAGCCCAGCACCACTGAGACGGAATCTTGTGGCAAGCGTTTCCTGAGAGGCAGCACACAGAAGCTATGTCCCAGGTGTGGCCTAGGTTGTACCTTGTGCTGGCAGCCAAACTTGGTAACTGTGCAAGAATCTTCCAAGAGGTACCAGGGTTTGAAGGCTTAAAGGGGCTCATGGAGAGCAGCTGAGCATGGCACTGTGAGAGGCCAGGAGAGGCCAGGAGAAGGAAGGTGCGGCCTCAGTGGCTGTTGAAGCTGCAGGATTGAACGGGTCATGGAGAGAAGCTGAGGCCTGGCACCACACCATGAGTAGAGCCCGGGAGAGGCCATTGGTGACAGCGATGCCCAATTGCAGCAGAACACCTCAGCATGTTGCAGATACGAGGACCCCTGGGATGACCCCCAAGAATAGAAGCAGCGGTGAAATAGAGCCACCTGGGAGTTTAGAAGACCGGCTCTGTGTGCTGCAGAGAGCCGAGCCCGAGAAGCGGCCCAAGCCCAGACCGGAAATTGGACGTTACATTATTTATACTGTTGGAGTTTGGTTTTGTTTTGTTCAGATTGTGATTGTGCCCTGGTCTTACTTGAAGTAAAGAAAAAAATTTAGCTTATTTTTTATTTTATAGGAGCTCACAGTTGAGAGACTTTGAAGTTTTAAAAGAGATTTTTGGATTTAAAAGGAGAGTTTGGCCGGGCGTGGTGGCAAACGCCTTTAATCCCAGCACTCTCGAGGCAGAGGCAGGTGGATCGCTGTGAGTTCGAGGCCAGCCTGGACTACAAAGTGAGTCCAGGACAGTCAAGACTACACATAGAAACCCTGTCTTGAAAAAAAAAAAAAAAAGGAGACCGGATTTTTACAGGAACTGAACTTTTAAAGTGTTTGAATTGGTGAAGATTGTGGGACTTCTAAGTTCATAATACGTTTTATTTTATTTATTTATTTATTTTTGTTTGTTTTGTTTTTTTGTTTGTTTGGTTTTTTCGTAATACGTTTTGTAATTGTGATATTTATTAATCCCAGATCTTGGAGATGAACCCCCTCCAAAAAGGGAAAAGGTTATGCTTTAAAAAGTTTTGTGTGTCAAGTTGACAAGGGGTCTGTTGTGCTGTGCAATTTTATGTCATCAACTTGACCCAGGCTAGAGCCATCTGAGAGGAGGGAACTCCCTTAAGATTAGGCTGTAGGCAAGCCTGCAGAGCATTTTCTGCATTAGTAGTTGATGTGGGAGGGCCCTGCCCCTTGTTGGTGGGGTAGTCCCTGGGCTGGTGGTCCTGGCTTCTATAAGAAGCAGGCTGAGCAGGCCACGTGGAACAAGCCAGTAAGCAACACTTCGTCCACGGCCTCTGCATCAGCTCCTGCTTCCAGGTTCCTGTCCTGACTTCCTTCAGTGATGGACTAATATATGGAAGTATCAGTCAGTTGCTTTAGTAGTGGTTTTTTTTGGGGGAGGGGTAGGGGTTTTGGTTTTTTGAGACAGGGTTTCTCTGTGTAGCCTTGGCTGTCCTGGACCCACTTTGTAGACCAGACTGGCTTTGAACTCACAGTGATCCACCTGCCTCTGCCTCCTGAGTGCTGAGATTAAAGGCGTGTGCCACCAACCTCCTGGCTAGTCGTGGTTTTTCGTCACAGAGACCCACACAGAAACCCTAAGTAAGACAGTTGTCTTCATAAGGGCTTTTTGTTCCTCTACTCTGTTTGAGAGATAAACCCAACAAATAGTCACTTCTGTGAGAAAGATTTTCTTTTCAGCATGGCACCAAGTGCAACTACCCTAAACTGTCCACTTGAGGGAGATCTTCCTTCGGAGATTTCACATTTCCAAGGTAGTAGTTTGCTTTCTTAAAATAAATAAATAAATAAATAAATAAATAAATAAAGCCAGGACCCCTGCTGAAGCAGCCAAAGTCACAAAGCAATGATAGCTACACTTTTCCAGCTTCCCCAACCCCCGCAAAACACAGAGCCCACTTAGCATCAACACCAATAATCTCTTGTACTTTTATAGTTTTTTTTTTCATTTAGCAATCTATAAAACACACAAGACATTTACTCATTTTCATTTCATACCTGTGAGGGAAATCACTGCAGTTTTTTTCTTTTCTAAAGAGAGAAGCCAAATTATGGATTCTACAAAACGTAGTAAGAAGTCTGGAAGTGTCTGCTGGACCCTTTTACTCAGGAGCCCTCTCTGCCTAGTGTCACCCCAGATCCTCAGATGCTGAATGGTAAGTTCCTGGTGACGGTTAACCAACTCTACACTAATGTGTATGTTTTCAATGGCGTTGGATCAGTCCTCAGTCTCTTCGGTTGGCCAGTGTTGTACAGCTGTTTTCTCCTACTTGAAACATCCCCTCCTACAGGAGTCTAGGGGGCTTATAGGAAAAATACAAGTCTCCGAAAGCTCTGTAAAGTACAAACCACCCCCCCCCCAAAGCTAGAAAAGCAAGCAACAATCTCAGGGGCGAGGGGGGCTTACTTTGGCTCCGAGCTCTTCAAGGAGCACCAAGGCTTCAGCTTTTGTGAGTGGTCGCCCATGTTGGGGTGGGTTGTCAACTACGCTCCCCTAAGTAACTTCAGTAAACTCATTGTTTCAGCAGACAGGATGCTGGGGTCAGTTCTTCCTTCTGTTGCTGGAGTCCATTTGGGTTGAATAGACCCTGTTCTTGTCTCCCCAGGAAAAGCTACACAACACACTCACAAAATAGCATGCTTTCAGAGACTGCCTTCACGTGGTGAGAGTATTTGAATTAGAACCAAGATCTTGGGTTGGCACCATGGCTTAGGGAGGAAAGAAGCCTGCTGGGTGTGTGGTTTGAATAAGAATGCCACCCGCCCGTAGGGTCGTATATTTGAATGGTCGCCAGGGAGTAGAAGAAGGGTTTGACATGTGGCCTTGTTGGAGGAAATATGTCATTGGGGGTGGGCTTAAGGTTTCGAAAGGTCATGCCAGGTTCTCTCTCTCTCTCTCTCCTCTCTCTCTCTCTCTCTTTGTCTGTCTCTCTCTGTCTCTGTCTGTCTGTCTGTCTCTCTCTCTGTTTTTGTCTGTCTGTCTGTCTGTCTGTCTGTCTGTCTCTGTCTGTCTCTGTCTGTCTGTCTGTCTGTCTGTCTCTCTCTCTTTGTCTGTCTGTCTGTCTGTCTGTCTGTCTCTCTCTCTCTCTCTCTCTCTCTCTCTCTCTGTCTCTCTCTGTCTCTGTCTGTCTGTCTGTCTGTCTGTCTCTGTCTGTCTGTCTGTCTGTCTGTCTCTCTCTCTCTCTCTCTCTCTCTCTCTCTCTCTCTCCCTCCCCCCTTCCCTCTCTCTCCTTATGGCTCAGTCTGCAGCTCTCAGTACCTGCCTGCATGCTGCCATGCTCCCCACCATAATGATATTGGACTAAACCTTTGAAACTGTAAGCAAACCTCCAGTTAAATGCTCATAAACATTTAAGGTCGTGGTGTCTCTTCGCAACAATAGAATAGCGACTAAAACGCTGGGCAAACTGATCACCCGAGTTCAGTCCTGGAACTAACTCCTAAGAGTTGTCCTCTGAGAACAAGTGCACTAAGGCACATGTGTGTGCCCCCACTAACAACAACGATGACGATAACAACGACAACAATAAATTAAATTTTAAAAATAAGGTCGCATGGATCTTAGTCTAACTTTTTTGCTTAGTATACAAGGCCACACATCTTGTTTATCTTTAACTTAAGGAAAACCTAAGGTAATGATTCTACCCTATGTAGAAACCTAGGCTTATTTCACCATTTTATCTGCTAGTATTTCATTGTATGGAGCCTTTAAAAGTTAATGTTGGTAGGGAAAAGAGGAAAATCACTGAAATATTAATGGAAAACATTTTGTAACTCCAAGATTAAATTTATCTTTGGGTTGATCTAAACAGGATCCTTCCAAAAAAAGTCATGGATGGGGTTATTGCTGCAGGATATTTGATCCCATGGTGAACTCCGAGATTGTGAACTGTAAAATCCTGTCTTTTGTTTAGCATGGTTGAGCCCTAACACACACCTTTAATCCAAGAACTTTCAGTTTATTGTAAGCAGGTGATTATGGTGTGGTTCAGCCAGCCCTGGCATATACGATTAATCCAATAGCTTTCTGTACACAAGATTTAATAAAGTTAACCCTAGGTCAAGAGGTGGAGCAAGAAACCAGCTGACAGGGATTAAACAGTAGGAGGGACTTTGAGTTGAGAGATATTTAAGACAGCTGGATAAGAAAAGAGGCTTTTGAACTTTGAACTAGCAAACTTTTGGGGTTGGGTGTTTTGGCCTTTTTTTCCTGGGCTGTCAGCTGAGCTAGTGAGCCTTTTGGGCTTTTTCCATCATCAGGATGTGAGCAGTCTTCACCTTGAGTTATTTTAAAACTTTTTTTTTTTTTTTTACATCTATTCACTTATTGGGTATGTGGTGTGTGAGTGCATGCCATGCCGAGTGTGTATAGGTCAAAGGAAACGTTTATTTCTGAGGAGGGGTTAAAAACGACTCTATCACAACCCTTACATGTAGTATAGCTATCTTTGGGATCTGTGGATAGGAGCTGTGTATTACTCATTTCCCTTGGTTTTCCCAAATCCTAGCACATATCTGTAAACGAAAAAAACTCTAGTGAGGTGACAGATATAAGGACTCATAGCTAAACTGGCAGCAGTCTTAGGTTCCTGAACATAACCTAGTTTCTAAGACAACTGCAAAGAAACTTGCAGCTGCGTTCTGTTTGGAATAATTGAGTGTAAATGTAGCCAAGAAAGAAATCTGCTTTACATTCTCCCCTCATGACTCACTGTAAAAGGGGTGGTGACGTTCTTCTTAACAGATCAGCGGGGCCTGGAAGGAGTGAGTGGCTCGGGACACCTTTCACCCACTCTGCACTGTGTATGAATAGATTGTCACGATTCAAAGCCCATATATTTCCCTTGCTCTTGAGAGGCAACTCCTGTACTCCACGCACTGCTCAGTATGGGTTAGGAATTCAATAAAGGGAACTGAAAGAATGTATGAACTAATAAATCAAATAAAGAATTTCACTGTCTCCTATCTTAGATATCTTAAGCCCACCTCTCAAAATGATTTTAGGCAGTAGTTCCTTTTTACAGATTTTTTTTTCAGTCAATCCATCCTACCACAATTTTTCCCTTTTCTGTTATAATTTAATACTTATCAATATTATTGGATAGACATTTCAATGCTTTTTTCTTTCTTTTTTTTGTTTTTTTTGTTTTTGTTTTCGTTTTTCGAGACAGGGTTTCTCTGTAGCCTTGCCTGTCCTGGACTTGCTTTGTAGACCAGGCTGGCCTCGAACTCACAGCAATCTACCTGCCTTTGCCTCCTGACTGCTGGCATTAAATCGTGCACCACCACAGCCCGGCTTTTCTTTCTTTCTTTCTTTCTTTCTTTCTTTCTTTCTTTCTTCCTTTCTCTCTTTCTCTCTTTCTTAGAGAGAGAGTCTCCCTGTGTAGCTCTAGCTGGCCTAGAGCCCACTAAGTAAGTATGCCTGGCCTTGAACTCATAGGTGACCCCTATTCCTGCCTTTCAAGTGCTGGAATTGTAGGCATGTACCACCACACCTAACCAATGCATTAGTGCTTTAGACTACATTCATCCCTTCCTTCCAACAATATTATAAAATGCCTTTTTCTTCTTCTTTAGTTTTTTTAGGTAGTTTCTTGTAGCTGAAGCTACCTCCAAATCTAATATATAGCCAAGAATGATCCTCCTGTTTGGTTTTCCTCTCAAGTGCTAAAATTATAGGCATTTACCATCCAGCTAGCTCTAAGATTAGAGTTTAGTGAGCAAGTGTTAAAACTATGCCCCTTGAAGTGTTGCTTGTTTGTTTATTTGTTTTGAGACAAGGTTTCTCTGTGTGGCCCTGGCTGTCCTGGAACTCTGCAGTTTCCATGCTGGTCTCGAACTCAGAGACCTACCTGCCTCTGTCTCCCCAAGTGCTGGGATTAAAGGCGTGAGCCACCACTGCCTGCCCTGACATGTCTTAAATTCGGCAGGACTGTAATGCTGTAAATGGTGGGTGGCCGTATCCAGGGCTACTTAATGTAGTTAGTAGAAGGTTTTTAGAAAGTCACAATAAGATTCCATTAGAATGGTTACTAAGAAAATGAAGCCAAAAGGACTTTCGCACCAAAAAAAAAAAATTCCAAGTGCTAGCAAGGCTGTAGAGGAAATGGAACCCTTTCGCGCTGTTGGTAAGAAGGCAAAATGCTGTATGCACAATGAACACAGTGAGGCCAGGCCTCAAAAGAAGTTTAAGCAGGATCCACATGATTAAGCAGAGTCACAAAGAAACATCTGCACACCCAGGTTCATGGTGACATTATTTACAATAGCCGAGGTGCCGACGCTATCTAGCTGTCCATTGCCAGACAAACGGACAAGCAAAGATGTGGCATGAGCAACGGAATACCACTGAGTACTTGAAAGGGCGGGAACTTGGCTGTATGTGACCACGTGGATAAACCTGGGGTTAGAATACAAGGATTGCCGCCCAAACCTCTTGAGCACCAATCTCAGAATGCCGCACCCCAAGACTGGCCATGGCCAGAAACACAGTGGACTCGGATCTGAACTGTGACCCTCGTCTGTTTCAAAGGCAGTTTTTTTTTTATAAGAAAAGCCATAACCATGTAACCAGGTAGGAAGCAAGGAGGAGGGCAGCATTACATTATTTTGACCAGTTAAACACAAGAAGCGATTTTGTTCTGAGCACAATGTATCCAGGTGGCTAGACAGAGCATTTAAAGCTCACTGGCTGTGGTTTAGGGTAGGGGAGCTCTTCGGGGATTTCTAGCTCTCTGGGACATAGCAGGATGTTACAGTCTTTTGTTTGTTTGTTTTTATCTTTTGAGACAGGGTTTACCTGTGTAGCCTTGGCTGTCCTAAACTCACTTTGTAGACCAGGCTGGCCTCGAACTCACAGCGATCCACCTGCCTCTGCCTCCCAAATGCTGGGATTAAAGGCGTGCGCCACCATGCCTGGCTGGATGTGGCAGTCTTAATTCTAATAGAATATGCATTTATCTTTAACCCAAGCAGAAAATGCATTCGTCATCTATTGTTTTTATTCTAAGCAGCAAGCATTGAGCCTTCCTGGTTTCAGGCATGTAGGGCCTGAGAGCGTGAACTTATATAAAAATGGAGCCTTGGGAATAAAATGGCTTCTGATATGCTAAGAGGGAAAGCTGGTGTTAACAGAGGAGCCACAGGAGCAGGATAGGATGTAACACCTGAGGATGGTCTGCTAGATGAAACAAGCCAGTTATAAAAAGACAAATACTGGGGGCTGGAGAGATGGCTCAGCACTTAAAAGCATAGACTGCCCTTGCAGAGGACCTGAGTTTAGTTCCCAACCCTCATGCCGGATGGCACAGAACTATTTATAACTCTAGCTCCCTGGCATCTGGTGCCCTCTTTTGAACACATGGGGACACACACACACACACACATGACACACACACACACTAAATCAGCTGGGCATGGCGGTGCACACCTTTAATCCCAGCACTTGGGAGGCAGAGGCAGATGGATCTCTGTGAGTTCAAGCCCAGCCTGGTCTACAAAGCGATTTCCAGGACAGCCAGAGCTATTACACAGAGAGACCCTGTCTCGAAAAACAAAATAAAACAAAAAAGCATCTAATGCAATACATCTTTTGAAAATATTTTTTTTGAGGTTATAGTAAAATCACATCATTTCTGCCTTCTGTTTCCTCTGTCCACACTTGCCATCGTGTCCTCCCTACACCCCCAACTCTGCTCTCTCTTAAATTCATTTTCTCTTTTTCTTTTTCTTTATTTGTTCCATAATTGTGTGTGTGTGTGTGTGTGTGTGTGTGTGTGTGTGTGTGTGTGTTTCCTAAATACATAAATATGACCTGCTGCTCATTCTGTTTAATGTTACTAGTACACATGTTTTCAGGGCTGGCCGCTTGGTATTGGATAGCCAACTGGTGTGCTCTTCCCTGGGGAAGACGATGTTTCCTGCCTTCAGCATTTCTTAGTTGCCTGTAGTTCTTTGTCTAGGCTTGAGGCCTCCTGGAATTTCCCCCACGCACGTTGGCACGTCTGCGGGTGCGCTCCTTGTTGAGGCCATGTTTAGGCAGTCATACTGGTAAGACTTCATGGGTGTAGCTTCTGACCCCTCTAGGAGACACAATAGCACAGCAAGCGCCCCGTTCCCCTGGTCCTTAACCCTCTCTGTCCCCTTATTGGTAATGGTTTGGGGGCCTCAGGTGCAGGAGTTGTGTGGCAGATGTGTTGGTGGGGACCGGGCTCCACAGGCCCGCATTTTGATCAGTTGTGCTTTTCTCTAATGGCTTTTTCTGTTGCAAAGAGATGCTACCTTGATAAGGGGTGAGGATGCACTTGCCTGTGAGTGTAGGGACAACTACCTAGGGTGTAATTAGGGATTGTTCAGGTGTAGTAAAGTGATGGTTGTAGATTCTTCAAGATCTACAGCTTGACTAGGGCCTGGGTAGTTGGCTGGGTTTCTAGTACAAGACACGATTTCTCTCTTGTTGATGGATCTTACGTCCAATCAAAGAGCTGTAGATTACTGCCAAGGCAGGAATGCCAGTTTCACACTCGTAGACACAGGTCCCAGAGGCCTCCAAGCTGGATGTGACCCGATAGCCTCCCCCTGAGGACCAGCTTTCATCATACCAAAAGACACCTTGCAAGCTTCTGGAGGAGAGAAGCAGCCAGCAGTCCTACCCAGCTGTGACACCTATGAAGCACAACAAAAGCCAGCATGGGGTGACAATGGCAATCTTTTAAAAGGATAGGTATCTTCTTAAACCTTTCTACGTGCTACCCAGAGCAGTAAGTTTCACATTGGTTACCAGGGGCTGATAGGCTCAGAATGGTGTTGGATAAGATGCACAGAATTATAGTTTATAGGAGTAAAAGAGTTCTGGAATTTGGAGGTAAAAATGCAAACGAACTTGGCTGTGCAGTTAAAAATGGACAAGATAATACGGTATGTGTATTGCACCACATAAAAATTTAATTTATTTTTATTTTATCATCACGTGTGTTTGTATGTGCATGTGCTTAAATTCAAGCATAGGTTTGTCAGAGAAGGCATGTGTCAGAGGATGTATTTCAGGAGCTGGCTGTCTCCTTCCATCTTTAGTGTGGGTTCTGGGTATTTAACTTAGGTTGTTAGGCTTGTAGGGCAAGCACCTTTACAAGCTGAGCCATCTTTTTAAAAATATATATATTTTATTAATTTATTCATATTATGTTTCAGTTGTTATCCCATCCCTTGTATCCTCCCATTCCTCCCTCCCTCCCATTTTCCCCTTACTCCCCTCCCCTATGACTGTGACTGAGGGGAACCTCCTCCCCCTGTATATGCTCATAGGGTATCAGGTCTCTTCTTGTGAGCCATCTTTTTACCCTTATTGTAGGCTCAATTTCCTTAACAATTATACTTTATTTTGAACTTATTAAATGAGCGTACCTCCCTTATAACCCAACTAGCCTAAATAAGAGAGAAAGGAGATTAAGGGAAACAGGAATGAAACCTGGGTGTCAGTTCCTAGGAACGATTCTCCTGGCGTAGTCAGCAGGATCTCAGCTGACCAGCAATCCCACCAAAGTTGCTGCTGGAACCTGGAGCAACTGGAACCTGGAGCCTCAGCCGGAGCCCAAAGCCTTGACGTCTTCCCTGGAGCGGTTCTCTCTAGGAGCATCTTGAAGTGGAGTAATGAACAGCCGAAAAAAGCCCAGCCTCCTGTTTGGATCTATCTATCTATCTATCTATCTATCTATCTATCTATCTATCTATGTATCTATCTATCTATCTATCTATCTATCTATTTATCATCTACCTATATCTATCTATCTATCTATCTATCTATCTATGTATCTATCTATGTATCTATCTATCTATCATCTTTCTATTTATTATCTATCTATCTATCTATCTATGTATCTATCTATCATCTTTCTATTTATTTATTATCTATCTATCTATCTATCTACCTATCTATCTATCCATCCTCTTAGTCTGTTCAAGGATGTTTTTCAGCTGGCAACAACCAAGCTCCCTCACGAAGTGGTTCGACTTCTAAGTGGATAAACATCCTACTCTCTTCCCCATTCCACACTTGGGATCAAAACAAAAATATGTTTATCTCCTCTGCACCTTATCACACTTTGAAGGACACAGAACAAGATCCTGGAGAGGTGGCTCAGCAGCTAAGAACATTTGCTTTTTCCTGAAGAGAACCAGAGTTTAGTTCCAGGCACCTACATTAAGTGGCCCTGTAACTCCAGCTCTCAAGGATCTGATGCCCTCTTCTGGCCTCTATGGGTGTGTGCTCTCAAGTGCGCACACACACACACACACACACACACACACACACACACACACACACACACAGAGAGAGAGAGAGAGAGAGAGAGAGAGAGAGAGAGATGAAATAAATAAATAAAATGTTTTTAAAAGGACACATAACAGGATGTCGAAGGACCCAGACTGCAGTTCTTGGTCACCTCTTCTTTACTCAGTGTGTGCACTGACTAGTTTTATGCCAGCTTGCCACAGAAACTAGAGTTACCAGAAAGGAGAAAACCCCAATTGAGAAAGTGCCTCCATAGGCCCTGCCTATAGGGCACATTCTTAATTGGTGATTGATGTGGGAGGGCCCAGCCCATTGTGGGTGGGGTCATCTCTGGGCTGGTAGTCCTGGGTTCTACAAGAAAGCAGGAGAGCAGGCCACAGGTAGCAAGCCAGTGATCAGCACCCCCTATGGCCTCTGTGTCAGCTCCTGCCTCCTGCTTCTTGGTCTGTTTGAGTTCCTGTCCTGCCTTCCTTTGATGATGAACAGTGATATGAAGCGTAAGCTAGACAAATCCTTTTCTCCCCAACTTGCTTTTTGGTCATGGTGTTTGATGCAGGCAATAGAAACCCTAAGTAAGACAGTGTGCCTATTGCTTCATTTGAAATCAGGATAATATGCCTGACAGTTCTGGTTTTTATAAGGACCATATTAAAAAAAAAAACCAAACAAAACAACTCTCATGACAATGTCTTGATTACTAGCTTTTACAGCATTCCAGCAGCCCTAGTCTTAAAAACCATTACAAGTTTCGCGTCTGATTTCGTAATGAGATGTTCCTGGAGTTGCCTCAGCTGAAGCCTGTGCCACTTCAAAGGATCTGTATGCCAAGCCCCTCTCAATATGGGTTATACACCTTATAATTTGGCTCCAGGAAAACAGCAAATAAACAACTTTATGGAGACTTTGGAAGATCTGAGATACTAATTATCAATTAATGGAGGAAGCATAAATCCAGAATCCTCATATTAATGTTCAAAAAGCTGGTCCCAGATTAGGAGGCTGAGAGAGAGAGAGAGAGAATTTACATCTGCTGAGTAGCCATTTTCAGGGCCTGTGGTAGGCGTGCTAGTGCCTGTGCTAGTTCATTTAGAAGCCACTATGGTCTGGTCAGGTTGGTAAAACAGGGGAAATAAAGTCCAGAGAGCTGTCACTAACTCAGAATTCTACAATGAGCAAGAGAAGCTGGGATTAAGGTCCCAATGACTGAATGTGGTACCCTTCCTACTATGTACACCACCCCCAGAATATAGTTCTCTGTCCTTAATTGTGTAGGGCTCACGGTAAATGCTCTGTATTTGCTGACATTTGCCTCAATTATCTTACTCCGTAGAACAAGAAAGTTAGCTAGACCAAGGGACCATCCCCACTTTATAGTGAGGGCACAGGCAGTGAGCAATCAGAGCATGGGTGCAGGCTCGGCAATTTTCGCGCTTTCCTTTTCCACATTAGCCTCACAGGGAGCAGAATTTCATGTCTGTTTCTTATTTTGTCTATTAAAAAAAATTTCATGAAGTCTGAGCATCCTGACAGTCTTGCACTCTGACTGTGTGTGGGCAGATCAGTGAACAGACTCCTTTCTGGGTAACTCCCAAATCATTAAAAGAACTGTGGGTGGATATATTTTTTATAAAAAAAAGTTAGTTTTTAATTCTTACATTATATTCATTGTTGCAGAAAATAAAAATTGTTAACAAATCTTATTAAATAGTCTATAATTATTACTGTGGTGCTGTCGAACTCAAAAAAGACGCAGACACCTGGTAGATTTTAGATAAGCCTTGTTTTACGTGGCGCTGGGCAGATGTTTCTACCTAGGCTATCTCGTTATCTCCCGGCCCCCATCCCGTGCAGTCTGCTTTACTCACTCCTATCTGGGCTACTTCCATCCACAATCCCAAAACACTTGCTCATGCTCTTCCGCTGGGCCGCTTCCCTCCCTGAGGAACTTCCTCCTTCCCCAGCCCGTGGCAACTCAGCTCACTCTTGCTCATCTGGTACCTGTCTCTTTCTCTCTCCAGAGGCTGCAAATCTTCGCTCCGCCCCTCACTTCTGCCCGGCCCAGGCGTAGGCCTTTTATTCAGCCAATCAGGAATAATTTCTTAGGCAAGGTTACATATGTCATTTTGGGGTTCTTGAGTGTCTGCTCATAAAAGACAAGAAGCAAACCTTGGGGAGCAAAATAGTTAACATTAGAATACATAGCACCAGACCAACCCCCAACAGTTCCCCTTTTCTGTCTAAATAAAAACGACATTCTAAAATACAACAATAGAAAGTAAGAACAATTATGGAACAATTACAAAAACCAATAGGTAAGACTTACAGGCTGTGCGTGGTGATGCATGCCTTGGCAGGCGGATCTCTGTGAATTCGAGGCCATCCTGGTCTACAAAGAGAGTTCCAGGACAGCCACGACTACACAGAGAAACCTTGACTCAAAAACAAAACAAAACAAAACACCAAAAAAACCCCCCAAAACCCCAAAAACTTATATACACAATGTCTAGTCTAAAGGTATTTGTCAACTTTGAAGAAAATATTATTATTCTATCTTTGTGAGTCTAAAATTTTGTACCTAAATTTTTTAATGTGTTTATTTACTATGTATACAGTATTCTGACTGCATGTGTGCCTGCACAACAGAAGAGGGCATCAGATCTCATTATAGATGGTTGTGAGCCACCATGTGGTTGCTGGCAATTGAACTCAGGACCTCTGGAAAAGCAGTCAGTGACCTCTGAGCCTGATGAGACTGGATGGGCTGGTGTGGGTTAGTGAGGGGGAGTCCCTTTTCTGAGGGGTAGGGGACAGAGGGAGAAGATGGAGGAAGGGAGGGGCAAGAGGATAGGAGGGCAGGGGCTACGATTGGGATGTAAAGTGAGTAACAAAATAAATGTATTTAAAATAAATATGAAAGAAAAGGAGACTGCTTAAAGCTTATTTGTAAAAATAGCACAAGGCATCAGCCATCTTGCAGGCACCCAGAGGGTTGGGGCGAGGGAGCTGGGTCATCCAAACCCATTTGCCTTCAGATTGGCAGGCAGAGAGAGGCCTTTAGTGTTACTGCTTTTTAGGAGCCTGGACATCTTTGGGAGCTGGAATAGAAACAGAAGCGATAGCAAAGGCCCAGGGGCCTGAGATGGAGTTGCACTATTAGTCTCGTTCTCTAGGCCTTGGTCTTCGGTTGGCAGAGCTTTTATTGCCAGGTCTTGGCTTTATGGGAGTAAACATGAATTCCAGGCTTGGGGTGGACAATGAAAGCAACTCTGTGGAGCCCCCAGCCATGCCATTTGTGGTCTTGGGCTTAACCTCAGGCTTTGCAAGGCCCTTAGCATGGGTAGCCATGGCCTTCACTTTGCGTACCTGAGCCCTTTTCAGGCTCCCTTTACTGTTCTTGGAGAAATGAATTTTCTGAGGATCTTGGGGTTGAACCCCTTAAGGAATTAATCTCTTTCTGATCGGGGTTTCTTGATGCCATTTCTGTACCACTTGCAGGACTGGGTGTGTGTGGTGTGGTTCCTGGCTTTGATCTTGTGTACATAGGACCCACAGCTCTTATAATCCCTGGAGGGAAGGAGACGTTTAGAAACATCTTTACAAAAATTTTGAAAATAGTGTCAATGACCATAAATAGGCTTGTGACCAGGAGCATGCATGCATGTACTTCAATTACTCCTCCTGAAGCAAAGCTTTAAAGTGACCACTAAAATATGTCAGCCTTCCAAGCTGGTGTCACATGCCTTTAATCTCTAAGTTTGCAAGGCAAAGGCAGGTAGATCTCTGAGTTCCAGGCCAACCTGGTCTACATTGTGACTTCTAGGCTTCCCAGAGCTATATAGTGAGACTTTGTCTCCCTAAACAGAAGTTTAAATGATGCCTTGATCCTGCTAAAAGCCTGGCAAAATTACAGGAAACAGAAAACATTAAACAGAAGACACTAAAAATGCTAGCCCTCTTTAAATTTTATTAAAAGCAGATCAACATTCTAAGACAGTCCAATTGCTTTGAATATAAAGGATTAAAAGAATAACTTTCATTAATTAGTTAATTTTCATTAATTAATGAATTAAGTATTTTCATTAAAATCACTTTAATTACAAATAAATCTTTTTCTATAAGATGTATTTCTCTGCAAACTTTATAAATTACGGATAGCATTTATAAATGTGATCACTATATATTTATTAAAAACATAAGCTGGGGCTGGTTACATGGGCCCATAATCCCATCTCCTTGGGAGACTGAGGCATCAGGGTTTCAAGTTCAAGGCCTGCTTGTTCATACAGTGAGTTCAAGGTCAGCCTGAGCAACATGATGAAACCGGTCTCCAAAGGTTTTTTTTTTTTAGGATCACATATATATTTGTATGTCTGTATGCATATCATGTTGCAGTGCCCATGGAGGCCAGAAGAAAGTGTCGGATTCCCCTGAAGTTCCAGGTGACAATAGGCACCCAGCATGGATGCTGGAAAACCAAACTCAGGTCTTCTGAAGAAGTAGTTATTGCTCTTAACCACTGAGCCATCTTGCCATGCCGCCATCCCCTCAGAAGATTTTTGTTTTTGTTTTGCTTAAGACAGGGTTTCTCTGTGTAGCCTTGGCTGTCCTGGACTCACTTAGTAGACCAGGCTGGCCTTGAACTCACAGAGATCCACCTGCCTCTGTCTCCTGAGTCCTGGGATTAAAGGCGTGTACCACCATGCCTGGTTTCTTTAGAAAGATTATGGAGCTAGGGAGACAGCTCAATTGAAAAAATTCTTGACTGAGTTCAATGCCCAGGACCCACCTGTAAAAAAGTGCCAGGAGTGGTGATATATGTTTATAATCTCAACACTGAAGACGATGAGACAGTTTGCGGGTGGGCCAGATTAGACTGTTTAGCAGGGGCCTGGAGAGATGGCTCAGTGGTTAAGAGCATTGGTTGTCCTTCCAAAGGTCCTGAGTTCAATTCCCAGCAACCACATGGTGGCTCACAACCATCTATAATAGGACCTTATGCCCTCTTCTGGCCTGTACATGTGCAAATAAACAAACAAATAAATAAACTGTTTAGCAAACTGCAGGCCAGTAAAAAAAACATTGTATCTAAGGGGTAGGGAGAAGACAGGGGGCAGGGCTGGCTCACACTTGTAATCCCAGTACTGGAAAGGCCAACCTGGTCTACATAGAAAGTTCCAGGCCAACCAGAGCTATGTAGTAAGACCCTATCTCAAACAAAAACCAAAACCAGAGTGGATGGTACTCAAGAAATGAGGCCGGAGATTGACCTCCGGCTTTCACACACACATGTACATGTGAACCAACATGCACAAATACACCTGCACATACGTGAACATTACCTCTTATGTGGGAAGAGGGTTTGAAATCTGGCTTAATGAGATAGAATTTACATATCCTGCTGAAAGAAAGGAGGAACAACAGAAAGACATGTATTTGAAAGTCTAATATTTTCACCATCCTGCATCTGCTTGGGACTTAAACATCATTATACTGCGTGTGTATAAGAACATTTTCTGAGCCAGGCGTGGTGGCGCACACCTTTAATCCCAGCACTTGGGAGGCAGAGGCAGGCGGATCACCGTGATTTCGAGGCCAGTCTGGACTACCAAGTGAGTCCAGTACAGCCAGGGCTGTTACACAGAGAGACCCTATCTCGAAAAAGAAAGAAAGAAAGAAAGAAAGAAAGAAAGAAAGAAAGAAAGAAAGAAAGAAAGAAAGAAAGAAAAAAGAACATTTTCTGTTACAAACATAAACGTGGTATCTAATGATCCAAAGAACATAGAGATCTAAATCAAATTGTCCTTTTGTGAGCATACTGGTTTTTTACCTTGAGAACTTCACAATGTACATCCATACCAATTTAAATATTAAACTATTTAATCCCAAAGCATTACAGTGTACTATCTATGGACAGTGAATCAATGTTCAGTGACAGTTTTATTATTCCAAGAGCTAAATCATCCCATTCAACAGTGACAAAAAAAAAAAGGTATATTTTATTTCAAATGGAGCAAATCCCAGAAACAGTGCAAAAGTTCTGTACTTACAGGCCAGTCCTAAATGTATTTCTTAAATATCTATTTTATTTGCTTGATGAAAAGAAAAAAAAATAACACACACAATTGGAAACATTTCTCAGCTTTGATTCTTTTTACCTCAGCATTGATTTTTTTATTATGTAGCTTTGTATTCATTTTGTTTTCTGACTGTGCTTGGGCCTTCAATACTATGCAGTGATTTCTGGCTTCTCAGTAAGGAAGCATGCGTGATCCTGTAGGGCACGCCTGGGACAATGTATCGTAGGCCCTGCTGGCGGCTTCTGTCTTAGACAGTCTTATAAAAACTTTAGGTCCTACAGCACAAAACCATCTACGTCAATGCTGCACGCAGATGTTGGTGCTTTCCCAACATTCTCAGTACAAAGGTGAACAGTCCTAGTTTTGCTAGAGGCTGGACGATGACGGTATGTCAGATGCTGAGCCATTCCAAGTGCCTCTGAGCACTGTTCCTGAGAAAAGCAGTTTCCGAACTTTTTTTTGTTTTTTGTTTTCCAATACAGGGTCTCTCTGTGTAGCCTTGGCTGTCCTGGACTCACTTTGTAGACCAGACAGGCCTCAAACTCACAGCAATCCACCTGCCTCTGCCTCCCGAGTGTGGGGATTAAAGGCGTGCGCCACCATGCCCAGCTAATTTCTGAACTTTTAACAAAACTATTTTCTTTTTATTTTATATGCGTGTGTGTGTGTGTGTGTGTGTGTGTGTGTGCGTGTGTGCGTGTGTGTGTGTGTGTGTGTGTGTGTGTGTGTGTGTGTGTGTGTGTGATTGTGCGTTTGTGGATTTGGGTGCAGCACTTGAAGATTGCAGAAGATGGTGTCCGATCCTCCGAAGCTGGGGTTACGGACACTGTGAGTCACTTCCTCTGGCCGTAGGATCTAAGCTCCAGTCTGGTCACATTAGTATGTGCTTTCACCATTAGGTCATCTCTCCAGCCTCATAACTTAATAGTTTAGTCAGCCTTTTGATGCAAGATATGGGAAGCTCTCTCTTTTTTTTTTTTATAAGACTTAGTAACTTAGCTCTGTTTCTAATACACACAGGGTAAGTTCACCTAGATCCTGAATGTTTGTACAGAACACAACTCCCATAATTCCCAATATAAAATGAAAATTTAGTATGAACAAGTTTGACATATATATCTATCGTTTTATGTGGCCCATAGACTTAATTTAAAATTTCACGTATGTTAATACTATTTATTGATATATTATTCCCAGAGAGTATTCCTAGAAAACAAACCCATAGGAATAATTTGATAAAAGGGGTTTAATGTCCATTAGAAGTATTTTGATTAATATAAAACATGTTATGTCTTCTCATTTTCTATTAAATTTGACTACTTAAAAATAAAAATCAAGGGGGCTGGAGAGATGGCTCAGTGGTTAAGAGCACTGCCTGCTCTTCCCAAAGGACCCGGGTTCAATTCCTAGCATCCACATGGCAGCTCATGACTGTCTGTAACTCCAAGATCTGACACCCTCACACCAATGCACATAAATGAAAATTTAAATAAAATATTTTAAAAAATCAATCTCTAGGCTCTGTTTTGCAAGAAAATTCTAACCAAAGGCTATGTAGTCAATTCAGAATTTGTAGCAATGGGCTGAGTGCAATGGCTCCTGCCGTAATTCCAGCACGTGGGAGGTGGGACCTAAGTCCGTCCTCAGGTATGCAGCGAGGGGAAGGGAGGCTTGGGCTGCACAGGGCCCTGACGCAGAACAAGAACCACCGCACACTATGTAACATAACAAAACTTTCGTCGTATAGTTCTGATGACTTCTGTTTTATAGAAAGAAGCTGAGCTTTTTAGTAAAGCATCTTAGACACTCATGGTCTCTCAGTCCTTGCTTTAGGGGCTGGAGAGGTGGCTCAGCCGTTCTTGCTCAGTTATGAGGACCAGCCAGAGTTCAGACCAGCAAATGCTTCGAACTCTAGCTCTGAGGAGTCTAGAACCTTCTTCTAGGCCCCTGGTGTGCACCTGCACACACATATGGATATATATATTCCTGATGACAAACACACGTAGTACAAGTAGAATCTAAAAGTTAAGAAATAATTTCCTGTGATGGGTGTGGTGGCGCACGCCTTTAATCCCAGCACTTGGGAGGCAGAGGCAGGCGGATAGCTGTGAGTTCAAGGTCAGCCTGGTCTACAAAGTGAATCCAGGACAGCCAAGGCTACACAGAGAAACCCTGTCTCGAAAAACCAAAAAAAAAAAAAAATCCTTAGATGATCAAATAGCCCTTAATACCTTATATATATTTTGTATTTGTGTGATTTGTGTGGGGGGTGTGCACGTGTGTGCATGCGTACGTGCGTGCCTGTGTGCGTGCGTACATGCGTGCCTGTGTGTGTGTGTGTGACTAGTGTTTGACATTGAGATATCTTCCTTAATCTCCTCTCCATATTATTAATATTATTTTATAACATTACTGGGTCTTTTGCTTTTTTTTTTTTTTTTAATGTGTGGTCAGAAAATCCTTGGGATACACTTGTCTCTGCCTCCTAGGCCTGAGATTATAGGTGTGTGCTTCTGTGCTAGGGGTCCAATCTCAGATCTTGGGATGAATATGGTGGTGTGTACCTTTGATCACAGCGCTCGGGAGGCAGAGGCCTCGGGACTTTATGAGTTTGAGGCCAGTCTGGTCTACAAAGCGAGTTCCAGAGCTGGGCATGGTGCCTCATGACTGTAATCCCAGCACTCAGGGCAGCAGAGACAGGATGATCTCTGTGAGTTTGAGGCTGGCTTGGTTTACAAAGTGAATCCAGGACAGCCAAGGATACACAGAGAAACCCTGTCTTGAAAAAAAAAACAAAACAAAACCAAAAAACCAAAACTCCAAACCCATAATCCAACCCCCCTAAAAAAAAAAAAAAAAAAGAAAAGAAGAAGGAGGAAGGAGGAGGAAGAGGAGAAAGGAGGGAAAGAGGAAGAGGAGGAGAAGGAAGAAGAAGAAGAAGAAGAAGAAGAAGAAGAAGAAGAAGAAGAAGAAGAAGAAGAAAGAAATGTATTGGCTCAGAGCACACTCTCAGACCCACATTGTAAGTTTACAGAAGACTAATCAGATTCCCTCTGGGGTGGGCACAAAGACAGTACTGATTTAATATATTACACAAATTAAAAATAATAAGTGTCACCAACACTCTTCTTTCTCTGGGTTCCCAGTAGTTCACCAGAACCCAGCAGCCCAGGTGAGCCTCAAAAGACCAAAACATTTCAACCTTTCCTGTTATGCAGTAAACACCTAGATAATTCGTTGGAATGCCAAATTTGCTCAAGAGCTTCCCGCTTGACAAGGTTACACCTTAATGACCCAAATGGTTCAGCAGAGCAGAGTTCAAATGCGCTTCCAGAGGGGGGGGGATCAAAGCCACGATGCGCGGAGCAAGGAGGACTTAGCAAAGGCGGGAGGCACAAGTGGTGGCACATGTTTTTATCGTCGTAAAGTTACATTTCACAATATTTAAAATCTCATTTTTAAAAAGATCTCCTGTGTTATTTTTATGTGTGTACGAGTGTTTGTCTGCAGGCATGCATGTGTGTTGTGCACGTGCAGTATGTGGAGAGGCCAGACAGAGCGTTGGATCCCCTGGAACAGGAGTTACAGACAACTGTGAACCACTGGGTGGGTGCTGGGAACTGAACCTCGGTGCTCTGTATGATCTTAACCAATGAGCTATTTCTCTGGCCTCTAGAAGGTTAATTTTGATATGGTTTTATTAGTGTGAATTTTCTGTTATCTGAATTAAGTTATCTCTCCAGAAAGGCTTGTCATTTGCTCTTGTAAAATGTCTTCATACAATACTTTTAGTTTAATGTGTGTGCACGTGTGTGGGGAGACAGAGGCACTGACACTCTTTTTGCTCTCTTTTTTTCCCTTTGTTTTTTTCAAGACAGAGATTCTCTGTGTAGCCCTGGTTATCCTGGCACCCACTCTGTAGACCAGGCTGGCCTCAAACTCAGAGATCAGCCTGCTTCTGCCTCCTGAGTGCTGGGACTAAAGGTCACCAGTGCCCAGGCTATGGTGGCATATTCTTAAGGGAGACGTTGCTCCTTTGTGTGTGAGACAGGTGCCACATCTTCTCACGTGTATATGACGGTAGGGAAAGTCTAGTTCTTTCTCTGACCAAATGTCCATTTTTTTCCTGGTCTTCCATCAATTTCCTGCTTCCTTTTCTATCCCTGCATTGTGTTGTTTGTTTGCTTGCTTGCTTAAAAAAAAGAACATATTTTATTTATACTATGATAACTAAATTTTCAAACATCACGTTCTTTATTCTGCATAAACAACATCCTCTCCTTCCTAGCCTGTCTAATTGGTATTTCTCATCTAGTTTTAGGACCGTTTCTATTTTTCGTCCTTGGATAGAGAAAGAGAGACAGACAGAAATGACATAGACTTCTGCTCTTAAGAATTCATTGTGCACTTAAAGTAGCACTGATGATACTGTAGTAAGCGACCAGCGATGCCCTGGAGCATCGGGGTTTCCAGGAAATGTAGAACCAGATACTGCTAGCTACAGCATGACAAACATTTCTGCACTCACCGAGCACCAAGCTATTTCTTTCCTCCTCTTTCCACAGTGCCCTGGGAGACAATGTGGAGTAAAGATGTGAGGGCCTCTCCAGTCACACGAACTGTGCCAGAGTCTGAAGAGACGGAACAGTGTATCGTAGCCTCTCTCAATAACATTCTGTTTATTCTTTGAGGATTTTTTATTAACATTTGGTTTTGCTTAAATTTACCCACATCCTTTCTCTCAGAAACGAGCATCATGGGGGCTCTAATGGCTTCTCGAACATCAAATAACTCCTAAAAGTAACCATGATGGATTGTGTGTGAATGAAGCAAACAAGAGAAAAATTCCTCTTGAAAGTCATATGGATTTAATAGTTAGCAAGAAAGCTCTTCATAATTAGGAAAAAATGTTTTGGGGTGATGTTCAAGATGATAGAGAATGCGCTGTCCTGCCTTAGCACCGTAGCCTCTGGAACCCGGAGGCCGCAGCATCGAACTCTCAGCCAAGCCAAAAGTGTACTACAGCTTCTGACATAGAAGCAAGGAAGGAGTTGCATTCTTTTTCTTTATTTCATTTTAAAATTTGATATATTTTTAATTTAAATTATGTGTTTGTGTGGTTGGGGGGAGGGTACACGTGAGTGCAATTACCTGCATAGGCCGGAAGAGGGCACAGGACACGGCCCCCCAGAAGTTGTGAGCCTTCGAACAGCAGGCTGGGAACAGAACTTTCATCACAAGAGCAGTAGACACTCTTAACCACTGAGCCATCTTTCCAGACCAGATTCTCTCTCCATGTCTCTGTCTCTGTCTCTGTCTCTCCCTCCCTCCCTCCCTCTCTCTTTTCTCTTTCTCTACTCCACTTTCCACCTCCCGACCCTTTTCTTGTTTTATATGTACTGATGTTTTGCCTGCATGAGTGTGTAAGTGTATGCCTACATGCCTTGCCCTTGCAGGCCAGATGAGGGTGTCTGACCCTCAGGAATTGGAGTTACATATTATTATTCTTAAGAGAGCTTGGGAAACTGAACTCAGATCTTCTGGAGTGTGAGCCAGTGTTCTTAACTACTGAGCCATCTCTTCAGCCCCGGAAGATTTTTACTTTTCTTTTGTTTTGTATTTTTTTAAGACAGGGTCTCTCTATGTAGCCCCGGGTGTCCTGGAACTTACAGTGTAGACAATGCTGGCCTAAAACTCCTAGAGATCTGCCTGGCTCTGCCTCACAAGTGCTGGGGTTAAAGACATGCCAGGATAGTGGCAAGTTCCCCGTGTGTGTGTGTGTGTGTGTGTGTGTGTGTGTGTGTGTGTGTGTTTAATCTCGTTTCCCAAACTATTTTGTTCTGTTGTTTTGCGTTACATCAATCCCAAGCCGAGGATGACCATCAACTTCTGGTCCTCATGTGTTCACCTGTCATGTGCTAGGATTATAAGGTTGTGTCCCAGGCCTATGGGGTGCTGGGAACAAAAGCTAGGGTTTCTTAATACCTGGGAACATTTCTCAAATGAGCTACATTCCCAGCCTCATTGCCCAAGCCCAGAGTTTATTTCTATAAAAGAAATTTCATTCACACTAGCTTTTAGGAGTTTCCACTATTGTAAAGGAGGCAATGTACAAAGAAAAAAAAAAAGCAACGGAATATTCAGGGTCTAAAGGACGAAAATACAACAGAAATGCCTCCACTTCTCAAGCATTTGGGGGCTAAATTCTGAAGAGTGCTCCTTGCTGGGTGGACGTTGTTGGGCACAGGAGCTGCCCCTGTAAAGACACAGGAGGAAGGCAGCTCAGCGTGTTGATGAATGGTACTCAAGGTGGTGCCAAGGAACTGTAGAGGAGGGGGCCGCGCTGAGGGGTGGGCTGCACAGCCAGAGCCTGGGGACGGTTCCAAGGTTCCTGGGCTTTATCCTGGAATGTATCACAGCCCCTCAGCACTCACTTTATATGGTTCTTCTGTAAATAGCTGCTAACTGCGGCCATTCCCGTGTAGGCCTTAGAGACTTTTGACAGATGTGCCCATCTGTGAAATCACTACCATTCAGCCTGCAGGATTTTCCCAGGACCCCCACATCTTCGCTTATGGCCTTCCAAGTCTACCTCCTGCACACATCCAGGCATCCAGCACAGATGCGTCTTTTCTAAAAACTCCACTAAGTGGAACGATGCACTATGCACTTCTGGGTCTGCCTTCCTTGCTGAGCTTGCTGCTTTTGAGGTTTGCTCAGCTTGAAGCGCTCACTCCTTTTTATTGCTGAGCTTTCTTGAGATTGTATGACAGACTGTTTACCGTGGCACCTGTTGACTGGGCATTTGTGTCATTTCCAGGTTCTGGCTTTGATAACACGCTATGAACATTTGTGTACAGACCTCTGTCAGCACTCACTGCAACGTGTGCTGTAGCTAATAAGTCTGGAGAGCCCCCCACAGCCTGCCCCGCCAGCCACAGTAGATGTGTGAGCGGCTGACAGCAGGGAAGGGAGAGCTCCCTCAGGACTGCACAACCACAGTCCCCCTGTCTCCTGAGAGACAGCAGCTGCTGCAAGGAGCAGACTTGGGACCCAGCAGTGCTGTTCAGAGTCGTTTTTCTGAAGTAAGGATTTGTTTTCCGCTTTGAGTGGCTGAAATGTAGCCACAAGCCTGAAGCTGCCCTGCCCTGGAAGCATGGAGGAAGGTTTTCTTTAATTGTATAGGAGATTAGAAGATTTAGTGCCTTCATGGGGCGTGCCTTTTGGGCCAGTGCCCAATTATAAGTGAATATATACCATGTGAGTCTTTCTGCTTCTGGGTTAACTCACTCAGGATGATCATTTCTAGTTCCATCCATTTGCCTGCAAATTTCTGGATTTCCTTGTTTTTAATAGCTGAGTAGTACTCCATAGTGTAAATGTGCCACAGTTTCTTTAGCCATTCTTCAACCGAGGGGCATTTGGGCTGTTTCCAGGTTCTGGCTATTATGAATAAGGCTGATTGGGATAGAGGTGAGGACATCCTGCTGGGACTCTAGGTAAGAAAAATACAGGAGATGGGGAAATAGAAGGATACAGAGGGTCCTAGAAACCTACAAGAAGAACATCGTGATGGGTGGATCAGGGCCCAGGGGGTTCTGCTAAAACTATGGCACTAACCAAGGACAATACAAGTAGTAAACATCAAACCCTACTCTGATCTAGCCAATGGACAGGACATTCTCCACAGTTATGTGGAGAGCAGGGGCTGACTCTGACATGAACTCTGGCGCCCCATATTTGACCATTTCCCCTTGGTGGGGAGGCCTGGTGGCACTCAGAGACAGAATAAGCAGGCTTCCAAGATGAGACTTGATAGCCTATGACCATATAGTGGGGGAGGAGGTGCCCCTCAGTCTTAGACCTAGGGGAGGGGAATAGGGTGAAAGTGGGAGGGAGGGAGGGAGGGAGGGAGGGAGGGAGGGAGGGAGGATACAAATGATGGGATAACAATTGAGATGTAATCTAAATAAATTAATTTTAAAAAGGAAGATTCAGTACCATGCAGAGGAAAAAGAGAACCAAGGGCCAGCAACTGAGGGAAGGAGGGAACGAGGGAGGGAGGGAGGGAGGGAGGGAGGGAGGGAGGGAGGGAGGGAGGGAGAGAAGGGAGAGGAGGGAGAGAATCCTCCCCGCCCACTCCAGAAGCTAGAGTGAAGTGTGGCGACAGCACCTTATTGAGACTGAACGGAATCTGAAGAACCAGTGAGTAAAACACTGGGCGCCACAGCAGAGAGGACATGGCGGAACAGCTAAACTCCTAAGTCCTGCTCTCCAGGTCCTGGTTTCCACAGGGCCAGCCCTTTCTTGAATTTGAGGACAGACAAGGTGCTAGCTGGAGGTGGTGACAGAGTGATCAGAGGCTCCTCATCTGTGAGGAAAGAGAAGACACAGAGTAGTTTCCCTTGGGTCTTCCTTTCCGCCCATGCTCCCTTTGGCCTGACAGATGCGTCAGGACGCGCGCCTGTTACTGGGCCTGCGATGGAATCTGAGGTAGGGAGATGAAGCACACAGTAGGCCTTTCAGACCCTCACACATTAACGGAGGAGGGAAAGCTCATGCTGCCTGTGCTGAGGGCAGCAGCGGCTGAGACTTAGAGGCTAAAGTCAGAAGCAGACAAGAGCACTGCAGGAGCCAGGACTCACCCAGTGTCCTAGACGCTGTGCTGAAAGGTGAGGGGAACAGGAGATGCCAGCAGCAGGAGTCAGGGGGAGAGGCCCTGAGTGCCAGGCTCAGCTTCTGTTGTAGGCATGGACAACTTAGCAAAGGCGCCCATACCAAAGCATCATGGGCCAGGTAGGTGGCTCAGACAATAGACATGGCTGTTGCCGCTAGTGTGAGAATTTGCTGGCTGATTCGGTTTCCTTTGAGGTCCTGTCTTTGTTCTGTAGATGCTGTGTGTCCCATGAGTCTTCAGACTGTCTACCCTCTGTGTTTGTCGAAGTCTGCACTTCCTTCTTCTGAAGACATCAGTCAGAGCAGGGGAGCATTCACCCTTATGGCCTCATTTAATTGATGGGGAAGAATGCACACTTATGAATGCTTTTTAACTTAGTTATCCTTTTGATTACCCAATAGTTCAATATTCGCACATTCGAAGATACTGGAGGTTGGACATTTGCATACAAATTGGGAGAGTTACAATTTAGCCCAAAGCAGGAGCCATTAGATGATTTTAAGATGGAAAGACACGCACAGATTCTGCACCTCTGCAACTTTCTGGTGACAGTGTGAAGGACAGATGGAAGGGGGACAGGACCAGACACCTGCATGCCCGCTCAAGGCTTTGGGGACTGTCCAGCAAGGGTGCCATGCTACAGCCAACACAGAAGGTCCCTGTGACCCTAACACATGTAGGAGTTCTTGTGACAAGCATCCGTTACAGTTCTGAGTAGCAGATATCAGCTGTCTGTCCCCTCAAGCAGGTGTGAGAGAGCCCACCTGGGGACAGCACCCCATGACACATGTTCAAGGCTCACTTCTCAGGTCCCCATCACTCACAAACTTTGGATTCAGTCTCAAGCGCTAGGTTGGTTTGCCTGAGGCTCTGATGGGTCAGCTATAAATGGAGGGAGTATGGAGCCATGAGCAGCCCAACAGAGTACACGGCATCGCCAGCTGGTGGTGAGCTCTTGAAAGCCGACTCCTGATGCTGCCTGTGCTAGAAGACACATCACTTGAGTAAACCGCTTCTGAGCACCTGCTCACTTCCCACAGCTGCTTCTGCGTGTTCACTCTGAGGAAGGGAGAGATCAGCGGTGTGCGGTGGGAGGGGTCTAGGGGGTTGAATTGTGATACCGCTGTCCCAGAGACTTCCAGGCTCTCAGTGTAGATCCTAATTTCTTTCTTGTCAGAGTCCTGATGCTTGTTCATTCTGGTAGTGCAGATTTATTTTTGATGTGCCACAATCACCACATCATATGGAGATGGACTTCTCGGAGTCTACTATGTGGCAGATGATTGATTTGGGGGTTGTTTTATGTTTTATTTTTTGATCTTCAGTTTCATTATATGTAAATAAGACTAAAAATAATAATAGTACTTGCCTTCCACGTGTGTTAGAAGAATAAAACAAGATAGATAGCAAAGGGCTTCTTGTTTAACTGTTTTGTTGTTCGAGATGGGGTCTCATTTAACCCAGGCTAGCTTCAGCCTCTCCATGCAGTCAAGGGTGGCTTTTCATCCTCCTACCTCTAGCACCCAAAAACTGAGATTACAGGAGGCTGCCGCCACGCTCAGTTTATGTACTGTTGAGGATTGAACCCAGGCCTTCATGTACTGCTAGGAAGGACCCTACTAACTTGCATCATTCCCAGCCTAAGAATTTTTGTGTTTGCTTGTTTGTTTTTATTTCGTTATTTACTTATTTATTGGTTTTTCGAGACACGGTTTCTCTATGTTTGCCTTGGTTGTCCTGGACTCACTTTGTAGACCAGGCTGACCTGGAACTCACAGTATTCCACCTGCCTCTGCCTCCCAAGCGCTGGGATTAAAGGCGTGCGCCACCACACCTGGCAGTTTGTTTTATTTTTTAAGACAGGCTTTCTCTGTATAGCCTTGGCTGTCCTGGAGTTGCTTTGTAGACCAGCCTGGCCTTGAACTCACAGAGATCTGCCTCTCTTTGCCTCCCTGACTGCTAGTATTACAGGTGTGCGCCACCACACCTGGCTTCCAAGAATTATTTTTAAAGAGCTGTATGTCTGTTATTTATTTATTATCCTTTGCACCCCTGAAAACTGTATTTCTATCTGTAGGTGGGAGTGGGAGGCAGATAATATTTACAGGACAAACTCAGATCCACCGCCTATCGGGCTGCCTACAGTGCGTGCTGCCTGTGGACCTTCAAGTCCCACTCTATTCAAGTCCCAGGGCACAGAGCTTGATTGATTAATTTTGAGCAAGCAAGACTCTGCTCTGGGGTATTTGAACCAAATTCCCAGGAGAGGAAAAACAAGACAATGAAGCTTGATTCCAGCATTTGCTGCACTCCTGGGAGCAAGCTTAATATCACTAAGACAAAGGGAAGGGATCACTTAGACAAAAGCAGAGGAAAAGATGGAGAGGAAGCCAGAAGTGGTCACAGGAAAGCAAAGGACCAAATCAGAGGAGACTGGAAGAGCAAAAACAAAGGCTTCCCCGAAATGTCTCTCACGTCATGCTAAGTGTTTCTGCCTCATTTTCTCAAGTGCAAGAGCCTCAGGGGAGGAAGGAGGAGCTGTTCTTTTTAACATCACTTGGGTTTTATGCCTGGTTATCACCAACTCGCTGTTAATAATATTGCTGTTTGCAAGAAGCGACTCTAAGAAAGTTTGGCGGGCTCATCATCAGTATATACAATGACATTTTCAGGAACGCTGTACCTACCTCAGACCCACCAGATGGCGGACTGCTAAAGGAATGACTCTAAACTGAAGTCTGGTGGCTGAGCAAGGCTTAGTCCTAAAAAGAACCGGCCACGGACAGTCCTGGCTGAGGACAGAGCCCGACTGTGGCTTTCCTCAAGGCAGCTTCTCCTTAGCTGATGCAGGCAACATTCAGCACAGAAGACACTTCTCTCTCGTGTCCCCAGAGTCCACACTGATTGCTGCTGAGTGTCCCGGCTATGATCAGTAGCCGGGCAGAGCTCCCCATGGGGCCTTGAGAACAGACTGCGGGACTTACTGACCTGAAGGAGCCAGCAGAGTCCACGTGGGCTCAGCTGTCCTTAGGCGTGGACGCTTACAGCAGCTGGCTAGGTCTTCTGGACACACCACCATTGTCTTTCGCTTGTGCAACTCCTTGTGGTGATTTGGTAGCCCATCTCTTGACTGCCCCTCCCCACACCTCCTATGATTGTTTTTTTCTGCTGCTGCTGCTGCTGCCGCCATCCTCACCTCTGCAGACATTTCCCAGACAGACATGTCAGAGCCATTGTTCCATCGTTTGTTAGGACCATAGGTCTACCCTGGCACAGCGGCTGCAGTGAGCCAGTTGCCTCTGCTTGACTCCCCTGCTCAGGGCTGTGGCTCAGGCCTTGTCCCGCTTAATCTGTCCTTAAGTTCCCGTCATCCTTTCCCAGTTCCTCCATCCCACAGCTCTGAAGTCTTTCTCAGTACAGGAATTCCCACCAAGCTGGTTCATCTCTAGGGCTCAGGGCGCGGCATCAACTTTTGCTCTTGTTCTCTCTGCCCACTGCTCTTCCCTCTCGCCTGCCACTCACTCCCTGGCATCTCACTCTACACCTTCCTGGTACTTTAGTGCAGCCTTTGATTCACCCATTCATTTATTAATTCAGTCAATAAAAATGAATTGAGTACCTATTTTATGTTGGACAGAGGATACCCAGCAGAAAGAGACCCAGTCTCTGCCCTGTGGAGTCTATGCTTGCACAAAAACATGTCCGACTTTTAACCAAAGGACTGTGTCAAGCCAATATAGACAGGAAGATTTCCCCAACAGCAGATTAAATAAGTTGCTGAGATTGAAGGTCATTGTTTGGAGTTTGGTCGGTGAGCTAATGGACAGGGTATTCCCCATAGGTGTAGACAAAGTTAGTAATGGGGGATAAGGTTAGAGACCCTTAGACTTCTGATGGGAGCCTTGACTATCTGCATGACAGCTTTAAACATCATGTCAAGTATCCACCTGAGTGTGTCGTGAACCTTAAATAGTAGGGGAGCCACTTAGGAATCTGGCTGCAGGCAGCATCTGGCTGCACCCCTTCTTTCCTGAAGTTTAACTGGGCCTATCTGCGTGGGCCGCAGCCAGGCCCTGCAAGGCCTTCGTCATGGCCTCTTCCACAGTGACTCCTCACAGTACCTAAGAAGCAAAGGGCTGTATAATCTGTTATTCTTATTACCATCTTCATGGAAGGACTTTAGCAAAAAATCAGGACGACAAACCCAAACTCTAGTTTAATTGTCCTAACCTTGGATGGGTTACCACAAGTCAGGTGTGACTTGGAAAGTGTGGTCACTTTAGCCTAAAGATGGCCGACAGTGGAAGGAAGGGTGGGATGTCATCCCCATCTCCTGGTTTGGGTTTCCTTGTTCAAAACGGCAGGGCTGCACATGTCACGAGGACGTGAGCGCCGTTGTCCCTGACTCGACAGCAGGGCTGCACTTCATCTCTCCTGGCGGCTCACAGCGGGGTCCCCACTGATGTCTTTGTGCTGCCATCTTCTCCCTCAGCGGGGTCTGCTTTGGAGGGCAGATGTGGACGGTGTCTAAGTAGGCGAGGGGGCCCAGAAACAACGCTTCAAAGTGTGTGATGTGCCCTTCCTCCTGGCCCTGCAGTCCACACACTCAAGCTCTGTCTCCTCTGCAAGCTGGTACCATTTCCTCCCATACAGAAAAGCTGAGGCTCTTCAAAGGGATGTGGAAATTCGCGCTGACTGACAACCATCTGAGGAGAGGCGCCTGTCTTGAAGGCAGGCCAGGCATCTGTGCAATGTTCTCTGCCTCCTGCAGGGCTAAGTGAGCCACTGACAGCTCCCTCCTTGGCTCTGGGGCTAAGTCAGAGAGGCATCAGAGGACAAAGGCAACCTCATAAGAAGGCCCAGCAGAAAGGTGGCTTTTCTGGATTTCTAGGCCTTTTTGTCTGGCCCTCGTCCCCAGCCTTGCCGAAGTCTCAGTACTTTGGAATGATGCCTAGTGTGGGAGAACAGAATAATTTGGCTTTTTTTATTAAACCCCTTTCAAATGCCCCCAGGAGCCAGCTATTGGCTCTTTTGTTCTTTCTTTTTTCAGTTAGATTTATTTCACACATATGAGTGTTTCGCCTGCGTGGATGTGTGTGTCTCACTTGTGTGTCTGGTGCCCTTGGCAGTCGTAAGAAGGCATTGTACCTCTTGGGCCTGGAGTTTTAGATGGCTGTGAAGACCCCAGCTGAGTCCTAAGAACAAACACTCCTCACTCCTGAGCCATCTCTCTAGCCCTTGCTCTTTATTTTTAAGCAAAGGAAAAGGTCTCTGAAAGGACATTAGTTTTTTTGTTTTTGTTTTTTCTAAACAGGGTTTTTCTGTGTAGCCTTGACTGTCCTGGACTGGCTTTGTAGACCAGGCTGGCCTCGAACTCACAGCGATCCACCTGCCTCTGCCTCCCAAGTGTTGGGGTTAAAGGCGTGTGCCACCACTGCCCAGCCAGGACATTAATTGGAAAGTTTACTTGTCATGGTTGAAGAGCAGCTTGCATTCCGACACCCTCAGTATTTAATATCAAGCTGTAAATTAAGGATTTAATATAATAGAAGATATCTCTGGTAAGTTATAAAAAATGTGGACTTCAGAGTAATGTTGTGAATGCAGATAACTTTTCAGAACTAGAAGGAAAAATCTCTCCACAAGATTCTATGGGAAAGAAAATGAGTAACCTTTGTCTCTGTCACCCGTCTCAACATCCTTCGCACCTTCACCCCCTGCATCCTCCGTGATGCAGCCAGTTGAGCTGGCATCTGTCTGTCTATGGCCTCTATCCTTTGCCTCACTGGTCATGATCCTGGGAAAACCCTTCCTATCCTTGGCCAATGAACCTGTGACTCCTATGGTCCCCAAGCTTCTGGAAGGTTGGGAGTCGGCATCTTCTCTACTGGCCTACTAAATAACTCAATGTCTGTTGTCTAGGGAAGCATCACTTTCATGGTAAATAATTATTATTTAAAAACAGCCCCAAAGTCTGAAAAATCTGCTGTGACACACTCATACAGCCAGATTGAAGAAAACCCTTTTATTTTCAGAAACAGCAACAAAAAAATTATTCTCACCAGGCGTGGTGGCACACGCCTTTAATCCCAGCACTCGGGAGGCAGAGGTAGGCGGATTGCTGTGAGTTCAAGGCCAACCTGGTCTACAAAGTGAGTCCAGGACAGCCAAGGCTACACAGAGAAACTCTGTTTCAAAAAACCAAAAAAAAAAAAAAATCATCATTCTCATTGTCAAGTATTGTCAAAGCATGGCTTTGGCTTGACTTCCATTTTTTGGTTTTTGGTTTTGGGGACAGGGTTTCTCTGTGTAGCCCTGGCTGTCCTGGGATCACTTTGTAGACCAGGCTGGCCTCGAACTCACCACGATCCACCTGCCTCCGCCTCTCAAGTGCTGGGATTAAAGTCGTGCGCCACCACGCCAGACTAATTTTACTGTTTTATTAACCTATGGGAAAAAAACAAAGGCCACCTTATAAAGCTGGAGACCTACTGTTGGTAGGAGAGTGAAACATACATGAAACTATATTATAGCCAGTACTCTCGAGGACATGTAAAGGATACTGTAAGCATGGCCAGTGTTACCTCTTAACAGCCAGTAAGTGCTGAAGATGTGTATCCTCTGTGTGTGTGTGTGTGTGTGTGTGTGTGTGTGTGTGTGTGTGTGTGTGTCTAGGCGCGTGCATGTGTAGTCAACTTTCTGAATTGACTTAAGATTTTAAAACATCCAATTTCAGGGTGTCCGGATGGTTCTAGTGAGTTGGCTCATCAGATAAAGGTGCTTGCTGCTGACCCTGATGGCCTGAGTTTGGTCCCCATGTCTGACATGGTGGAAGCAGAGAACCAACTCACATAAGTTGTCCTCCAACTTCCACACATGTGCGCATGTGCACATACATAAAGTAAAAACATTATTAAAAAGTATATATTTTACCCCTAAATGATAATCTTAGGTCAAAAAACTGAGAATGCAGGTCACGTGAAATTAAAAATAATTAGAGTTTTATTGGAAACTATTTGAAAAATCTGGTGTACTTAGAGCCTGTTCAATGTAGCTTAAAAGCAGAGTTGAAAAATGTTAATTGAAATATTTTCCTAGTTTTGCAGAGAATACTCTTTGAGGGGTAATTTGGTTGAAACAGATTTCATTGTCTTGCTTTAGCAGTTCTTAGGTCATTATTTGTTTTTCCCTGGAGTTCTTTTTTGTTTCCAAATCTTTCACAAACCAGTTGGGGTCAATTATCTTCCACACAATTAATTCAGATGGTTTGCATGTAGCTGTTTCTCTTTAATCTTGAGCATTTTTTAAGAGTTCCCTCTTGCCTCCTAACTAAAGCTCTCTACTTCTATGAACTCTGTGGGATTTTCTTGACAGACTTTTTTCAAGGTATAAAGAATTCTTGAGTCTGGATGTTTAGGCGCAGCTTTTCCCTACATTGTTAGGAGGCAGTAAGTGGGCCTTATACCTATCTGTGCTCTTTTATCGTAGACCTTATGCAGTTTTAATGAACATTACTTGCTTATTGTTTACACAGCTGTGGGAAGTGGGACATGAGTGCTAATAAATGAAAGGTGTGTGTCTGGTGTGTGCGTTCACATGTGTATGCCTGCAAACGCACATGTGAAGGCAGAAGTCAATGTTCAATATCCTTTTCTATCATTCTTTTCTGCCTCATTTTTTTGGACCAGTTCCCTTGCTGATCTTGGGGCTTGCGGTTTGGACTGCACCAGCTGGCCAGCGAGGCCCCAGGAATCCGTCTGTCTCCACCTTTCCCTGAACTAGGGTTACTAGAGACGTGTGCTACCACACGTGGCTCAAGACCAGCTCGGGCCATGTGTGGCCCAGCAGCTCACAGCATCTGTAACTACAGTTCAGGGGATCTGAGGCTGCCTTCTGGCATCCTGAGGCATCAGGCACACAAGTGGTGCACAGACATACATGCAGGCAAAACACTCATACATATAAAGTAAAAATAAAATGAAAACCAAAGTTGAAAATTATGCTTCGGAGGATATATAAAACGCCAAGACAGACCACAGAATGAGAGCAAATAGTTACAAATTATGCAACTTCTGATGGTCTAGTATTTAGAATTCATAAATTGCTAGGTGTGGTGATGCATACTTTTAATCCCAGCACTCAGGGCGCAAAGACAGGCAGATCTCTATGAGTTTGAGGCCAGCCTGGTCTACAGTGAGCTCCAGGACAGCCAGGGCTCTATTACACAGAGAAACCCTGTTATCACCTCTGCCCCCCAAAAGTAGAATACATAAATTAACATTAAGGCAAATATTTCAATGTAAGCAAGTTCAAAACTGCTCAACATCACACTCACAATAAAACACATGTCGTGCTCATTAGGACTATAGTAATTTTTAAAAAGACTGTAGCAAGTATTGGCAAGGATGTGAAAAAGTAGGAACCATTATATGTGAAGGAAACACTGGCAAAAGAAAGGAAAACGTAGATACACAGCTGCAGCTGGAGCTGTCTGCACCTTTCTCTCGGAAATGGATAGACTGGGCAGTCTACGAGTCGCTTAGAAAGCTGTAAATAACAGTGTAAAACTAATGGACATGACTGTGTTGATTGAATCCTCCATCCCAAAGTGAAAAATGCACATTTTCTCAAATATATTTGGATTACTTATTAATATAAAACATATGTTTGACCATAAAAAAACTCAATATATTTTTAAAAGGTTGGAATAATACACTGTACCTGTGTTAACGTTTCATAGCCTAAACATTGTTCTAATATTTTAACTCTAATTAAGTTAAAATAATGAAAGATATTTGAAAGACTCCCCAAATATTTTAAAATTAGGCAAATGTGCTATCTTAGGGCCAAGATGACCTATAACCTTAAGTTTCTAACGTCCCTCCCCCCTTTTCTAAACGTAAACATACTCATGAACCTACCTGAGAACTTTCATTACTGAGAAACTAAATCTTTAACTTTTAATCCTATTACAGATTACACTCTTTGGCAATATGAAATAGAAGGGGCCATTTCCTGGCAACCTTTAGAGATTTAACTTGAGAGCCACACAAAGCATACATGTACCCATTGTAAATAAATATAATTGTAACTCTTCCTTGAAAAAAAGCCCACAGTTGTCCTGTCAGGTCTGTCTCGCCTCCGCCCACTCTCAGCTCTCCTCCGTCGTCTTGGAATCTCTCTGCTTTTAATATGTCCAACTTTGCTTCCTAGTTGGCTCACCCTGAAACCCATTTCTTCACCCCGAAGCCGTGAAGTCCAGTTTTGCCTGGGTAGGCGTCTCTAAAAGACCTCAGGGAGCTGCCGATGACAGCCTGACAGGGACGCCCCCAGCAGCATCAGAGAAACAGCGCCATGTGCAGCTGTGCAGACTGCCCAGGGCAGAGCCGGGAGCCATGTTGAGAAAGAGGCCTATAGTTTGAGACCGGGCTACTGGGAAGATCTGAAAACAAATAACAGTCACAGGTCAGGGAGCTTGGGGACACCTGCCTACAGTGTCTGGGAAGCGGGGAGAGAAGACCGCCTCTGCCTCTTGGGGGCGCTCTTGCAACCTATCATTTTAAAACACAAGACCCCCTTCTGTATCTTAACCGATAGACGTTTGCCAAGCTGGGACCCCGCCCCCCTGCTTTGGGGGCGCTGGGAGGGAAAGGGACCTATAAACTACCCTCAACCTAGAACTCCAGGTTCTCTTCCGAATGATTAAAGATCCTCGCGTGCAGCTGGGCGTTGGTGGCCCACGCCTTTAATCCCAGCACTCGGGAGGCAGAGGCAGGTGGATCGCTGTGAGTTCAAGGCCAGCCTGGTCTACAAACCGAGTGCAGGACAGTCAAGGCTACACAGAGAAACCTTGTCTCGAAAAACCATAAAAAAAAAAAAAAAAGCCTGTGCTTGCATCGGTTTTGTCTCCTGGTGATATCTTTGAGGGTCTCAGGAAACGGGCACAACAGGCAATGCTGGAGTAAGAAAGAATCTTCCTGACTACAAAGATCTGTGTATCTCTGGCTGCCCTGGAACTCTCTCTGTAGCTCAGGCTAATCTCAAACTCACAGAGATTTGCCTGCCTCTGCCTCCTGAGTGCTAGATTAAACGTGTGTACCACCACTGCCAGCCTGGCGTGTGTGTGTGTGTGTGTGTGTGTGTGTGTGTGTGTGTGTGTGTGTAAAAAGGCCTCAGCTGTAACCAGGGCTTGAAATGAGAGAGCAGAAAAAACAGGAACAGTGTAATGTATTGTGAGGCTCCAGAGAGCCCCTTAAAAACCCCTGAGGAACACTGAGGCCCCAAAAGGTTTGATCTAGGGGGCCAAGCTGATTCCACAACAGCCTTCGGTTTCTGTTGGATCAGAGCAAGCCTGGGCCTCCATTCCTCGGAGGTGGGTTCAGCAATCAGTGGAAAATGCTGCAAAAAGTGCCCAGCTAGCCAGAGATGGCCTAGCTTCCTGGCCAAGAAAGAAGATTTACTGCTGGTCTGGAAATCTCCTGCCTTATGATTAACTCTCGTCGTCGTGACCTGGCCAGAGTTTACTCAGCTTGCCCAGGCTTTATAGTTTAAATGATTACTTAACTCCCTTTGGAATTTAAAAACTCGTAGAGAGAGCCTGTGAACTCACGTGGGGCTGCCATTGTGTCTAAGTGGTAATCCCAGCAAGCTAATGATTGCCTAACCCCTCCAGCCTTGGAATGCCCCAAGGTGTCTTTAAAAGAGCCTGTGAGATCACCTCAGGGTCACCACGGTGCCTAAGTGGTGACCCAAGCGTGTTGGATTTCTGCAGAATAAACACTCTTTGTTGCTTGTATACTATCTGAATATGAGTTCTTTTCTTTCTTTTTAAAAAATTATTTGTTTTTATCTCATAAGCATTTGTGTTTTGCCTGCATGTATGTCTGTGTGAGGGTGTCAGCTCTTGGAGTTACAGACAGGTGTGAACTGCCATGTGGGTGCTGGGAATTGAACCCAGGTCCTCTGGAAGAGCAGTCACTGCTCTTAACCAATGAGCCATCTCTCCAGGCCCTGGGGGTCTTTTCTTCAGTGCATTTAGGACCCTAACGATATCAGGCCCTTAAGAGGAAAAGGTGGCAAGGAGCTCAGCATTAGGAGTGCCTACTGTTCTTGCAAAGGACCTCGGTTCAGTTCCCAGCACAGGCATGATGGCCCACAACTCAGGTGAAAAGACCATTTCCAAAGGATCCAATGCCATCTGCTGCTCTCTTTCCCTCTCTCTCTCTCTCTCTCTCTCTAGACACACACACACACACACACACACACACACACACACAGAGGGGGGGGGGAGAGAGAGTTGATTTCTTCAGGTTGTGAGATCTGACCTCTGTGGAGAGCTGTGATGTGCCGTGCCTTAACATGGCGCAGGCTTCCGCCTTCCGCCATCCCGATGGCAAGCGCTCTCTAAGATAAACAAGTCCTTATATGGCAAAAGGCTGTGCAAGGGTAACTGGTGATCTGATGACGAGCAGTCCTGCTCTGACGTGGACCTATGAGGAGGTGACACCCGGCATGAGCTGATTGGCCCTTGAGTTGTACTTAAGCTTGGCCCTACCCTTCTTCGGGGCCATTCCCATTGAGCTTAATCCTGAGTAAAGATCTCGAGAAGAAGTCTGGTTGTTGGTGTCTTATTTCCGCTGGACTGTGCGGCACTGACAGACCTCTGTCTTAAAGTAACCAGTATCTTAAAAAGGTGCACTTGCTAGTTTTTTTGTTTGTGTTTTGTTTTGTTTTTGAGACAAGGTTTCTTTTTGTAGCCTTGGCTGTCCTGGACTCACTTTGTAGACCAGGCTGGCCTTGAACTCACAGCAATCTGCCTGCCTCTGCCTCTCGAGTGCTGGGATTAAAGGTGTGCACCACTACGTCTGGCCTAATTTTAAGGTTTTAAGTCAACTTGACACAAGATAGTCGTTTAGGAAAAGGGACTCTCAGTTGAGAAAGTAAGACTGGCCTTTAGGCAAACCTGTAATGTTTTCTTAATTAGCGATTAATGTGGGAAGGGCTTAGCCCACTCTGGGCCCTGGGCAGGTGACGCCATAAAAAGGCAGAATGAGTAAGCCAAGAAGAGCAAGCCAATAAGCAGCACCCGGCCCCGTCCGTGACCTCTGCTTCAATATCTGCCTCCAAGTTCCTGTCCTGTTTGATTCCTGCCCTGACTTCCCTCAGTGATGGCCTGGGATGTGGAACTGTAATCTGAAATAAACGCTTTCCACTTTATGTGTTTTATCATAGCAAAAGGAGACCCTAACTAAGACCAAAGGACAGACCTATGACCTAAAAAAAAAAAAAACCATACACACTCACATAGACACACATGCACACAGACACACACTCATACACATATACACTGACACACAGACAGTCACACACATAGGGACAACACTCAGATATACACACAGATATGAACACAGACATGCACATAAACGCATACACTCACTCACAGAGACACAGACACACACAGTGAAAGCCTCCCAAACAGGCAAAGGTGTCAGAAGTCAGGACAGTGGCTGTCCTAGGGACGAGAGCCTGAAGGGAGGGAGCAGGGGCTTCTCAGTACTGGTCATTTCTATTTCCTGCTTCTAGGCCTAGGTTTTGTTTTTCTGGTAGAGTCACAGTGAAAATTCATCAAGCTGAACATGGTTTCTATGTGCTTTCTCAGTTCAGAGTAAAGTTTCTTAAAGGAAAACACAAGCTGGGCATGGTGGCACACACCTTTAGGTTAGCTGTCCTAACCTGTGAAGTCTGATGTGTTTCCCCTTCCTTGGCTAAGGCAGATTCTTTCCTCTTTGATCCTACCCAGTGCAGTCCCTGCCAGTAGAGGAGGCTAGCCTGTTCTCCAGTGGATGCAGAGACAGTAGGACCCTGGCAAGGTGGGCTATCCTTATCCTTACAAGTTGTGAGACCAATTTAGGGGTGTCTTTGGGTTCAGTGGAGACTTCCTCAGCTCTTACAGAACCTAACATGGAGGTCTAGGGTTGCCCTAGGTCAAGCCACCTTGAGCCAGGGGCTTTTGAGTTTTTGTCCAGAGAATTTGAAGAATCCAATTCACGGGCCATAGAGATGCATTTTAGAGAAGAGTTCTTAATGGATTTCTATGTGTGTGTGTGTGTGTGTGTGTGTGTGTGTGTGTGAAGGGGCGGGGGCAGGGAGCAGGGCTCTTGTAAAGCACGAGGGGTCCCAGGAAATAGAGTATCACTGAGCTTCCAGTTCAGGCTTGGATTTTTTCCTTCTCTCTGTCTCTGTCTCTGTCTCTCCTTCCCTCCCTCCCTTCCTTTCAGACTTATGGCAGGAAAAAAAAAAAAAGAATGAAGCATAAGAAGGATGAGCTGACTGTCCGGTCAGCCTAACCTGATGTCCATGGGCCCTGCTGTCAGCCTAACCTGATGTCCATGGGCCCTGCTGTCAGCCTAACCTGATGTCCATGGCCTGCTGTCAGCCTAACCTGATGTCCATGGGCCCTGCTGTCAGCCTAACCTGATGTCCATGGGCCCTGCTGTCAGCCTAACCTGATGTCCATGGGCCTGCTGTCAGCCTAACCTGATGTCCATGGCCTGCTGTCAGCCTAACCTGATGTCCATGGGCCCTGCTGTCAGCCTAACCTGATGTCCATGGGCCTGCTGTCAGCCTAACCTGATGTCCATGGGCCCTGCTGTCAGCCTAACCTGATGTCCATGGGCCTGCTGTCAGCCTAACCTGATGTCCAGGGGCCTGCTGTCAGCCTAACCTGATGTCCGGGGCCCTGCTGTCAGCCTAACCTGATGTCCAGGGGCCTGCTGTCAGCCTAACCTGATGTCCATGGGCCCTGCTGTCAGCCTAACCTGATGTCCAGGGGCCTGCTGTCAGCCTAACCTGATGTCCAGGGGCCTGCTGTCAGCCTAACCTGATGTCCATGGGCCCTGCTGTCAGCCTAACCTGATGTCCAGGGGCCTGCTGTCAGCCTAACCTGATGTCCAGGGGCCTGCTGTCAGCCTAACCTGATGTCCATGGGCCTGCTGTCAGCCTAACCTGATGTCCAGGGGCCTGCTGTCAGCCTAACCTGATGTCCAGGGGCCCTGCTGTCAGCCTAACCTGATGTCCATGGGCCCTGCTGTCAGCCTAACCTGATGTCCATGGGCCCTGCTGTCAGCCTAACCTGATGTCCATGGGCCCTGCTGTCAGCCTAACCTGATGTCCATGGGCCTGCTACAGGCCTAACCTGATGTCCATGGGCCTGCTGTCAGCCTAACCTGATGTCCAGGGGCCTGCTGTCAGCCTAACCTGATGTCCAGGGGCCTGCTGTCAGCCTAACCTGATGTCCAGGGGCCTGCTGTCAGCCTAACCTGATGTCCATGGGCCCTGCTGTCAGCCTAACCTGATGTCCAGGGGCCTGCTGTCAGCCTAACCTGATGTCCAGGGGCCTGCTGTCAGCCTAACCTGATGTCCATGGGCCCTGCTGTCAGCCTAACCTGATGTCCAGGGGCCTGCTGTCAGCCTAACCTGATGTCCAGGGGCCTGCTGTCAGCCTAACCTGATGTCCATGGGCCTGCTGTCAGCCTAACCTGATGTCCAGGGGCCTGCTGTCAGCCTAACCTGATGTCCAGGGGCCCTGCTGTCAGCCTAACCTGATGTCCATGGGCCCTGCTGTCAGCCTAACCTGATGTCCATGGGCCCTGCTGTCAGCCTAACCTGATGTCCATGGGCCCTGCTGTCAGCCTAACCTGATGTCCATGGGCCTGCTACAGGCCTAACCTGATGTCCATGGGCCTGCTGTCAGCCTAACCTGATGTCCAGGGGCCTGCTGTCAGCCTAACCTGATGTCCGGGGGCCTGCTGTCAGCCTAACCTGATGTCCAGGGGCCTGCTGTCAGCCTAACCTGATGTCCATGGGCCCTGCTGTCAGCCTAACCTGATGTCCAGGGGCCTGCTGTCAGCCTAACCTGATGTCCATGGCCTGCTGTCAGCCTAACCTGATGTCCGGGGGCCTGCTGTTGGTCTAACCTGATGTCCAGGGGCCTGCTGTCAGCCTAACCTGATGTCCATGGCCTGCTGTCTGCCTAACCTGATGTCCATGGCCTGCTGTCACCCTAACCTGATGTCCGGGGCCCTGCTGTTGGCCTAACCTGATGTCCATGGCCTGCTGTCACCCTAACCTGATGTCCGGGGCCCTGCTGTTGGCCTAACCTGATGTCCATGGGCCTACTGTTGGCCTAACCTGATGTCCAGGTGCCCTGCTGTTGGCCTAACCTGATGTCCATGGGCCTACTGTTGGCCTAACCTGATGTCCAGGGGCCTGCTGTCAGTTTTGGTCACATCTTCCTGTATAGCTCCCAGGCAAGGCCAAGAGATAACAAGGAAGTAGGAACTGGATCCCCTTTTGCTATTCCTGACCTCCAGCTTTGGAGTCTATACTAGTTACGTTTTGTTGTTGTTGTTGCTGCTGCTGCTACAGTAAATCACTCTGACCAAAAGCAGCCTGAGGAAGAAAGGGTCTGTTTGGGCCTATAGTTCCAGAGGGCTAGACAGCCACAATGGTTGAGAAAACATGCTGGCGGGAGAAAGAAGCTAAGAAATCACATCAAGGGCAAACAGGAAGTAGAGAAAGCAAGAGCCGGAAGTGAGCCAAGGCTATAGACCCTTAAAGCCCACCTCCAGTGACCTACTTCCTTCAACAAGGCTCCCCCTCCCAGTGCCCCAAACAGTGGTAACAACCAGGGGACTAAGTGTTGCTCAAAGCATGACTGGGGCCCTCCCCTACCCGACTGGTTTCTAGCTCCTGTTTTCCTCACCTGGTATCTTACTTCTTGGCCCTGAGCTGTGACTATTAGTCAGCTGCTATGCGACCTGGCGGAGTTGAGGCTTAAAACAACCAATGACTTGACAGGATTGAGCAAAGTCTTGCCTGTGCCTCTTTGAGGGGATCACATATTGCTAAAAAGGCTCATGGCTAGAGTCGTGTAGCCTCCAAGAGCACTGGCTAATCCCAGCTAGAGTCACATAGCCTCAGATAGGGTCCCCCAAACGCCTTTAAAAAGAACCTACAAGTTCTGTGTCCTGGTGGGCGCCATTTTGTATGGATGGTTGACCCCTGCATGCAGGCTGTTTCTGCAGAACAAATGTTCTTTGTTTTTACGTACTGTTTGAGTCTGAGGGTCTTCCTTCAGTGGTTTTTGGACCTCACACCTTATTATAGTAATGCCAAGGGTGAAACCTTCTGTTGTTTTTAATATATGACTTGTCAACATAGATACCAAACCAATTGTCACTGCAGATGCTGCCCTGGAAACAAATGTCATGGAGAACTGCTATAGGACATAAGGAAACAATCTGAAATAATGATCTTTCCCGTATTAAAGCCAATGTACTGACTGTTTTGAACGAGTCCCGATGGCTCTAGAGAGTACGGAAAAGAGCGATGCCCGGGATGCTCTCTACAGAAATGTTTCTGAACAAGGAGGGAATCACACCCTTCTCCCTCCCTCATCCTCAGCAACATCCACACAGCAAATTAGAACGTTTCCTGTTTAGGACTTTCCCTCCACACTGATCCTTTCCAAAGAGTACCCAGAAATGAAGGGGGCAAATTTTAGAAGCGCAGCCTTGGGAGTCAGGTGAGGACCCAGCTGCTGGCTCCCCAGCAGGCAACTTCTATCCGGACGTGTCTATCTTTGCCTACGCCAGTCAAGGCGTGGATCGAACCCTTCCCCTGTCCCAGGGCCCATCCCTCTGCGTTTTCCTCACACTAGCCGCCTCTGAGCACACAGCAGCCCTCTGAGGGCTCTGCATGTTCCTGCTAGAGCCAGCCACACAGGTATTTAAATTGGATTCAGACCCTGGCTGTACAGCTCTTTCTGATTTCCCCAATTCTGGGTAAATCTTCTCCACCCAGCAGAAAGCAGTTTCTCTAACTGCCAGTCTTTCTCCGCGCACACTTTCCTCCAGAGCTGTCTTTCTTGACTCAGTCAAAGATGCCCAGGGCCCAGAACCCTGTGGCCGATGTCCGAGTTTTCTGGTTCCTCGCTCCCATTTCCCCAGCAAGCTTCTCCTGTTGGTAGCATCTGGCTCTCCACCGTTTCTGTCCAGTCTGAGCACTTGGCTCCTTCGCTTCCCAAGTCTGACTGCAGCCGCTGGCAAGTTTGCCTGCTGCTGCCTGCTGCCTGCTGCCTGCTGCCTGCTGCCTGAGTACTTACCCACAGGCACCAGGGCTTGAAAGAGAAACTGTCCTGGTGTGAGCAATGCAGGGCATGGTGGAATTCTTTTCACCCTGAGATTCCTCCAGACTGTCCTGCAGAACCTGAAAGAGCCCCTCTCAAAGCCCTTACACAAAGTGAGTGTCACTGCCCTGGACAGAGTGACGGCCTATTAAGACCAATTGTCTCCCTTTGGCCGCAGTTTCCTTCTGTCTCAATCTGCAAGCATTCTAAAGCCATAGTGCCCAGTGTTTGGTTGCCTGAACACACACAATTCTGCTTTGGAAAGCCTCAACCTGAAGGAGGCTGAAACCAAATACCTCAACCTGCAACCTATTTCTTCTGAGTTAAGAGTCGACTCCTTTTCTTCATCTGTCTGACAGGATATTGGAGGAACCAAATCAAAGGCTATAATGGCCCCGTTTCCAGGTAATTGCCTTTGCATGGGCAGTCCTGCCCCAGACTGTGCCCACAGCAAAGCCATCAGCGCTAGTGTCCCCATCCCGCGTGCACTCCTGTGTCTTCAGAAGATGACCCAGGCACGTCTGTACCTTGCGTGTGGCTCTCTGCAGCCTTTCCCTTCATTTTCACAGAGCACCGCGAGGATGGCTGCGTTTCTGAGGCTGCTTCCAGGCGTGGTGGGTCTCTTCCCGCCCGGGTTTGCTCTTCTGCTGGTCTGCGCTGTTGGCTCTGCGACATGGCTGAGCCCCTCGAGAGGGGTCATCCCCTTTGTCCACACGTCTCTGTATGGCTCTGCGTTCTGCCACGGGGAAGTGTCCAGACCTCTAGCCTTCTCCTCTCTGCTGCTAGTTTGGCATCCTGTCTGTAAGATGTGCTCTGAGGCCAGCTGCCTTTCCAATGATTTAAGTGCTTAGATAGTTTGGAAAGTTTGCACCCAAATAACACCAGGAAGTGTGATTCTGAAACTGAGGTAAGCAGAGCGCATCGGAGCCAAACCATCTAAATAGCTAAACTGCGGGAAAGCATTCTAGAGGAGACACAAAGAAGCAGGAATAAAATATGATGACAAAAAAGAGGGAGAATACACATGAAGAAATAAGAACACCATAGACAGGACTTCGTCGTGTCTGTCTATTACACAGTATAAAAACTCTAGTTGAGACTAGAACGGGGAAGAAGTTTCCTCTTTCCCCACTGGGTGGGGCTCAACTCTTGTTATCCGTGCTCTTGTATTCAGTAACAGATAATTCCTGGTGGAAAGAAAGGATTCAAAATCAAGATGCAGTTTTAAACTGTACAGTTTTCCTGAGAAGTCTGTGGAACGCACACGGCCTGTAGGGATTCATAGTGGTTCTGTGTAACAGATGCAAAACACATTATACTGCTTGATGTGGGTCTTTTTTTTCTTCTTCTTCCTTGAAACATATATACATATATATTTTTTTAACTGATAATTAATCAAAACTTAAAATCTAGACATGGTAGAAAACATCGTTAACTCCACCTGGCACTTTGGAGGTAGAGGCAGAAAGTTCAGGAATTTCAGGTTACTCTGAACTATATAATAAACTCATAGCCAGCCTGGGCATATGATACCCTGTCTCAAGAAAATTGATTAATTAAATGAATCTACATTAATCAAAAATTTAAAGTACTCCATAAGGCTTTCAGGTTTGTTTTTAGTGTTGGCTGGGTTTTTGTTCTGTTGTTTTGTTGTTTGTTTTTGAGACATGGTCTCATGTTGCCTGGACTGGTCTTTAAATTGCTATTCAGTTGAGGATGACCTTGAACTCCCGGTGCTCTTGCCTCTGTCTCCCAAGTGCTAGGATTGCAAGTGTGTGGCTCAGCTCCAAAAAGCATTCTGAAGAAAGTCATGAATAGTCAGAAGAAATTCAATAAAACACCTCAATAGTCTTTGTTTCCAATTTGTGTGTTTAACTGGTAAATGGACAAGCCTTTGCTCACACAGTCTAAGGACTAAAAATCTGAAACTCACCCACTCAGATGAGACCATTGAAAATGGCATCTGTTGAGGACTGGAAGCAAGACCCCCTTGTCGCTGAGCTTCCTGTTCCCAGTGTCCTTCAGCCCTGGTCCTGCACCCAGCTTGCGACCAGAAGTGGCCACTGGCCAGAAGGCCCTGCAGGGCAGGGCAGCCACAGCTAAGCTGCCTTTCCACAGGTTCTCTCTGAGGGAGCAGCAGCTCAGGTGTGGGGTGAAGGGCAGCCAAGTGAGCTGCAGCCCAGGAAGGTCTGTTTTTCCTCATCCCAGCCCACAACAAGTTAACCCCCGGAGAGCTGGGCTGGTGGAGAACAGTTTTGTGAGCTGCCTGATGCGGGGTTGTTACCCACTTGGGGTGATAAAGCTGCAGGGCACTCAGATGTTCAGATACCACGAGATCTATTCAGCTCTTCAGTTTGAGTAGCAGCAGTTGCCTAGAAAGATTTCAAAGCAGGTGGGGGCCCCACAACCACAGGTAAGGCCTTTCATAGTTGTATACCAAAGTGAACTTGCAGACATCATCATTTACCTGTCTAGTGCTGCTATGTAAACAAAGTGCTGCCTGGCCCTGATGTTTTCACCCAGGGGAGAAGGACGCACATCCTTTGATGAGATTAAGAAAAAAAAAAAATCAACTTCTTTATTCTCCAAATTGAGAAGAAAAAAAAAAAAAGGAGGAAGAGAAGAAGACAAAGTACAAAACCAAAGGCAACATCTGGATGGAGTTTTCTGGATGGAGTTTAGTGCATACCTTCTAGGACCCTTGGCTCCTGGAGGTCTCAGCTAATGACTCCCTCTTCCGAGACTGCAGAGGCGCAAGGGCTCAGCCTGGTGGGAAGTGGGGCTTTGATGCCAATTCCTGCAAGTTGGTTTAAATAGGTTGTCAGGAGGCTGTAGCCCTGACCAAACCCTGCCAAGGGGGAGGGGAGCAAATGCCATGCAAGCTTGCTCCCTTGTGTCCGGGTGGGCACCCAGCAAGGAGGCTGTTTGTCTCTTGTGTCTCCAGACCTGCAAGGGCTCCTCTGTCTCCAGACCTGCAAGGGCTCCTCTGTGTTGCACGGTGGCTTTGCCTCGTGTAGCTCGTGTCTTAGCGGGATCAGTGCTTGGTTCCTGGTCTGGCTCGTGTTTCTGGATACTCAGAGCCCAGTAGGTAGAGGACCATAGATTCAAAGGGCTGGTTTCAGATCCAGCTGCCAGTCTGGACTCTGTGATTTAAGGCTGAGCTGTCTGCCCTCTCGGAGCTTTATATGTCACATGGACAAATAACGCCCTCAGCCTGCCTCTGATTCCCAAGTGCAGGGAAATCCAGCACTGTTACCCTAATGAGAGGATCTCAGCATGAACCTCAGCAGAAGTTCATCTAGAACTTTCTCCTGTTGCAGTGGCTGACAAGCATGAACTATAGCTGACAATGTCCCGTTAAACTTTCTCCAAAAGCCAGCCCTTGGGTTCAGCGTGCAGTCTTTAAAGGATGAGAAATTACATCCTTTGATAAGTAAAGATTGGCTACAGCTTTTGCAAACTTCCTGTGAGAATTGACGCTTCTAGAACCAGGCTCATGTCTTTGTTGAACAGAATTGAAGAGCCTGTTTGGAACCAAAGGGCTTTGGGAGTTTGCTCCACTTTTCTGATCGTATTATATAGGTCTCATCTTGATTCTGGGGTCCTGCAGTAATGTTAGTTTTGCAACTCCAGGGAGGCTTAGGACAAAGTCCCCACATACAAACCACACACATGTTCAATAGCACCCTAGAAGGAATGCCCTAGTTTGCTTTCTGTTGCAGTGATACACATTATGATTGAAGCAACTTGGTGAGGAAAGGATTTATTTCATCTGACAGCTTCCAGTCCACCAGGAAGGGAAATCAGGAAGGCAACTCAAATGCCAGAATACAGAGGTGAGAACCAAGGCAGAAACCAACACGGAGGAATGAAGGCTGATTGCTGGCTTGCCCTCCATGCCTTGCTCAGTTTGCTTTCTTTTTTTGTTTTTTGTTTTTCTGTTTTTTGTTTTTTGGGGTTTTTTTTGTTTTTGTTTTTTCGAGACAGGGTTTCTCTGTGTAGCTTCTTGGACTCACTTTGTAGACCAGGCTGGCCTCGAACTCACAGCAATTTGCCTGCCTCTGCCTCCCGAGTGCTGGGATTAAAGGCATGCGCCACCACGCTCGGCTCAGTTTGCTTTCTTATTCAACCCAAGACCACCTGCCCAAGGGGAGCCCTGCCTAGAGTGAGCTGGACCCTTCCACATCAAGTATTAATCAAGAAAATGACTTACAGGCGTACCTACGGGCCGACCTGTCGAGGCATCTCCTTAATTGAGGTTCCTTCTTCTGAGATGACCCTAGCTTGGGTTAGGCTGATATAAAACTAATCAACACAAGGAATAATCTCTTCATCACCATTATTATATATTTTGCTTTTCTTCTTATTAAAAACAGTGGAGAGAGCAGAGGGACCCCATGTCTGTTGATTGTTTTCGCTCCTTCTTCTTTGACCCGAGACATTGCAGACTCTCCCTGTGTCCATCTTTCACTTCTGTTTCTGCTTTAATAAAATATCCTGACGTCATAGTGACTGTTGTATTGGCATGAAGAGACACCAAGACGGAGGCAACTCTTGTTTGTTTGTTTGTTTTTTGTTTTCTGAGACAGGGTCTCTCTGTGTAGCCTTGGCTGTCCTGGACTCACTTGGTAGACCAGGCTGGCCTCGAACTCACGGAGCTCCGCCTGCTTCTGCCTCCCCAGTGCTGGGATTACAGGTGTGAGCCACTGCGCTCGACCCAAGGTGGCTCTTCTAACATAAATCATTTAACCATGGGCTTGCTTACAGTATCAGAGGGTTAGTGCTTTATCATCATGGCACCATGAAGACAGGCTTGGCCCTGGAGCAGTAGCTTAGAGCTTTGCATCCTTATCCATGGGCATCAGGTGGGGAGGAGGAGGAGGAGGGAGGGGGAGAAAGGCTGGGCCTGGGATAGGCTTTGAAACGTCAAAGGCTACCCTCAGAGGCACACTTCTTCCAACAAGGCCACACCTACTGCATTACCTCATAATCGTTCTAATCCATCTTAGTTTTACTCCCTGGTGGACTAGCCTATATTTACTTTTACAGGGGCCATGCTTATTCAAACCATCACAGTGTATGGGAGAAGCAGGTCCTTTTAGCTTACAGTTCTTTGCCATGGCCCTCATCACTGTGGGGACATTATGGCAGCCAGAGCTGGAGACAGCTGGTGACCTCACGTCCACAGTGACAAGCAGAGAGGAATGGATGCGTGCTTGCTTGTACACTTGCTCCCTTGCTCATCCTCAGCTTGACCTCTCCACTCTTACACAGGTCAGAACTTTGCCTAGGGTATGGTGCCCACAGTGGGCTGGGTGTTCCACATTAGTTAACTCAATTAAGTCAGCCCCCCCCCCCCCCCCCGGCATGACCTCAGGCCAGCCAAGTGTAGATGGTACTTCACTGCATTCTTTTTGCGTGATCCTAGGTGGTGTCAAGTTGACAATCAAAGCTAACCGCCTTGCCTTGGGTGAGCAGATTAGAGGAGAGGCCTACGAAATAGATTGTTGTCTGCGAGTCGCTGAAGCCTCACGCCGTCTGAGAGTTACCCTCGGGTCACTATGGCAAAGTGCCTGGGATACATTAATCAAAGGGAAAAGTCTTTATTTTGGCTCACGGTTTCAGAGGGTTCTGTTCTTATCTCCACTGTTCTGGCCTGGTGGGGAAACAGAACACGCTGGCAGCGGAGCAGAGAGATACAGGAAGAGAAGGTGCCGGGAGCAGGCACAGTCTTCAAGTGACTCGCTCCTTCCAAGTAGTCCCCGCTAACTTAAATACTAGGACTTCCAAAGTAATGCCGCTGGCTAGGAATCAAGCACTTAGCTCATTAGCCTGTGTGGGACACTTCAATGTCCGAAGCTGACAAGATTTTCAAAACCAAACACAGCATTCATCTCAAAGGAGCCACGAGAGAGCTTATTCCGAAACCAAGTCTGAGTGACTGTGATCTGGAAACACGGATCTAGGTTACCCATCAGAAACCATGTTACAGCAAGGCAGCAAGTTCATGATGGTTTTGTAGTGGCAAAACAAAGAAAGCTATAAAAAAGGCAGTTTTTAAAAACGTTGGGAAAATCAGCGTGCAGGTGGGTTACAGCACAGCATTGATTCCTGTGCCATGGCCCCCGCTGGTGTCTGGAGACATTCTTAGCTTTTGGGTTGGTGGAAGTGTGTAAATGTGACTTCTTCCGAGGAAGTTGAAGTTCAACAGTTCATTTGTCATCTAAGGGTCACATTTGTGCCTGCAGTGGCTAAACATTATTTCATGTCTCAGCCTTGCAAGGATGGCTCATTCATAGGGTCTGATTAAGATGAGGATGAAGCCAGGCATGGTGGCACACAGCTATGATCCCAGAACTCTGGGAGGCAGAGGCAGAGGCAGGCGGATCTCTGTGAGTTGGAAGCCAGCCTGGTCTACAAAGTGAGTCCAGGACAGCCAAGGCTACACAGAGAAAAAAAAAAGATGAGGCTGAGGGGGCAGGAAATCAGTCGTTAGGAACAAAAGCATCACCCAGTCTTCTGTATGAGCATGAAAACATGATCTTTCCCCACAAATGGTGCCTTTTATATGGAGCCAATGAAGCAGATCAGTGGAAGTGGGGCAGGGGGAGGCCAGTGGAGGCCTGGCACGCTGTACCCTGCTCCAACTTACCTGAAGAAAACCTCTGCTTTCGTATCAGCAAAGATAGGAACTCACTAGTTCTAACGTAAGTGCTGGCGTTTAAAGTCCTCAGGCAGAGACGCTCAGTGGGTGGGCGTGGTTTCAGTGCTTGGATTCTATTCCACACAGGAGCAAAGCAGGTAAGGGGCTGTTTGGGTAGCATTTCTGAGGCGTGGGATTTGTCGGCTTATTAAAGAAGAAAGACATTGTTGGGGGGAATCTGACGTCGGGGACGTCGAGGAGCGTGGTGTTTCAGAAGACAAGACAGTCTCATTCTTTCAGCCTTCATTGTTTGAGCCTTCCGCTAGTCTGGGCCTGAGGAGAGTCCAGCTAGCCCAGGAGTCCAATAGGGATCTAAAGACAGGGAGCCCGTCGGGTAGGAGGGCCTGCACCATCATTCAGGCCTGCTAGGATCTTCACTCTGAAGAGCGTGTCCCCTGGCTGGCCCTTCTTTCTCATATCTCTCAGGCCCTGTGATCTTTACTGTGAAGCAAACCATCTGGCTTCGATATGGGCTCCTGGCTTACTTAAAGCTTTTCATGTCTCCAGCCCCAGGAAGCTAGCTTTAAGCAAGCACTTGGGCATCTAAGAGGATGGACTCTCTCACCATCTGGGCACAAGCGTCCACTGGGCAGCAATGTGTGCTGGAAGAATCGTCAGAGCGCCCATGCATGTGGGCTGCTGAGTCTAGGATCCACAGAGGTAAATCCCAGGTTCAGTCTCCTGTGAGTGTCAGAGTAGGGGGCTGGCTTTACCTACTCCCTGCTGTGCTACAACTAGATGTCCCTCTGAATCTTTGTGTGGGATGGCCTTTTCTTTCTTTCCTTCCTTCTTTCTCTTTCTTTCTTTTTTTGAGACAGGGTTTCTCTGTATAGCCTTGGCTGTCCTGGACTCACTTTGTAGACCAGGCTGGCCTCGAACTCACAGAGATCCGCTTGCCTCTGCCTCCCGAGAGCTGGGATTAAAGGCATGCACCACCACGCCTGGCTTGAGATGGCCCTTTCTTAAAGAGAGCAGATCCTAGACCTTCTTGAAGAAGCCAGGGAAGGAAGTATTACCTTAACAAGGGACCACACAAAGATTCAACCCTGTAAATTGGCATTCCAGTCACCAAGATCAGATAAAAGGATCGGGCATGTGTCAGATGAGCAACAGGATTCACGGTGAGAAGGCAAAGGCGGAAGGGAACCAGCCACTTCCCAGAAGAGATCAGAGCTCCTAAGGGATGAAGGGATGATGGCAAGCTAAGAAAGCATCCGAGCAGTCTGTGTAATTGCATGCTTCCTAGTTTTCGGTTGCTTGTTTTTGTTCAAGGCCAGTGTGCCTGATCACTGCTTGCTCGGAAGGCTTTCTTAGCATGCGCCTGTGTAGCTGGACCCTTGCAGCTAAGACTCTTTTGTTCTCTGTATCACACAACGCCTTTCCTTCCAAGAATGCGTAGTTATTGAAAGTACCTTGAGGGCTGGAGAAATGGTTCAGTGGTTAAGAACACTGACTACTCTTCCAAAGGACCCAGGTTCAAGTCCTAGGACCCACATGGCACCTCACAACCGTCTGTAACTTCAGTTTCAGGGCATCTGACATGCTCACACTGACATGCTGGCAAAACACCAAATGCACAGGACGTTTAAAAAATTAATTAGTTAAGAAAAAGAGTGTCCATGTTTGAAATTACCTTGCTGTTTACTTGTTTTTTCTTCATGTTCCAGCCATCATATAAGTGCTAGGAAAGTGACCGCTGCCTGCTCAGTGTCTAAAATAGCACCCACGGGACAGCAGGTTGATAAAAGGCATGACTGGGTGGAGGCCTCGGAGGGGGAGAGCTGGCCCTGGAAAAAGCCATATGAAATTGTAATGGGATGCACATGGCCAGAGAGCCTATAAATGATAAGGAGAGGAAATTGGGACCAGTTACCTAAAATCTCCTAAGAAGTGGAAATAGAAAGTGAAAATAAAAGAACAACCACATTTTGCCTGATGTCTTCCAGCTTTGGTCACACCCAGCAGGCTTAGCGCTGGACCTTCCTATGTGCTCAGCATTATTATTATCATGGAACTACAGCTAAGATGGATGAAGTCACAGCCTTAAGATAATGAGACGAAGTAAACTTAGGATCGGCTCATTCCTGGGTCTTTAAACCCTACACTGAATTTATCATCTAATTAGAGATACATAAAGCTCAGCTAAATGAAAATAGGGAAGGGACCATGAGGGACGGGAATGAGTTTCAAAGAAGATGTGTCAGGGGAAACTATAGGAGAGATTTTTCTTTGTTTTGGGGAGTTTTTTGAGTGCAGGCTAGCCTTCAACTTGCTAAACAGCTAGCCCTGAACTCCCAATTTGCTTTCCTCTGTCTCCCAAGGTCTGGAACTGCAGGTATGAACCACCATGCTAGGCTTCATGAAATTTCATTTAAGGCATAAGGATGGGTAAAGGGTTCATTGGGCAGAGAGACAGAGAAAGGATTTCAGGTGAGGTGACCATGTGAGAAAAAGGTATGGAAGCCTCAAAATATTTGCTATGCCCAAAGAATAGCAAACAGGCATCCCAGAAAAAAAAAGAAAAGAAAAGAAAAGAAAAGAAAGGAATCAACAGACTTTTGTTTTTAAAAATCATGCTGGGATGTTAGAGTGGGAAGCTGTTTTGACTAAGGAACAAAAGGGCTCTTGAGGTTAGAGGCACACAGAAGAGAGAAGTCCCTTCGCGGGGCTTGAGAATATGAAGAGAGGCGCGTCCTGTGTAGCTAACTCCCACCGTAGCCCTTTCACAGACCCCTGGGCCCACAGGCCACTGAATGAGGTGTCTGTCCAGCAAAGGCATTGCTGTTGGGGAGCCTCCACTCCTAGGCTCAGGAACCCCTAGGAAGAGGCCTGGGATAACCACCGGGAGAAAGGCACCAAGGGCAGCGGGCGCTGAGTCAGCAACGTCTTTCCCCAAACAGTTAAGAGGTCCTGAAAAGGGGCCACGATTTTATTTTCGTCTATCCACTGTTCATGGAGAGCCAAGAGCATTTAGAGGGCTAAGAAAAAGGGACATATCCATAACCTATAGTTACTAACAGTGTTTAAGACCAGCCTCGCCTTTAATCCCAGCACTCGGGAGGCAGAGGCAGGTGGATCGCTGTGAGTTCGAGGCCAGCCTGGTCTACAAAGTGAGTCCAGGACAGCCAAGGCTACACAGAGAAACCCTGTCTCGAAAAAACCAAATCAAACCAAACCAACAAAACAAAACACAAAAACAAACAAACAAACAAACAGACAAGCCTCTACTCTAACCTTTGAATCAGTTGGAGCCTGGACGTGTTCCAGGATGTACGCACACCCCAGGCCACAGATTCCAGTTCCTCCTCACCAGCTCAAGTGGGAGGTTGAGATAAGGGTGAACTCAGGAAGGAAAAGGGGCAGAAGTGACACAGAAATGGGGTCCCCCCAAATGCTGCTGTTAAACCTATCCGCAAGACTGCAGTGCCCCCAGGTGGCCACAACGCTCTCCGCATTGGAGACTTCTGATGGCTCTCTTCCCAGACTCTGCAGAGGGAAGAGCCAAGACATTGTTTATTTCTCTGGGCCTGTGATGTTATCAGCTGTTTTCTCCTCCCCTCCCTCCCTCCCTCCCTCCCTCCCTCCCTCCCTCCCTCTCTTCCTCTGACCTTCCTTCCACAGGAGTCAGTTTTCCCCTTCTACCATGTGGGTCCTATGGGGCCAGGTTGTCAGGCTTGGTAGCAAGCAACTCTACCCATTGAAGACTTCATTACTCCCTCAGTTTTCTATCCAGTTTCTCTTCTCTTCTCTCCTTTTCTCCTCCTCCTCCTCCTCCTCCTCCTCCTCCTCTTCTTCTTCTTCTTCTTCTTCTTCTCTCTCTCTCTCTCTGGTTTTGTTTTGCTTTTTCAAGACAGGGTCTCTCTGTGTAGTCTTGGCTGTCCTGGACTCACTTTGTAGACCAGGCTGGCCTCGAACTCACAGCGATCCGCCTGCCTCTGCCTCCCAAGTGCTGGGATTAAAGGCGTGAGCCACCATGCCTGGCAGCTCTCTCTCTCTCTCTCTCTCTCTCTCTCTCTCTCTCTCTCAACAAAGTGTTAATACAGAAGATAATTTTTAAATCCGACACCCACCCCCGCCCCCAAGATGGTGTGAAACATCATGATGGGACATTCCTATCTGTTTTCTTGTGTGTGTGTGCACGCGCGTGCACACAAGCACATGTTCTGCATATACGCAGGCTTGTCTGCACATGAATGTGGATATGTACGGAGGCCAGAGGTAAATGTTGGGTATCTTCTTCTATCACCACCCACCTTATTTTTTGAGGCAAGGTCTCTCACTGAACCTGGAGTCACCATTCAAGCCAACAAGCTCGCAGGATCTACGCGTCCCCGCCCCCCCCCCCCCCCCCCCGCAGTATGGTGGTTACGGACGTTCATGAGCGACTGCACTGGACTTATTATGCGGGTGCTGGAGATCCAAACCCGGGTCTACCTGCTTCTCCGGCAAGCAGGTAACCCAGAGAATATGCCCTTGCTTCAGGGCACAGCTGCCCTGTGTCTGTGGGTTTGAAAGGCTGTAGGGCTAAAGGGAGCTCGTCAGGGGCCTCATCACCGCTTCTGCCCGACCTTACAAATCCCGAGGACAGCAGTTCAAACCCCCACAGACCGAGGGCCACAGGCTGGGAAGAAAGATATCACTTTCCGACACAAAAATAATACAGCAAGAATCAGGCTCCTTCCTGAATCCCGAGGGCCCATGGGAGGCACTGGGCCACCCTGGCCTTAGGAGAGCATCTGTGGGACAGTGTGGCCACATGGCAGGGCAGAAAGGTGACTCCTGTTCTGGTGGCAGAGTTCTCACTTTCTCTAAATTCCTGGTCTCATGCAGCCTGGAACCTTTCAGCTTCACCGTGTTTTATGATGCTGTGCTTTTTCACATGCTTTCTTGGACTCTTCATATTTTTCATTTGTGGGTTCTCTAGGGTTTGCCTCATAGTTAGTGGAAACAAATGGTTGGTCCTGTAGCAGAGGTTACAGTACCAGAGGGAAAAGGTGTTGCAGGAAAATCTTGCGTCTGGTCCCTACTGACTGAATGATCAAGTGTAAGTTATTGTTTTGTTTTTGTTTTTTTAAGAAATACGTGCACCAAACAAAGAGCTACCTTTCCAAGGGGCTGCAGAGACGGCTCGGTTGCCAAATGAGAGGGCTTTAGTGTGACCCTCGGCACCCATGTGCTGTGCCTGCAACCCTGTGCTGAGGAGGCCGACAAGGCAGTTCCCTGGGGTTCTCTGGACAGCCAGTCTAGCTGAGTCAGCAGGCTCTAGGTTCAGGAAGAGTCTCTGAACCCAAAAAATAAACACCACTGCCAAAGGTGATGTATGATACAGGCACGCAGTGAGGGCCTTTCACTTTACACAGGCATACATGCACATGCACCTGAGTAGGCACACACACACACACACACACACACACACACACACACACACACACACTCACTCACACATGTGTATGCAGAAAACCCAACCCAAACCTCCTTGAGCTTCTGTTTTCTTGTCTAAAAAAAAACTCTCATAGGTTTGTTGTATTAGAGTGTACGAGAAAGTTCTAAAGTGACGGGTTTAATAGCATTACCGTTATAACAGGTTCATCCTCTACAGTTACTTGTCTTTAAAGAAAATTTACCATTAAAAGAATCTCATTAGGGTCAAGATTTACAAGCCCTCTCTTTTGTTTTATTTTAGTTTTTTTGGTTTTTTGAGACAAGATTTCTCTGTGTAGCCTTGGCTGTCCTGGACTCACTTTGTAGACCAGGCTGGCCTCGAACTCACAGCGATCCACCTCTCTCTGCCTCCCGAGTGCTGGGATTAGAGGCAGACGACACCATGCCAGGCAAGCCCTCTCTTTTGTAATCTCTTTAAGGGGAAGCATGACTCACATCCATTATCACCCACTGTCATGATGCTGAGTTAGATCAAACAAGGTAGAAACTGGTCACGAGTATCACGTGGGCAAGAGATGGGAGAAAACGTTTGCCAGACCCTGGCATGAGGGTATCACTCATATCTCCCTCACCATCGATTTGGTTTGTGTGAATGTGAGTGTGGACATGATCAGAGGACAAAGTTTGGAAGTTGGTTCTGTTGTCATCTACCACTGTGCTGAGGTGCGGTCTCTTTGTGTTTCATACTCCAAGCTAGTGTACTCAAGTGACGTAGTCTTTCTCTCTGTCTCTGTCTCTGTCTCTCCCTCCCTGTCTCTCTCTCCCTGTCTCTCTGTCTCTGTCTCTCTCTCTGTCTCCCTGTCTCTCTGTCTCTCTCTCTTTGTCTCTCTCTCTGTGTCTCTCTCTCTCTTTCTCTGTCTCTCTGTCTCTGTCTGTCTCTGTCTGTCTATCTCTGTGTGTGTGTCTCTCTCTGTCCACCCCCCCCCCCTCTGGTTTTTAGAGACAGGGTTTCCCTATGTAGCCTTGGCTGTCCTGGAACTCTTTTTATAGACCAGACTGGCCTTGAACTCGTAGATCTGCCAGCCTCTACCTCCCCAGTGTTGGGATTAAGGTGTGTGCCACCACGCCTGGGGAGGTAGGGCCTCTTTGTGCCTCATACTCCAGGCTAGCTCACTCAAGAGGTTCTGGCTGATTTTCTGTGTCACAGTAGGAGTGCAGATGTGGGCCACCACATCTGGCTTTTTATTTTTACACTTATTGATGTGTGTGTGGAGTGGTGGTGTATGTGCTCTCGAGGGCACTATGGAACACATGTGGAGGTCGGGAATTGAGGGGAGTTGGATGTCCATCCACCATGTGGGCTCTGGGGAGAGAGCTCAGACTGGCAGGCTTGGCAGCAAGCTCCTTTACTCGCTGAGCTGTCTTGCTGACCATCCCCCACATCCAGCTTTCTTAGTGGGTTCTGGGAGGTCGAACGCAGGTTGTCATATTTGCATGACATGTGCTCTTCCCTGATGAGCCATCTCCTCAGCCCATTATTATTATTATTATTATTATTATTATTATTATTATTATTATTATTATTTATCGTGTTTGCTGTGCTAGGGATTGAACTTAGGATCTCATTCATGCCCCTCAAGCAGTCTATCACTGAGCTCTACCCCAGCCTCACCTGGATATGTTTAAAAACCAACTAACTCTTCCAAAAAGTAAAGATACTCAAGTAAAAGGGGAAATATATATATTACATATGTGTGTGTGTCATTTTTCATAAGCAGAACATAATTTCACAGAAACAAAAGTTACTGATTCTAAATAATAACTGCTACCAGGAGAAAATATTAAGCATAAGGTCCATTTTCTGGCTTAAAAATGAAGTGGTTGGTTTTGATTGGCCAGGCAGTGGTGGCCAGCGCTCGGGAGGCAGAGGCAGGTGGATCACTGTGAGTTCGAGGCTAGCCTGGTCTACAAAGTGAGCCCAGGACAGCCAAGGCTACACAGAGAAACCCTGTCTCGAAAAACAAACAAACAAACAAACAAACAAACAAAAGAAGTGATTGTTGGTATCTGTTAATGGCATATCAGCCCCAAATGTGGTGCTTTCTAGGTGTGATACAGGCTTGACAGCAAACTGGAGAGAAACCTTGCTTTCTTATAAGGATGTAATTATTTGAGAATCACTATCTGTGTCTTATGCATCTCATTCATGACCTGCACATCTGCAAACAAAAGGTCTGATACATTAGAATAGATCAGGCCCAGGAGCTGGGCATAGTGGTGCACACTTGGGAAGCAGAGGCAGGTAGATCTCTGTGAGTTGGAGGACAGCCTGGTCTACAGAGTTCCAGGACACCCAGAGCTACATAGTGAGACCCTTGAAAAAACAAAACAAAGCAAAAAGGAAAGAAAAATCAAGCCTGGGGCATGGGGCTAAGACCTGGAGGCTGTCCACACCAATTCTGCAACCTTATGTAAGACTTGCCTTTTTGCAGTCTCTATGATGACCAGGTTAGAATGACACTCATAACACATGCTCAGTGGCTGGGTGGTGGTGGCTGCACACGGCTTTAATCCCAGCACTTGGGAGGCAGAGGCAGGGGAATCTCCATGAGTTTAAGGCCAACCTGGACTACAGAGTGGATTCCAGGATAGCCAGAGCTGTTACACAAAGTAAACCCTGTCTCAAAAAACCAACCAACCAAATGAAAATACTCAGAGATTGGGTGCCTGCATTAACCAGCATTAGAATAACTTAATCCAAACTGGTCTCTGGTCTCTGGGAAGCCGAACATGTTTGCTCAACTTCCACCTCTGCCAGTAAAGGGCTTAGCCTAAAGTCTAAGCAAGTTGTTGATGTGCCATAGGCCAGTAGATCCGAATGGATTTTAGGCACTGAACCCTACAAATGACAGTTCTTTCTCTTCTTTTGGACTTGGGTGTCTGACATTTATAACTACATTTATTCTTGGAATGGTCTTTCTGCACTGAGTGATAAAATAACTTCTAAGTAAGTTTCTTTTTATAAAAAAAAATGTTTTGTTATTACATTTGTTTGTGTGTGTGTGTGTGTGTGTGTGTGTGTGTCGGGGGCATATACTCAAAACCCAACTTGTGGGGTTGGTTTTCTTCTTCTATTATATAGTCCTAGGAATCAAACTCAGGCCATCTGCTTGGTGGCAGATGTCTGATCTGCTCAGCCATCTCATCAGATCTATAACGTCTCTCTTAAAGGTCACGTAGAGAAAGTGGTGTGCTCTGAGTGTGTCTTGCAAAGAAACAAACCACGCTACTGGTCCAAACTCCAGTCAGCCCTCAGGGTTGCTTGGCAACCACTTAATCCACCAAGTCACCTCACCAGTCCCTTCCCTTCCCGAACTTTAACTACCTTGTGGGAGCATAGTGGGCCATGCCTTGCTGTCTGCATGTCGAGGTCAGAGACAATGTGTGGGAGGTGGCTCTCACCTTCCATCTTGTGGGTCTGGGAATTGAACTCAGCTCCACAGACATGGCAGCCAAGTGCCTTTACTCACAGAGCCACCTCCCCTGGTGATGGCTCCCCGATCTCTCATTGCTTTTCATGTGACCATGACTGCTAATGACACCTAGCTATGGGACCACCCTTCTAACTACACTGGGCTTTCTAGATGTTTTTTCAGGGTAGCTTGAACTCAACACAAGTTTCTTAGTGTAGATCTTCTTTTTGTTGTTGTTGTTGTTTTGGGTTTGCTGGGGGGGTGTTGTTATTGTTTGGTTATATTTATTGTTATCTTTTTTTTTTTTTTTTTTTTTTTTTTTTTTTTTTTTTGGTTTTTTGAGCCAGAGTCCCTCTGTGTTAGCCTTGGCTGTCCTGGACTCCCTTTGTAGACCAGGCTGGCCTCGAACTCACAGCGATCCGCCTGCCTCTGCCTCCCGAGTGCTGGGATTAAAGGCGTGGGCCACCATGCCCGGCCCTATTGTTATCTTAAAAGAAGGTTGGCCTCAGACTTGTAGCAATCCTCCAGTCTCTACCTTCCACGTGCTCAGCATTACAGGCCTATGCAACCGCAACCGGCCTGGTGTGAGTTCTTTTGCTTACAGTAACTTAGTTGCCACATTTCCAAATAGGAAACAGCCTCAAATTAAGGTGCAAATCGAGCCTTGCGAAGATGAGAGGCGTTCTGAGCCACTGGACTTCAGGCAGCGTGTGGGTGTCTGGGAAGTCCAGCCTGCTTGCATGTGAATTTCCTGCTTGTGTCTTCGGAGCAGTTCAGCAACTTGAAATGTCTCTTGTGCATGAAAGGCCTCTGGTAAAGCCAGGATCTGACAGGTTTCTGACCTAGGACACCATCTGCCGCCATCAGAACCATGGCTTTACCGGTTATGAATGAAGGGATCTAAGACATGAAATTTAACTCTTTGGGGCTCCACTTTGCCCAGCTGTAAAGTGGAAACTGTTTGACAGCACTAAAGTGATTTTTTTTTTATAAATGAGATCTGAAAAGGGGGCAAGTACCACAGGAAACCACAGGCAACCATGGCTGTCTGCTTCATGTCTTAGGATACAATGTTAAGAACGAAATGTTCTCGTGTGACCTCAGCTGCAGCTGATGAGTGCCTGAGAGACTTCTTGCTGGGACAAGCTTCTTGGGAGGCCTGACTCCTCTCTAACAGCTCAACCCAGAACCTTGGAGATTTTGATTTTTTTTTCATTCTTCTAATAGTGGGGATTGAGCTCATATATTGCATGTGCCGGACAAATGCTCCATGTGGAGCTGTGCGACAGTTTGCTAATAGAGTTAACACTTTATTCCTGCAGCCTTCTCTCCTTTGTTTTTGGTTTTTTTGAGACAGGGTTTCTCTGTGTAGCCTTGGCTGTCCTGGACTCGCTCTGTAGACCAGGCTGGCCTCGAACTCACAGCGATCCGCCTGCCTCTGCCTCCCAAGTGCTGGGGATGAAAGACACAGTGCAATGGCTTTAATTTTACAGTATGGAGTGGAATATGCCAGATGATGCATATGGCTTTCTATCTGGCTATCAAAAGCTTAAGGGCTCATCATAAGAACATGACATTTCTTGGTCCATGGTAGATGTAATAATTTATATGATGCAAATTTTGAAGTGAAGATCTTCTCTTACCAACATTTATTCTCTTGAGTGTATGCTCTATTGATTTGCAAACGAAGTCGCCTATTACACGGTGCTGAACTGACTTGGTAACCCAGAGCATGACTCTAAATTAAAAACAGGATTGAAAATTTCTCACAAGTAAGGTGCAAACTGACAGAAAAGAGAGGAAGGAAGAAAAAAGAAAGAGAGAGAGAGAGAGAGAGAGAGAGAGAGAGAGAGAGAGATGGAGAGATGGAGAGAGGGAGAGAGAGACGGGGGTGGGAGGGGCGGTGCTGGTTCTGGGCTAGATTTTTTCTATACCCTAGACTTTGCTCGTCTAAGCTTGTCTGTGGCCTCTCAGTACATGTTACAACGCTGTCACTGTCCTCAGTGGGTATGTGCTGTTGGATGACTCGCTAGAACTGGGCTGAACACGGTGTCTTATTCCTGAAGCCATGCCTAGTTAGCAAAAAGCCCCCTAGCCATGAGATGGATAAGGACAACACTGTACCACCCAGGACTGCCAGAGGGACAGGACCCTGGCTTAAACCTCCTCTGCGTGGCAAGAAGGGCACTGGAGAATTTAAGGTGTTCGTCAGCTGTCAGCTGCCACGTCTGGGTTTTACCGCCAGTTCTTACGGAACAGTTGCTGATATGATCCTCCAGTATAAATTTTCCCCCTCCTGTAAGAGCTGGAATGGAAGAGCTCCAAACGGAAGGGAAGGAAAGGAAGTGACTTGATCTTGGGTGTATTGGGTATTTATAGACTGCTGATGAATTGCTTCCGCCCTCGGCTTTTAACTGTGATGGTCAAGCGGCATCTTACTCGTGTCTCCCCGCTGCAGAGGAAGGTTCAGTCACTACCTGTTAATAAACAAGTCAGAGACCACATTGTAGGGGCTTGCAGTCTGAAGGTGGAGACACCGGCAATAAGCACTAGAGAAGGTCCCGGAAGAAGAGATCAATGTGGGCCTAGGAGAGGTAAGGAAGGATCTGCAGGAAGCCTAAGAAGGTCTCAAAAAGGATGCCACTGTTGACAGAAGTGGATGAAACAGGCAAAGATCGCAGATTTCCTGACCACTGATGCTCAGTGAACCTCATTTTCTGACAAAGCAACTGTTTGTTTATTTTATTTTATTTTATTTTAATTGTTTTTTGAGGCAGGGTCTCTCTAAATAGTCCTGTCTGTCCTGGAACTGGTGGTCCTAGTGCTTGGCCTAGGCATGCACCACCATGCCCAGCAGTGGAGAAATTAAACGTGTCACAGGCAGAGGAGACACGAGACCCCTCAGGAGGAACTGCTGCAGAACGCGACATACAAGACGGTTTTCCCTTTGGAGGCTCTCTTTCCTTTACCAGGCATATGTAGCCATCCCACTGGCTTGAACATTTTCCTCACAGGGTTCTGGAGTTCATGGGGCCACTGACATTCCCATCACCCCACCTTACAGCAAGCATTTTCCAGAAAATTGCAGTAAGACAGAGGATTTGGGATTGTCCAACTCTTTCCCTGGGCACGCGATATCAGTTGCTGGGAACCTTTGAATCCTCCTCTTCTGTCTTTCTCCCGCTCCCTGCCCCCCCTTTCATGTTTTAGTTAGTGTTTATTTTTAAGACCTGACCTCATGTAGCCCAGGCTGGCCGCAAACCAGCTCTGTAGCTGAAGATGACCCAATCCTCCTTTCTCCTCTTCCCAGCGGTGACATCACAGGCGTGCTCCACAATGCTTCTCTCCAGCCGGAGTCCAGCCTCTGCCATGCTGGGCTCCCCAGGTTCAGGAGCTGTGCCTGTCCCACCAGACACATCAGCTCCATTCGCTTTGCGGGCGTCTCCGCTGAGGGCGTTATTTGCCCACATTCCTGATAAAGCACGGAGGCTCCGAGAGGGCAGACGGCTCAGCCTTAAATCACCGAGTCCAGACTGGCAGCTGGATCTGAAACCAGCCCTTTGATTCTCTCTGTGGTCCTCTACCTACTGGGCCCTGAGTGTCCAGAAACACGAGCCAGACCAGGAACGAAGCACTGATCTCGCTAAGACACGAGCTACACGAGGCAAAGCCACCGTGCAACACAGAGGAGCCCTTGCAGGTCTGGAGACAGAAGAGACAAACGGCCTCCTTGCTGGGTGCCCACCCAGACACAAGGAAGCAAGCTTGCATGGCATTTGCTCCCCTCCCCCTTGGCAGGGTTTGGTCAGGGCTACAGCCTCCTGACAACCTATTTAAACCAACTTGCAGGAACTGGCACCAAAGCCCCACTTCCCACCAGGCTGAGCCCTTGCGCCTCTGCAGTCTCGGAAGAGGGAGTCATTAGCTGAGACCTCCAGGAGCCAAGGGTCCCGGAAGGTATGCACTAAACTCCATCCAGATGTTGCCTTTGGTTTTGTACTTTGTCTCCTTTTTCTTTTTCTCTCTAATCATAATCAAAGGGTGAACAAGTTGTTTTCACATTATCAAGCAATGTAGGGGAAGACCGCTGTTTCCTTCTTTCCTGGGCAGGTCTGTGTCAAATAAGTGAACAAGATGCTTACAGTGTCTGGGTAATACAGACAAGGGCCTGAATTCGCAATTACTGCTTTATACACACAGCAGAATTACCAGGTAGGTAGACGGGTGTCGCAAACACTTCAGTAAAACGCAATTGGCGGCAACTGGCAAGACCGCTGTGTTTTCAGCTTCCAGGACTGTTTACCTGTGTTCTAAGGAGCCCATCTGTTTTAAACAGGAAACTGTTGTACCAATAGGGCAAATAGTAAGATATACACGTTGATTTATTAGAAAGGGAGAGACTATGAATGAAACTGCCTGGTGGTGTCTGAACATCTGAGTGCCCGGCAGCTTTATCATCCCCGGTGGGTAACAACCCCGCATCAGGCAGCTCACAAAACTGTTCTCCACCAGCCCAGCTCTCCGGGGGTTAACTTGCTGTGGGCTGGGATGAGGAAAAACAGACCTTCCTGGGCTGCAGCTCACTTGGCTGCCCTTCACCCCACACCTGAGCTGCTGCTCCCTCAGAGAGAACCTGTGGAAAGGCAGCTTAGCTGTGGCTGCCCTGCCCTGCAGGGCCTTCTGGCCAGTGGCCACTTCTGGTCGCAAGCTGGGTGCAGGACCAGGGCTGAAGGACACTGGGAACAGGAAGCTCAGCGACAAGGGGGTCTTGCTTCCAGTCCTCAACAGATGCCATTTTCAATGTTCTCATCTGAGTGGGTGAGTTTCAAATGTTTAGTCCTTAGACTGTGTGAGCAAAGGCTTCTCCATTTACCAGTTAAACACACAGATTAGAAACAAAGACTATTGAGGTGTTTTATTGAATTCCTTCTGACTATCCATAACTAACTCTTCAGCGGTGTTTTTTTGGGTACTTTTAAGTTTGATTGAACTCTTCAATAGAAAATATGTTTTAAAGGGAAACCAAACCAAACTATCCAATGCACGGCCGTGTGCCCTGCATTTTGACCCAGCCACAGAATGGTTTGGAAGACTCTCCGCAGACTGCCAGAGACTCTCGCATTCTATATGAAGAACCATAGATCTAAAAACTACGTCTTAATTTCAGTACACTTCTTTTCATCTGGAATTATCCTCATTGACCATAGAGAGTGGTTACTAACGAACCCTAGGACAGGGTCCCTGCACAGGGAGAGGTGAGTGTATCCGGAGGAAGAATTTTTTTTTCTCAGTGAGTGTTTTCATTAATATCGTATCTATGCTGTAGTCACATATCTTGTAGGAGGCATAATTATTTCCTTTCTCTTGTCAAGTCCCCTCAACTTTCCTCAGGATTTAATTTATTCCTGCTTCTTTGCGTCTCCTCTAGAATGCTTTCCCGCAGTTTAGCTATTTAGATGATTTGGCTCCGGTGCGCTCTGCTTACCGCAGTTTCAGAATCACACTTCCTGGTGTTATTTGGGTGCAAACTTTCCAAACTGTCTACGCACTTAAGTCATTGGAAAGGCAGCTGGCCTCAGAGCACACCTTACAGGCAGGATGCCAAACTAGCAGCAGAGAGGAGAAGGCTGGAGGTCTGGACCCTTCCTCGTGGCAGAACGCAGAGCCATACAGAGACGTGTGGACAAAGGGGATGATCCCTCACGAGGGGCTCAGCCATGTCGCAGAGCCAACAGCGCAGACCAGCAGAAGAGCAAATCCAGGCGGGAAGAGACCCACCACGCCTGGAAGCAGCCTCAGAAACGCAGCCAGCCTCGTGGTGCTCTGTGAAAATGAAGGGAAAGGCTGCAGAGAGCCACATGCAAGGTACAGACGTGCCTGGGTCATCTTCTGAAGACACAGGAGTGCACGCGGGATGGGGACACTAGCGCTGGTGGCTTTGCTGTGGGCACAGTCTGGGGCAGGACTGACCATGCAAAGGCAATTACCTGGAAACGGGGCCATCATAGCCTTTGATTTGGTTCCTCCAATATCCTGTCAGACAGATGAAGAAAAGGAGTCGACTCTTAACTCAGAAGAAATAGGTTGCAGGTTGAGGTATTTGGTTTCAGCCTCCTTCAGGTTGAGGCTTTCCAAGGCAGAATTGTGTGTGTTCAGGCAACCAAACACTGGGCACTATGGCTTTAGAATGCTTGCAGATTGAGACAGAAGGAAACTGTGGCCAGAGGGAGACAATTGGTCTTAATAGGCCGTCACTCTGTCCAGGGCAGTGACACTCACTTTGTGTAAGGGCTTTGAGAGGGACTCTTTCAGGTTGTGCAGGACAGTCTGGAGGAATCTCAGGGTGAAAAGAATTCCACCATGCCCTGCATTGCTCACACCAGGACAGTTTCTCTTTCAAGCCCTGGTGCCTGTGGGTAAGTACTCAGGCAGCAGGCAGCAGGCAGCAGGCAGCAGGCAGCGGCAAACTTGCCAGCGGCTGCAGTCAGACTTGGGAAGCGAAGGAGCCAAGTGCTCAGACTGGACAGAAACGGTGGAGAGCCAGATGCTACCAACAGGAGAAGCTTGCTGGGGAAATGGGAGCGAGGAACCAGAAAACTCGGACATCGGCCACAGGGTTCTGGGCCCTGGGCATCTTTGACTGAGTCAAGAAAGACAGCTCTGGAGGAAAGTGTGCGCGGAGAAAGACTGGCAGTTAGAGAAACTGCTTTCTGCTGGGTGGAGAAGATTTACCCAGAATTGGGGAAATCAGAAAGAGCTGTACAGCCAGGGTCTGAATCCAATTTAAATACCTGTGTGGCTGGCTCTAGCGGGAACATGCAGAACCCTCGGAGGGCTGCTGTGTGCTCAGAGGCGGCTAGTGTGAGGAAAACGCAGAGGGATGGGCCCTGGGACAGGGGAAGGGTTCGATCCACGCCTTGACTGGCCTCGGCAAAGACAGGATCCGGATAGAAATTGCCTGCTGGGGAGCCGGGAGCTGGGTCCTCACCTGACCCCCGAGGTTGAGCTTCTAAAATTTGCCCCCTTCATTTCTGGGTACTCTTTGGAAAGGATCAGTGTGGAGGGAAAGTCCTAAACAGGAAACTTTCTAATTCGCTGTTTGGATCTTGTTGTGCATTTGTCAGGATGCAGGGTGTGCATTTAAAGATGGGTTTTGCAGACTTGTCTCTCTACCTTCTGTTGCCCGTGAGACTTTTTCGTACTCAGTAGCCTCCACAGGCTTCCAACTTAGCCTGCAACAAGCAGTAAAATAAAAATTTGCTTCTTCGGCTGTCAGGGATTCTTGTAAGTAACTTGAGAGGAGAATGAACCGGCCTCCGCTGGGAGAGAGGGGACAGTCCCACGTCGTCGACGGTGACAGTTGATTCTTTTACGATCGCTTTATTTGAAAGCTATCCTCATATCTTGCCGCTGCCCACCCTCCTCCGCCCCTCACAAACTCCTAAATGTTCTGGACATGTTTATACTTCTTCTTCTTTTTTTTTTTTTTTTGCTTTTATTTTGAGAATGGGTCTCATTCGGCCCAGGCTGGAAACTCTCTGACCTTGAGTTTTTGGTCAGCATTCTCCCGATAAGTGTGGACCTTAAAGTGTGCAGTCCACACTTGGCTATATTTTAAGTTTAAAAAAAAATTATTGAGGAAAACACACAGGAAATGTTCAGCTTAATGAATTTTTACTATGACTACTCCCAGAAAAACAGAACCTGCGTCTAGAAAGAAGAAATGACAAGCGCTGAAAAGCCTCCCCTTCTTGGAGTCAACACTCACCTTCCCCTAAGGGAGGCCACAAACCTGAGTCCTAATGCCACACGTTAAGTTTTGTCTGTTTTGCGTACCTTCTCTATGTGTGTGCGTTTTTATGAATGGCTTCATTTGCTTTTTGCACCATCTTATTTCGTGCTTTTATGTATTGCAAAGTTTAACTGAACTTTCTATGAGTATTGGCAACCCACATTTTTTTGTGGGTAAATCCCACTAAATGTGGTACCTACGTGGAACCTTCGGATTGATAGGCAGAAACGATATTCCTTCTCATTCATCATTCCTGATCTCTACAAGATTCTTAATTTCAGGCAATTGCTTGTATTTCAGTTCTGTCTGCTTATCCATTTATTGGAGATACGGGTCTTGAACTCAGGGCTCCGTTCATGCGAGGCACTGGCCTGCATAAATTAACGCTTCAGAATCAGGCTTTTATTCTCATGATAACTTTTCTTTCAGTTCGTGGGTCATATTCGTCTGAAACCCTCTAGGGCACTCACACAGAGGCAGTGGACGGAAGGACTACGGTCCTCTGCTGTGTTCCTTATGTTCATGGAGGAATTACTCCACCGTTCTCCCCTCAGAAGGTGGTTGCTTCATTCTTTCAACCAACAGTATTTACCCAGTACTTTCTATCTGGTAGCTCTATTCCAGACGGTGGGACTACAGTGTTTTATTTTTAGATAGGCTTTTATTTATCCTGGTGTCAAACTCCCAACAGTCCTTCTGTCTCAGCCTCCTGGACGTGCGGGTCTACAGGCACGCCCCAGCGTTCAGCTTACAATGCAGTGTTAGAGGAAAAAATCATCGCGGTAGACTCTGGTGCTAAAGCACTTCCAGCACAACTGAGCACGCACATAAAAGTCTCAGCGCTGGGGAAACGTAGGAGGGAGTTCTCTGGAGCCTGCTGGCCAGTCTAGTTAAATCACTGAGCCTGGGCTCTGTGAGAGACCCGCTCTCAAAAACTAAGGTGAGAGTGACAGGCACCCACACACACAAAGGACAGAAAACATTGAAAACGGAACATGCAAATATATGTGTAACTCGTACAAAATTCTCAAAAAATACAAATTTAAGTTACAACAACAAAAACAACAAAACCAAAACTGAACAACCCAAGACAAAAATGAACAGATAACGGCACTACTAAAATGGCAATAAGGAAGGTGACCCTAAAGGCTAACCGGAAGGCACTTACTTTGGAGGGGGCAGGACAGCTCTGTGAGGAGACGAAGGCAGGAATAGGACAAGCAATAGGAACAAGCTACGTTCACCAAGAGCTGTGGACATCGTGTTTCCAGCGGAAGAAACAGCAAGTCCCAGGACTAGGCATGAGACAGCGAGAGCGGTGTGGCTGTCCAGTGAACAGGGAGGGCGGGACGAGCGAGCACGGGGAAGCCAGATGGAGGCCAGACCGTGGAGGCCCCGTCCAAGCCGCCGTGAGGAGCTTGGACCTTCGCAAGCAACAGCAGAGCGGTTTCAACCATGTTGCGATGTGTTCTCAGTTTTCCTTTTTTTTTTTTTTAAACATGGAGATACAGTTCCCAGGCAGAGAGCAGTGTAGGTGATGTGTGTTGAGTGTGAAACGTTCCGACAGTCGCACTGCCAGGCAGGGTTCCAAAATGGCCAAAGTTTTTATTGTTGTTTTGAGACGGATTCCTACTATGTTGCTCAGGCTGGCCTGAAGGTTTGAGGTCAAGAGCTCCTGGTTTGCAACCGGCTGGCACAACAGGCTCCTGCAGCTGCCCCTGGCTACAGTGCATTTTTACGGTCCCTCCAGCAAGCCTGTAAGAATCTCCTGCCAAGTCCACTGGCACATGCCAGGAGGGCTCAAGAGGCTCGGGCGAGAGTGAGATTCGGAGGCAAGCCTAAACTATATAACAAGACTTTGCCCCAAACCTACAAAACAAAAACGACAAGAAACAAACAAACAAAAAATCCTAAACTCCTCTTTTCCACATTCTCACAAACATCTGGAAATAAGAGATTTTGGGGGTAGAAGTGCTTTGATTTTTCCCCCCTTAGGTATTCTAAGTAGATGCAAATGGTATCCCAGGTGGCTTTGTTTCTTTGCTGCATAATGTTTATTGATCATTTAGTATTTTCCTTTACAGTCCCTGTCTCGAGGTTTAATATTTAAATAAAGTTGGATGAGTGCATATGCATCCATGGTGATCTGTTTCAGCGTGGGCACACAGGCGTGCCATGGCACACACGTGAAAGTCAGAAGACAGTTTTTGTGAGTTGGTTCTCACTTTTCACCTTTATATGGACCCCAGGCACCAAACTCAGATCTTTAAAATTGTTTTTTAAAAATATTTATGTATTATATATATAGCGTTCTGCCTACATGTGTGCCTGCATGCTAGAAAAGGCACCAGATCACATCATAGATGGTTGTGAGCCACCACATGGTTGCTGGGAATTGAACTCAGGGCCTTTGGAAGAACAGCCAGTGCTCTTAACCTCTGAGCCATCTCTCCAGCCCCCAGAACTTTAAATTTGTACAGCAAGTGCTTTTACCAGTTGAGCCCTGTTGCTGGCCCTTCTGGGTTGTAAAGACAGGATTTTGCTGTGTCTCCTGAAGTGGGTTCAACTTCTTAGGCTTAAGCCAGTTTTTCACGTCAGTCTTCTTAGGACCCAGGACTACAGTCACACTGTTACACTGTTACACCTTTTAAAATTGTTCCTGTTTATCTTTTTACTATTGATTGGGTGTTATTTGTATATAGAGGTTTTTATTTATCAGATATGTGTATTATTCTCCTAGTATATACTTCGTATATTTATTTTAT